>NC_137066.1:8248048-8345548 GCF_032717465.1 Coenobita brevimanus
TATTCCATCCATCACCATTCATTACCAACGCCATCCCTCTCACCAATTCTCATGCTTTTACTTTTCTCACCACCCCAGCCATATATGTATTGAACAACCAAGGGGACATTACACAACCCTGTTGCACGCCCACACCGATCGTGAATCATTCACTTAGATGCCCATTAACCCTTACACATGCTTCCCTACCATCATAAAAACTCTTGACGGCACCTAGCAGCTTACCATCTACACCATACATGCGCAAAACTTTCTACAATCCATCTCCGTCTGCTTTGTCGGATGCTTTTTCCAGATCCATGAATGCCATAAACACCTTATGGTCCGTCTCACTAGCCTTCTCTATTATCTGTCTCACCCGAAATATTGATCCACACATCCTCTGCAACTCCTAAAGCCACCCTGTTCATCACTCACTAGGACTTCTGATATCTTTTTCGTTTCTATATAATAATTCTTCCATATACCTTCCCTACCACTCTCAATAAACTTAAGCCACGATAATTCTTGCACTCACTTCGCTCACCCTTCTTTTTGTACAGGGGTACAATCACAGCCTTTTTCCACTCTGCTGGCACAGTGTCACTCATCCATGCCCTCTTACATATCTCAAACATGCACTTCATTCCACTCTCTCCACTGAACTTAATCATCTTTGCACACACCTCATCAACCCCAGTTGCTTTCCGATTTTTCAGCTGCTTCACAACACTCTTCACCTGTGAGAGTGTCAAGTCTCCTGGCATTGCATTCCTTCTCTGCACACCCTCAAAACCAGTCATGTTTACAGCTGCTCTGCTCTCTCTATTCCCATTCATCAGGCTTTCAAAATATTCTTTCCATCTGGTCCTTACTTCATCCCCACGGGTTAATCTACCACCTTACATCCTTCATACCATCACATTTCTTTCTGCTTTCACTTCTACATTTCTGCTCCTCTTTCCCAGAATAACTTCCTATTTTCAGAGTAGGTTGCATTCATTTTTCTTCCTAGATAATCATTTACCTCCTTCGTTATCCTCTTCACAAGTCTCTATCTGTGCTTCCTGCTGTCGGTATATTCAGTTCTTATTTCAACCGAACCCCTGTCCTGTAACCACTTCAGCCACTTCTTCCTCTTTTCCTCCACCACTATCTTTACCTCCTCATCCCACCATGCCGTACCTTTCTTCTTTGTTGTTGCTCTTGCCACACCACACACCTCTTTAGCATTCCTAACTAAGCAATACCTATATGCATTCCACAGGCTGTCCAGATCCATTTCATTCCAATTCACTGTTTCTAACTCCTCTTCTACTTTGGTCCTGTAAGCATCTGCCATTTCTTTGATCCTCAGCTTGTAGACTTTTAGTCTTTCTCCCTGACTGCTCCTCTCTCTCCTGATCCACCTCAGTCCTCTCAGCTTGATCTTGCATACCACAATCATACGATCTGACAAACCTCCACATCTACTCTCACGGCCATCGTATCAACAACCATTCCCATCATCGACCTCTCTATGAGCACGTAGTATATGTTAACCCACCACGTGCCATTTTAAAATGGTCTGACAAAAATCTGCGGTCAGTGCCAGTGCCATTTTAAAACGGCTTAAAATTAAGACATTCACTATGACTGCATTTTTCATGATTCGTGGGTAAAAATTGGCAGACATATATGTTAACTGTTCCTCTATCATGTCCCAGGCGGTCAAAGCCATACACCCACTCGTTTTCCCCCTCACACTCACTCTACGTCACTCTACCTGTGTGCCTCACCCAGTGCTGTACATAGTGAAGGCATATTGTAAATATTTTCAAGTAAATGTGGGGACTATACATACTGAATTCAAGTTGTAAATATTTTCTTGTAAGGGTAAGTACTGTACACAACGAAGTCAAGTTGTAAATACCTTTTTGTAAGTGCCAGGACTGTACACAGTAAAGTCAGGTTGTACCAATCTTCAAGTAAGTGTAAAACAATGCCTTCACAGTGAGAGAGACATGCAAATTGTGACAGATATTGATATAATAAGTAATCAGAGAAGTGTACTGAACATTGCTATACCTTCCCAGCATAAATACCTGAGTCTACCTTACACAGAAAACGGCTCTCACCTATGTGGCGAGCGTGAGAGAGTGAGAATATGAGTAAGCAGGACTCTATAAAACCTATTTCCGAGCTTAGGTGAGTAATTTAATGGTGAAATTCGTTGTTTTCACATCAAAATCAATCATTTTAACCAAAAAAGAAACATCAAAATATGGCCGGCATGGAGGCGACCCATAGAGCTAAAAATGGCTGGCACGTGGCAGGTTAATATATACATATATATATATATATATATATATATATATATATATATACTGTATATAGATAGATTGATTGATAGATAGAAATCTATCTATCTAACTATCTATTTATATATATTTATGTGTGTGTGTGTGTGTGTAGATATAGATATATAAGTATACACAAATACACATATAAATAGTTATATTTACAGATATACAGCATATATAACGGTATATATATATATATATATATATATATAGTTCAAACGGGGAAGATAATGGTTGACGCTAAATATTGTCCCTAAACGACTTCATTAACTACTGTCGCACGTGCTGTGAATATTACGGGTTTGGTCTCCGGGTTGGAGGATAGCTATATAACAGTTTCCAATACTGAAAACTAGAGAAAATTTTACTTTATTCAGTGGTATTGTTAAGGAGTGAAAACACTTCATTCCTGTAATTCTAGTTTATTGACAACGTGACAAGTAAAAATAAAACACCACAAATGTATTATAATCCAGTGCATATTACAGGCAAAAATTAATTCCGGGAGTGGCAAGGTGGAGTTCCTGCTTTGTTCTTGCCAGTGAATTAGCGACGATGCCACTCAACAATTTGCAGTAGATATTGACGTTGCTGTTCGTCTTTTGTAAAGACTTGATTATAGTCCTGGATAAGAGCTACTCGTGCCTTCTCGCAGATGCACACTGTTTCGCAAACAACTGGAGTTGCGCACTCTTTACTTACAACTTCTCACGCTGGTGAAACTTGAACTACCGCCGCAGGACTTCTGCCGAAGGTGGGAGACGATTTTCCTTTATCACGTCAGCTGGAAAGCCAATCAACCACACATGATCCTGTTTTCGGATCGCACATGCCATTACGAGACTAAATAAGTCCACAAAGGAAAATCTAGGAAGAGACCAAACACGATGGTTAGTCAGTGTTTAGTTCCTACGTGACGTAACACTACTCAGTATTTCACCATAACAAAAGCCTGACAGTCTAAGAGTCATACCTTGTTTAGCCGGGGTTCGTTGGAGACGGTATTTTGATATACTCAACCTGAGGCAATGCAGTCAATAGCGAGAATAACTGATGAACGGCTTGTGGCTGATCATTTATATACGCTGTGGGTGTGGGTATCTAGGCCAAGCCAAAATATGACAGAATGTTCTAGAACGTACTACCATGGGCCGGCTGATGTAACGCCATTAGGTTACGTTATGGTATCTAACTATGCTCATTATATATATTAAATCTAACCAAATTAAAATTTTATATCTAATTATATTAGAAGTTTTCAAATCGAAGATTCAGTAAAACTTTTTGAATACTATGATAAATTCATAAAAGTCATGACGTAACACTACAGTACTCTCAGCTACGTCTCAGTGGGCTGGTACGGGATAATGCAGGATCATGTGACAGCGGTGAAGTTAAAAATGAACGAAATTTTGAAAACGTCAGTATTTCAGTGAGTGCAACTAAATAACGCAAAGGACTATCGAAGTATTCATAATGAAGTTTGGTGACCACCCTAAATATATATATGTAAAGTTCGTCCATGAAATTGACATGAGGAAGTTGCAGAGTACGGTAAAATGTAATGCTTACAAATAAATCGCTAGGAAATACAGTAAAGTGCAATACAATAAATACAAAGTCTTCATTCACCATACGCTCCCATCTCATCACAAACACGCATCATCCAAAAACATTATCACTCACGTTCCGTATAATCACCTGTTTGCGGTATTCATAATATCACCACATCCTCAAAACTCACCAACACTTTCCCTCGCAACCACTCTTACCACATCCCCCAACATCATTACAAACACCTTGGATAACCTCCATCTCCAAGCACTTAAACAGCTTCAAACATCCCCACAAACACACACCCCACACACATCACCACAAACATTCACCACACACACGCATCGTCAGAGACACTCACCACACACACATCACCACAAACACACACCCCACACACCACCACAAACACTCACCACACACACGCATCATCAAAGACACTCACCACACACACATCATCACAAACACTCACCACATACACATCACAACAAACACTCACCACACACACATCATCACAAACACTCACTACACTCTCATCACGACAAACACACACCACACAATCACCACAAGCACACACCACAACCCTCCAAGCTAAAACACTCACAACACCAAAAAAAAAAAAAAATCACCAAGTCTTCTTGTCTTCATCTTTCACATAATCAACTGTTTGTGGTGCCCACTACAGCACCACAGAAAAAAATAATCAGTGCGTTATTTCTACTTTGCCATGCTTGTTTTAGATTCACAAAGATAGACACCTAAAGTATTGCCCAGTATATAGCAAATGGTCTCGTATGAACCAACAGAGATTTTGGTTTTTGCTTTCCTCTCTACACCTTAATGCTTCTACTTCATCACATTTTCCAGCATCACCATCATATTATAACATCTTTCAACAATAAACACAATAACAACACCACCAATACCCCTCCTAAGCTTTAGCGTTATCACCAGTTTGTGGTGCTCATAACAATACCTTTAGGATGCTCTTTAGATGAGGTATTTGGATGGTAGAAGGCTTAAGGAGACAAAGTGTGGAAGAAAAGAAAGAAGGAAGGAAGGAGCGAAGGAAGGAAGAAAGACTGAATTAAGGAAGGAAGGTAGGCCAGGAAAGGAAGATTGAAAGAAGGAAGGCAGGAAGTTCGAAGAAGGAAGTGAGGTATTGGAAGTAAAAGCAAGGAGGAAATCTGGAAAGGAAAGAAAGTTTCAGAAGTTAGGGAGGAGGAAGAAGACAAAGAAACGGGGATGACTAGCAGGGGTATCCGGCGTTCCCGGGCCAAAAAGGCAAACACTCTAATCCTATTTGTTCTAATTCAATCTTTTTTGTTTTTTCTACCCCAGAAAGACCATGTACCTCTTATGCTTTTGAAGAGGGATCATAAAAGATCCAGAAGTTTCTATTTCAGCTTTCGCAGACTAACGCACAGTATTTGTGCGCACTTGTTTACTATTACCAGTGACCTCAAATGATCTCGTAGGTAAACCTCACATAGCCTATGTCCAAACTGGAGGTCATGTGAGTCTCCATGCCAAAAACTGGGTTGCAGGGGTACCCGGCGTTACCCGGGCCAAAACGGCGAACACTCTACCGATGACCTCAAATGACCCAGATCTGAATTTTGACTCCCATAAAACCATCCTTGGATCACCGTAATTCAGAATATATATGGGCCTGGGGGTCTCTGGCCCTTGGTTTGGGCATGATTGAAGGATAAACAAACAAACAAACAACACGACTCATTTACATATACTGATTAGAAGACTGGCAGAAGAAAGGCAAGATCTGATATGGTAGGGTGAGAAGAAGAAAAAATGGAGAGAGGGAGGGCTGACTGGAAGAATAAAGAGAGGAATAGATAACGTAGAGTGTGAAAAAGAGATGAGGGAGTGAGGATTGGAAAATTAGCAAAAAATGGAACAGTCGGGTGTGAGATGTTAGCTTAGGAGAAAACGTAAGGAAGGTTTCATAGGAAAGTTTGCAAGGAGAATGAAGGTTTGGAAGGAAAGAGAACGATAGGAAGCTACAGGAAGATGATGAAGGAAAGGAAAAGATATAATAAAAGAGAAAAGAGCGGTAAAGAAAATGAGAACTAATAATGACTGACCAACGAAAGGTGGGATGAAGAGAATTCTTGCACGGGAGGAAACTTAGTTACTAAAACAGTGTAGAGGCTTAGAAATAACAAGAAGACAGAAATAAAATAAGTGGAAAGGGCTGTGATGCAGTCAGTTTAAGCAGCAAAAAAGGAGTGGAAAAGAACGCTGGAGAAAAAAGCCATGGAGACAAAGTTAGTGCAGCAGAAATTGTTTAAAGAAAGGGAAGGAGAGAATAGTAAAAGGAAGAAGACAAAAAGGCATTCTTTGAAACAGAGAATACAAACCCAGAAAAGAACGCAAAAAAGTTACTAACAGGGAAAGAGGTTAAGTCGCACGAGAACAATGTACATCATAAAAAACACTTGGTCAACAGAATGAGTGGAATGTACTTAGATAGATCTACTGTTTGAAGAAACTGAAGGGAAAGGGGAATATAGGATGACGTGGACACAGATTTGGTGAAATAGAGACACAGAAGTTATTATTTAACGTGAAAACAGATATAGCGTGGAATACTGGCATATCCGAGAGAAGAAATAGATAACTGGGGAGAGGAAAAGATAAACCCAAAGGTAACACTGAGACAGGGAGCGAGGGAAGGGGGGGGGGTGATTTCAGACAACGGGAACAGATTTTGAGAAATTAAGATATAAAGGATGAAGAAGCGTTCAGAAAAGAGGTCAGCGGTTGTGTGTGTGTGTGTGTGTGTGTGTGTGTGTGTGTGTGTGTGTGTGTGTGTGTGTGTGTGTGTGTGTGTGTGAAGATATGATAACGTTGCACAGGACTCCTGAAGACCGCCCCTTCCGCCTTGGGAGGCAGCCTTTGGGAATCACACTATGCCTATAATCGACCCCCATTAGCATTACTTTCCCCCAGGATGAGTCCTTCCTGTCTAATGCCTGCTGCTGTTGGAAGTCTACCACGATACAGAATGTTGCTTTCCTTGGTAATAAATACATAAATAAAATGTCAGTGCATACCTGCGTTGGTCACGACCCCAGAAACCGTCCCTGCACTGGGGACGGCCCTCGGGGACCACGCCCAGCCTCAGACTACTTCTGTTGGAAGACTGCCACTATGCAGTACAGTATTATGTTTTCTGAAGAGCTGCCGGACATTCCTGGTTGCCAGCAAACACGACCTATGGATCTGTGAGTCACTTCCTCCACTGCCTCCATCCATCCCCTGGAAATTCCGTGCGATACAAAACCTGGTCGCCCTTCCAAAACGAGAGAAAATCAGTGAGATTAATAAAATCTCCCGAGAATAGCATAAACAAAATTTAAGTCGGAAATCGCTCACCAGTAGCAGCAGTTGCAACCCAAGGCTCATGTGAATGTGAACCCAGTGAACTGCAGACTGAAGTTACCCTTCTCCATCAATCCACCATCCTCCATTTGGAGGACAGGAACAGACTTGAGGAACGTTTGTGTATTCGGGGGAATGAGTCGCACATCTGGATCAGTGCCGGCACATGAAGGCATATCCTTCCAGCACCGATCTCATGCTGAAAGGTTTACATGTCGGACCCGACTGCTATCGATCTCATGAACATCTGATCGCTAGACAATAACACTTTTTTACCAGAGGCTCCAGTGTGTGTGTGTGTGTGTGTGTGTGTGTGTGTGTGTGTGTGTGTGTGTGTGTGTGTGTGTGTGTGTGTAAATCTAAGAGCTAGCCGTGACTGAATGAGTTAGCAAATTGAGTGTGTTTGCTGTCAGTGGTGTGGGTAAGGTCGTGAATGTAGTGTTAGAGGATGAACGTAAGGATGTGTATGTGTGGATGGCAAGAATGGATAATCATGCCTTGCTGAAATCCTTAAAACCGAGGGCCAATGTATTATTTCAGTCCTTTTATCTCTAAACATTTTAATTAATATTAGATCAGATTTTTTAGAAAGATAGAGCTAAAAACGGCCCTCATAGTATCTCTTGTTCGATAATGTATTTCTGCATTAAATTCTTGGTGTGGATATTGGAAGATGTGCAGCTTGGCCCGGGAGGAAGGTAGAGTCCATGATCATTGGAAGTCAGGTGCGATTATTCCGCTGTGCAAAGGAAAGTGGGGGAAAATGTGTGTGGTAGTCACTGGGGCATTTGTTTTCTTAGTGTGATACGAAAAGTGTATGGTACGATACTTATCAACAGAGTTATGGAAAGAACAGAGGAATCAGTTGGAAAGGAGCACGGCGGTTATAGGAAGTGAGGAGGTTGTGGAGATTGGATATTCATCTAACGGTCTTTAGTGGAAAAGTTTCTAGAATAGGGAGAGAAGTTGTATGCAGCCTTCATGGATTTGGAGAAAGCATATGACAGAGTTTATAGAGAAGGAATGTGGAAGACATTAAGAATATAATTATGAAGGAAATAGAAAGCTGTTGAATGACGTGAAGCATACGTATGAGGGCGCTAAGGCTGCAATGCTTGTGGATGGTGAACTGATTGAATTTTTCTCTCTGAATGTTGGATTGAAACAAGGATGTGTCATGTCTCCATGTATGTAAATCTGTATACGGAAGAGTTATAAAAGATATACAAGGTAAGGTAGTGAATGTAGTAGCGGCCCTAATGAGAGAGGGCAGCGTTTGGAAACTTCCTGTTCTGTTGTTTGCAGTTGACACTGTGTTAAGGGAGGATGAAGAGGAGCTGCAAGACTTGATGAAAGAGCTTGGGAGAGTGTGTAAGAAATGGAATCTGAAGGTGAATGTAAGGAAGAGCAAAGTAGTGGTCTTCGAGATTAATTAGGTCACTGAGTGCACAGCGAAGCGGGATGATGAGGAAGTGGAAAAAGTGATTGCATTTTAGTACTTCGGTATTGTGATGAGTAAGGATGGACGATTAGAGGATAAAATGCTTGACAGGGTACAACAGGGAAGAAGGGTTTCTGGTTCTTTTAAAGCAGTAGTAAGGAATAGGGAAGTGAGCATGAAAGTAAAAAAAGTTCTGCATGATAGCATTGTCATACCAACTCTAACGAAGCTTGGACCTTGTTGGAAGGACACAAGTCAAGAGTGAGAACAGTGGAAATGACTTATCTGAGAGGAGCATGTCTAGTTGTATGAAGAGACTGGCTGACAAATGAGGAAGTGAAGGAGCTTTGTGGTGTGGATGTGGATGTGATAGAAAACGTTAGGAGACTGGGGTGGTTTGGCTATGTGGAGAGGATGAAGAGCGAGAGCCTAACTAGGAGAGTGTACGTGAGTGAGGTGGAGGGGGAGAGAGAGAGGGGGAGGCCGATGATGATATGGAGGGATGGAGTGGAGAGGTATATGAGAGAGGGATCTCTGAGCTGGGAGCGAAATGGCAAGGGACAGGGTAAGATGGGGGCGATTTGATTGTGGCCACAGCTTACGGGATTGAGGCGTCTGGCCATAGACAGATGGACAGATGGATACAGTATTTCAAAGCATTTTCAGTTGGCTAATGCAAGTCGCCTGGTGATGAAGGGTGTTAATGAATGCAGTATAAAGCCATTCTGGTTTGATGTCTCCTCTGTAATAAAAAGATCATCAAAAGATTGCAAAAATGGAATATAAATTGCATCCTCGGGGTGGAAGGCTTAGTCTCTGCACTACTAACGACCCTGCTAAGCTGAATATACTTGTCTGGCAGCAGGAAGAATATAAAAGACGTTCTTTGATTCAAGGGGTCAATGCCAAGAGTTATGATGAGGGAACGTGGAAGCTCACCAAAGCTGCTTAGGACTATACCCAGAATAACAAGAATGATCTCTCTCACTTTGCGCTCTTTGGTTGTTGTTAATATATCGCCGTTTCAACAACAAAGTGATATTGCCTTGACTACTAATTTTTCATCCACGTTCTGAATCACAATAAAACGCTTTATTGATTTTTTTTTTATTTTTCTTTACAATAAATTTAACTGCACTGTTCTAGTTAGTTAGGTCTAATGGATGAACAGGCTTACAGATATGTCCATCATTTTCAAAAAATCTTCATTTTTCACGAAAAGTAAATCCAGTCAAATGCGATATGTGATTTACTTGAAAATTTATTACAAAACCAAGTGGCATGGGGATAGAAATGTACAATTGGAGCCAGTGTGGCATGGTTCAAACCCTTTAAAGTTACCCGGTATTTTCCCAACATTTAATCACAGCTATGGACATACAGTAATTCCCTGTGGCTTAAATAATCTGGCCTACGCTGGTCTAGGCTTCAGCCCTCCCTTGCCCTTGGCTGAACAGGACCCGACATGGGTACTGTGGATCGACTGTTATCTGTTGTAGTTGTTACAAAACTGACCGAATCATTAGCCTACATATGCCCGAGAACTGGTCAGGGTTTGTGTGCAGCAGGCTGAAAGAGACTTTATCACAATGCTATAGTTAACAATGTATTTTTTTTGTTTCTCCTCTATGCACGGCCACATTGTCAAGCAACGATGTTAAATATACAATATACATGGGTATAGAGGGAGGCAGTGGCAAAAATCCATAAAAAGTAGACTTTACTTATCTACCAGAAGAACAGCCGACATGTCGTAAAAATACTCCCGCTAATACCAGTACACCAGTCCTGTATGAGACAGCCCTAGCATGTATTCAATATGGACGGTAGGCGCTAGCGCCGAAGTGGTGACATGTGGAGTTGTAGGAGGACTACTGGGCCTTGGGGTTATGCCCTGAGGATAGAACCTAAAGCCTTTGCCCGAAATCTGACACAGTTAATATATATATATATATATATATATATATATATATATATATATATATATATATATATATATATATATATATATGTGGCTCCGTGGAAGGTCAGGAATATCAACTGAGCAGGGCACTAAATTTTTTGTTGTCAAAAAAATATATACAGGCATTTTTTTTTTTTTTTTTTTTAATATATGGTTAATTTCTTTCAGTCATAGACTGAGGCGATAGTATTAAACTAAAATTTGGGTACACAGCCACCATCCACCAACCCCAACCTGGCAAGCAAATAACAACCAATTCTGATGTTCAAAGAATGTTTACTTGGAAGTTCAAAGTTGGGTTGCAGCCCTCATCGTCGACCCCCTAAGAAAAAGTCAACGATATACAACATGACCGGATGAAATTAAATACCTTCATAGATAGTGGCTCTAACTGGTTCGGCACCGTGTACACAGATTACCAAAATAAATGTATCAGGCGTGACACAGGGGTGGACACATAAGAAAAATTATGGAAACCACGCGAAAGAGTGTGAGGCCTCCTGGGTGGGCCGTGCAGTAAAGTTCCAGGAGTTGTGGATACACCAGTTGTAGGGAACGTAGATAACCTGAGAAACACGGGTATCGCTGCTAATGAAGCATAAACCTGGATCTTATTTCAGGTACAGAAATCACAGCCTTAAGCCATGGAGAAAAGGTAGAGGAAGCAGTTTTTCAGTGGCTTCAGTACCAGAGAGACCTGACGTTCCTCTGGTACTGATTGTAACACATGTGTATTTATCGGCAGCTGTCATTTTTTATGCAAGGAAGAAGTAACTAAAGGCCAGGAGCACAGGATTCCTCTCCCTCCAAGGAAATTGAAAAACAAGATAACAAAGAGCCAAATTCATGATCCGTTCATTTCGAGATGCCTGGACACACTGTGTTTGAGAGACTGAAGATCATAAGAAGTAGGAAATATAGACAGAGGGAGTCACTTTCAGAGTTGACCTGATGCATCCATGAAGAACTGGGAGTAACGGTTAACTTTTGCATTAGAGAGCTGGACAGAAAAGGGATGAGAGTTTGTTGCTAGATGGGTGCTAGGCACTCGCCTTTGTGGTGAAGGGAAGCAAGCAGACAGTTCAGAGGAGCAGTGACCATTAAAGTAGCGATAGAAAAGAGATAAAAATGCAACAGTGCGGTGAAGAGACAGAGGTTGAACGGATTCAGTAAGAAAGAGGAGAACTAATGAGACGAAAAGCCTTTGACTCCACCTTGTTGAGGAGCTGTATGTGGGGAGCCTCCCCGCACATGAGAGTTTTACTCCATTCAGGGGCGAATAAAACCTGTATATAAAGTCAACAACTGTGTAGCGGTAAAGAAGGCACGAAGTCGGATTAGCTCTAATCTCTTGAAAGCAGATTTTTCATGACATGTAATATGATCTTTCCAAGATAAATCCCGAGAGAATGAAACAGCAAGTATATTTAAAGATGATCAAAAACTAGGGGATACTCCTGTGGAAGATTTTGTCGAGTTGAAAGATGTACAGTAAGAACTGAGTTTCTGATGCATTAAAAACAAGATTACTTTTACCCTAATCAGAGCTATCAGACACGTTAGACCTATATGCCATAACCTCATCCCTTGTTTGTTGAAGTAAATGCTGAGATGGACTCTGAGGAAAGCGAAAGTAAAGGGTGGAGTCGTCAGGGTATGAGTGGATAGGGTTAGATGTACAGCTTAGAAGGTCACTGATGAATAGAAGAGAGTTGGTGATAGGACAAAGCCCTTAGGAACACCACTATTGATAGCTCTACGATAAAAGCGGTGGCCGTCTACAACAGCAGCTATAGAACGACCAGAAAGGAAGTTAGAGATTAAGGCACAGATAGAAGGATGGAAACCGAAGATGGCAGTTTGGAAATTAAAGATTTATGCCAGACTCGATCGAAAGCCTTTGGGATGTCAGGTGCAGTGGCAAAGCTTTCACCATGGTCCCGAAAAGAGGATGACCAGGAGTTTGAAAGGTAGGTGAGAAGATCGCCAGTGGAGCATCCCTGACGGAACCCGTACTGACGATCAGAAAGAAGGTTATGATAGGAAAGATGCCTTAAAATTTTTCTATTGAGAATTGACTCGAAAACTTTTGAAATACAGGATGTTAAAGCAAGTGGACGATAGTTGGAGGGTTGGGAGTGGTCACCCTTCTTTGGGACTGGCTGAATGAGAGCAAACTTCCAGCAAGAAGGAAAGATACAAGTTGACAAAGGCGAAAGAGTTTGCCTAGGCAGGGTGTAAGCACAGAAGCACAGTTCTTGAGAATAACAGGAGGGACTCGATCAGGCCCATATGCCTTGTTAGTATTGAGGCCAGTGATGGCAGAAAATACATCAGCTGAAGAAATTTTAATGTCAGCCATGAGGAAGTCAGAGGGGGGAAGTGATGGAGGAACAGCACCAGAATCGTCTAAGGTGGAATTGGAGGAGAAAGTCTGTGCGAAGAGATCTGCTTTATCAGAAGAAGAAATAGCTACAGAACCATCAGAGTAGAAAAGAGGAGGGAAGGATGATGAGGTAAAGTTGTTAGAAAGGTTTTTGGCAAGGTGCCAGAAGGAGCAGGAAGAATTCGAGTTGGAGAGTTGAGAGCATTTAGTACGGATGAAATTATTTTCTGTTGATAGCTCAAGCCGTTAATGATGTATAATGGTGCTAAAGGCGGCCGATAAAAACTAGCTGACGTTTGACAGCCATTTTGGTGACCTTGGCCTTCACTCCGAGTGCCCATTTTCGATCTCGGCCAAAATTATCGCCATATCTTGATACCCTGCAGGTTTCATGCTGATAGCTCAAGCCGTTCATGAGGTGTAATGGGAACACACACACACACACACACACACACACACACACACACACACACACACACACACACACACACACACACACACACACACACACACACACACACAGGAGGGCAAAAACATTATCTCTCCGCCTTGTAAAGGGGGACGATACTAAATATTTTGAAACAGACCGGTCGAGTCAAACCTGGAGTAATGGCTACAAACCTATGGGAAAGCATTTCCAATCCCATGAAGCAAAATACTTTTTCCTCAACAGAGCCGTAAATATCTGGATCAGATTACCCTCAGATACCGTGAATAGTATCTCAGTTAAGACATTTAAAAAACAAAATACGCAAGTATTTGCACGAGAATCCTCAGCTGACTCAGTTGCTGTCCAAATAACCTACTTATACGCATAGGTTTATTCCCCTCCTGTCTACAAGACACCCCATAAATATAACATACCCATACACAGCGTCGTGTCACGTCATTGTATATCTATCAATTTATTAATTGCAGATAAAGTAGTATAATCACAGACTAGGATCTGCACACAAAGCCCTGAGTTAACGGTCACTGCTCTTACTTTCTATCTGTGATGGGCTGTGATCGCTGAGGGTCCCTGTTAGCTAAGTAACCACCATCGGGATTTTTTTTTTAATATACCAGGGGTCACTGCTTCAGAGGTAAATTGTGTACTTGTCCTGCATGGGAAAGTTGCTCTCGGTGAAGCAAAAGGAGTTAGGGCTTGATTTACTGCTGCCTACCATAAAAGTGCCAGGCAAGGCTACCATACTACCCCTGAACATCAACACTGTGCATTTTCCACACTGTGTCTATAGATTCCCCGTTAACTCAAAATACAAGTACATGATACCATGCTTTAGTTATTTGTTTACTTGATTAATCATTATACTTTATTACTTTCTCTTTCAGATTATTCAAACCCGTAGCTTATAAAGTATTATAGAATGTAACTTTTCCTTTTCAGTCTTTCCTATGAAATTTTTATGTCAGTTTTTCCATGCTACGTGGTGATTTGTCTCTTTTTCCTGCCAGTTATAATTGGTGGGTTTGGAGGAGGGGGGAGCCTTCTTGCTTTACTATCCTCATGCTTCAGCATGTGGAATTAAATCTCGTAGCCATAGGCTACTCTGTAACAAGCAGCCTCGAAGGGACCATAAGGTCTGTTGCTGGTTGATTTTCTTTGTATTCCTCTATATTCTTCCTCCTCCTCCTCCTCTTCCTCCTCCTCCTCATTCTTCATCTTCTCCCCGTTGGTATAGGAAACATCGGATCACTTCCTTCTTAGCTACGACTTTATATATATATATATATATATATATATATATATATATATATATATATATATATATATATATATATATATATATATATATATATATATATATATATATATATATATATATATATACAGTATATATATATATATATATATATATATATATATATATATATATATATATATATATATATATATATATATATATATATATATATATATATATATATATATATATATATATATATATATATATATATATATATATATATATATATATATATATATATATATATATATATATATTTATATATATAATATATAGATTTTATGCATTTACTTTCTCTTATAAAGACAGTCTTCGTTGTATGTGTTTCGACAAAAAAACTATTTCAAACTGTAAATTGTACGAACCTGTCAATCAACTATGCAAGAAACAATAGAATTTATGAAGGCACCTTGTCTCCGTTCTAAGGTGGAACTAATACCAAAACCGAGCGTTAAAAAAAGCCATTTATAACGAGGACTTACTATTATCAGTGTCTTTGAAGCATCGACATATTTTGCACGAATAACATGCAAACAGATATTAAAGTGTACTACGTAATAGGGAGGAAAAATTGGTGTGTGCAGTTACTGAGTAAATATAACGAAGTACATTCAGATGGTCAGGACATACCAATGGGTGTATATATTTAGCGTGTCCAAGAAAGTCTTTCGAAGTGAGCCTGAGGGTAATGTTAGAGAATAGAAACATTTTTTAGCATGTAAAAAAAGAAGTGGGGGAGGGGGGATATATGGATAAGAGAAAAGATGAAGATGAGTGTTTGTGACAGTGAGAGAGGTACGCGAGGATAAAGTAGCCTGGAGGCGGTTGTCATGGCTACCCAGAGGAGGCAAGACGTAACAGATGATGATTAAGCAATAATAATTTGAGGAAGACATGTTACGAATCTCCTAAGTCGACAAAAATACGACCCCGTCTCTTCACTCCCCCCACTCATCACCTCCCCATCTCACCCTTGATTTTTTCAACTCACACCCGCCCATTCCATCCCACCCCCTCCCCCATCACCAACATTCCTCCCCACTACGTCTCACTTCTCCCACCTTCAAGTCACCCATCCTTTTTCAACTCACCTCTCACCATTGCATCTTACCCTTTCATCAATAACTCACCCCTGCCCACCCGACTTCACCCCTTCCACATCGAATTCACCCCTCCCCATTCCACCTCACCTCCCCCCTCCCCTCCACTCATGGGTTAGGGAGGCGGGAGTTAACTGTTCAGGGAGTGAGGCTGCCGACACATAATGCCTCCCTCTGTCAGTGGGAAGACGCTTATTATTTTGTCGCCTCCATCAATGGCGTGAGAACTGTACCGAAGGGGCAGCCGCTGGTGCAGTGGTTACACATCCAGCCCACAGCTGGGCCGGTCAGACTCTTGGACAAAAATTGTTTCCCCGATGTACCAGTTCATCCAGATGTACAACTATGGACCTGGATGTCAACTGGAAAATTGCGTATCGTATTATAGGGGATGCTTATGACTTGGTAAAAAATTTATTTCCTGCCACAATATCCTTCGTGCAGTCGATAGGCATCAATCCTAAACCTTCTTATGTATCCAACCCCGCCATCCAGAGTACTGTGTATAATATACAGACACTAACACACATACGAGTGAAAATAGTCATTAAAGCACTGAAACATTTGCATTCATCACTTCCACTAAAAAAAATAAAAAAAAAAAAAAATAAATAAAAATCCTCATTTGTACATCTCCAGCATGGGCATGGGTTGATTTTTGCCAATATTCTCCATGTAAATGTTGTACAGTTGACTTGGGAACTTTATGTTGTTACTAAGCCTGCCAATGTGCGGATATATACAAAAATATAAATGGACATAATACCAGCATCCATCTAAGATGTTCGTCACGTCTGGTGTTTTGAATCCCAGACTCAGGCCACAGCTTTAGACAGTGAGAGAGAAACCAAATATAAATCTTAATCCCCAACACATGGTGGATGTTTGGGAGATTATTTGCCTACGTGTTTTATGTTCAAGCGGCATTGAGATATACACCTACTGTACACTAAGGGAATCAGTTGCCTTCTATGTTTTGGTTAATGATAATTTAAAAATTATGAAACATATCCAGAGAATTAACACTCCTAGGCACTTGTAGTGACTCTCATATTAGTAACATCTCTTGCGTTAACTGGATTAGAATAACAGAGTTGTGCCGAGAATGAGAGGGTTAATGGTGAAAGGACTAACACAGTCCCAATGACTAACTCTGAGATGTATATAATTGTCCGACATTTGCCAAAACGGAATTATAGAGTTGTCCACATCATGAGAGGAATAATGGTAACAGTATTAACACTCAGACCCCAATGACTATCTCTCAGGTTACGGTAATTTAATCATGTGGCACAGGAGTTGCAGTGACACACCAGGCAAAATACCAACACACACACACACACACACACACACACACACACACACACACACACACACACACACACACACACACACACACACACACACACACTTTGGCATATTACCAAACAGGTAATAACTCAAAGATCCAATTAGGGAGCAAGGCTGTGAGGAAAGTACTCATCAGAGTGAACGCTGAATAATTTATCTGCGTCACTACGATAACGTCTTGTTGCTTTAATCTTGCTGTCTTCAGACGATTTTCTTCAGCTTAGAAAACAGCTTTCTAACTAGCATGATTAATTATAGCCTTCATTTACTCTTTCATTACAAAGGCCTTACAAGGCTCAGCACAGTCGAGTGGACGCAGCAAGAACAAAAAAAATGAACTAGAAAACACTCAAAGAGAGCATACCTTCGCCAACGTCAATATAAATTATGACTCATTAACCTACTTCCGTCCAGCGTCGTTGGCGGAGATAATCTAATATACTGTAGCACTAGCCGTGTGTGTGTGTGTGTGTGTGTGTGTGTGTGTGTGTGTGTGTGTGTGTGTGTGTGTGTGTGTGTGTGTGTGTATTTAGGGCAGCCGAAACTACACATTCAAATCGCACCAAAATTGGCACAAAAAATCGCAAAAAATTCGCTGATGTGAAAAAACTTGGTCCCGCCACGATTGAAAAACTTTTACAATATTTAATAAGCGATCACATTTTGACCAAAAAACGCTGCTCCAGGCGCCCGGCATTGGATCTCCGTAGAATTGTTTGCCCACAGGTACAACTAAAATAAACTATAGCAGCACAATAGCCCTCTGCAGGAGCAAGTGTGAGGGGTCCGAAGGGCTCACGAGCACTTGTTAACTCTAAGGTCTTAGTCTGCCATCGGTACGCAATGCCAGAGATGACATACCTCCACCGACGCCATTATAATTCATAATTTATTCCTGAATCTGGATCTGAAATAACCTCAAATTCTTATCCGTTCTTCCTTGACCCAGTGCCCACCTTTACATCAGATTTTATTGAAATCTATCTATCTATCTATATACCTAGGCTGCTTCCCCCAAGGAAAGGGAGGTAGCCGAGACAGGACGACACACTCCCCATTTACTCATCCATTCAAACACATTCATTCACATCTTAGCCCCAAAGGGGAGAATGGACAGATCCTCACCGCAGCACACCGCACAAGGGTCAACTGAGCAATGCAATCAGTGACATCCGCAGCAGGGCCCGACAGTAGAACTGGTTTACCCCTGCCACATCATAACAGACCCATCCCCTTACCCGCACCTGACCTGACTAGCTGATCAGACCAAATGCGGGAGAATATCTCCTCAGGGCTGCGTCATCACTTATTCATTCACAATTTCTCTCCATTTATTTGTCACGCACAGCCACTCTTCCTTGCTCAACAGACATCCCTCTCGCATCCAGCGCTCTCTTCACACTGTCCATCTATCCTATTCGTGGTCTTCCTCTCAGCCTTACACCTTTCACATCAGATCTAGTTATCTTTTTCACCAATTGCTCATTATCCATTCTCTCCATATGCCAAAACCATCGCAACACCCTCTGCTCAACTCTACCAGCCATCTCCCAAACAACTCCAGTTCTCCTTCGCACTTCATCATTTCGTACCCGATCCATACGCGTCACTCCGCACATACTCCTCAGACATCTCATCTCCATTACATTCAAACTTTTCCTCTCTGCTACACCCATATTCCATGTTTCAGTCCCATATAACGCAGTTGGTACCACAACACCCTCATACAGCCTTCTCTTTACATTCATTCTAAGCGAACGACATTTAAACACTTTTTTCATTCCTTCCAGCACCTTTCCTACTTCATTTATTCTAAACTTCACCTCTGCATCCATTCTTCCATCCACAGCAACATGTGACCCTAGATATTTAAAACAATCTACCTCCTCAAGCAACTCACCATTCAAAACTATATTCATCCCCCTACCATCTATCAACCTCGTACACTTCATCACTTTACTCTTATTCTCATTTACTTTCAATTTCCTCCTTTCACACACCCTTCCAAACTCCTCTACCAACTGTCTCAATCTCTCCTCTGAATCAGTTACCAGTGCAGTATCATCTGCAAACAGCAGCTGCTTCAGATTCCACTCTCAGACTCAGACCTCCACCTAAAACTCTTGCATTCACCTCCCTTACACCACCATCCATGTAAATATTAAACAACCAAGGCGACATCACACATCACTGTCGCAGCCCCACTCTCACGGGAAACCAATCACTCACAGCATTTCCCACTCTTACTCACGCTCTACTATTTACATAAAAACTTTTCACTCCTTTCAGTAACCTACCATCAAGTCCATACAATCTTAAAACAGACCACAAAGCCTCCCTATCAATTCTATCATACGCTTTCTCTAAATCCATAAATGCCCAAAACACATCCTTGCCTTTCGCTAAATACTTTTCACACACTTGTCTCACAGCAAACACCTGATCAACGCATCCCCTCCCTCTCCTAAAGCCACACTGCTTATCACCAATTACTCCCTCTGTACCCTCTCTAACTCTCATAATTAACACTGTACCATACACCTTACCTACAACACTCAACAGACTTATACCCCCAAAGCTAGTACAATCATACTTATCACCCTTGCCTTTATACAACGGGACCACACAAGCACTTGCCCAGTCAATTGGCACCATACCTTTCTCAAAGCACACATTCAACAATCTTACTAACCAGTCAACAATAGTCACTCCACCACCCTTCAGGCATTCCACAGCACACCCATCCATACCTGCAGCTTTCCCTGTTTTCATCTCCTTTACTGCCTTCTCCACTTCCTCCTTCGTGATCAAAAATCATTCAACTCTCCCAACACATTTATTCCTTGCACCCTTCCATCCGCCACAAGCTCAGCCACCCTTTCCTCCTCTACATTTAACAATCTTTCAAAATACTCTGTCCATCTCTTCCTTACTGCATCCATCTTAATTAACATCCTTCCATCCTCTGCTTTTACTCGTTCTTCCTTCCCAGACTCTCCCTTTCGCGCTCTTTTCACCTCCTTCCAAAACATTTTCTTATTCTGTTGAAAATTCTCTGTCAGCCGCCTACCCCACCTCTCATCTGCTGCCACTTTAGCATCACGCACAGCCCTTCTCGCTCTATTCCTCTTTTCCTTATACCTGTCATATGACATCTCATCCTTCCTCTGCAGCCACACTTCATATGCACGTCTCTTCTCAGCCACAGCCATACTTACTTCCTCGCACCACCATTCACTTCCTTTTCTTACACCACCACCAACACGTCTCACACCACACACCTCTTCTGCATGCCCCACCACAGCACTCTTAAACAACTGTCATTCCTCCTCCACGCTGCCATTTTCCCGATCTTTCACTGCGTTCCACTCATCTTTCAATTTCTCCTGATACTCTATCTTTTTCTCTCTTTTATCCAACTCACTCACTTTCAAAACCTCCCTGTCACACCTAACCCTCCTAGCTCTCACCCATCTCTTACCTACTCTTAACTTTCCCTCCACCAGGTAGTGGTCAGACATACCTCCACCCTCCCCTCTCAGAACTCTCACATCCAACAATCTTCCTATTACATTCCTAGACACAACCACATAGTCCATCAAAGCTCTGTCAACAACCCTTCCACCCTCCTGTCTCACCCATGTATACTTATAAATATCTTTCTTCTCAAACAGCGTATTCCCAATCACCATCTCTCGCTCAACACACATCGCTATCATTCGTTCCCCATTTTCATTTCTTCCAGGCACACCATGCATACCAACTACGCCTTCAACTGCTACATTTCTCACTCTAGCATTCAGCTCTCCCATCATTACCACATTCACATTTGCTCCAAAACTGCAGACACTCATCAACATCATTCCAGAAAGACTCCCTCTCTTGTTCATCCCTTTCACTACCAGGCCCATATGCACACACAAACACCTACAACTCACGTTCAAATTTCGCTTTCACCCACATCAGTCTCGATGACACCTCCTTCCATTCAATCACACATTGCTGTACTTCCGGACTCACTAACAAGGCCACACCTTCTATAGCCCTTCCTCTATCAACACCTGACAATCTTCCATTCACACTTCCAAACATAGATTCCCCCTTCCCTTTCATCTTCGTTTCACTCATAGCTAACACATCCAACTTTCTTCTCACAAACATTCTCCCAATCTCTTCCCTTTTAGCCTCAATCGTACTACATCCACGCACATTCACGGACCCAATCTTCAGGGTACGGGGATAACTCCATCCCCCATCCCTTTCTCTGGCCTGTCTCTTTTTAGGAACTAAAAAACAAAGGAGGGGGTCCCTAGTCCCCTCACCCCGCCCCTTTTATTCGCCTTTTACGACACGCAGGGAATACGGTGGCAGTATTCTTCCTAACACAACCTGGCCGCAGAGTAGTAGTGCCACCCCATAGTGAGGCCAGGTTGTGTTCCCCCCGCCACAGGGGGGACAACTAGGAAACAGACGTCCACACTGAAGATGTGGAACGTGTCCTAGACTGGTGCGAAGTTTGACACATACTAGTAATATTTCACACTTAATGCTGTTAGGGATCTCTCCAAATGGCGTTAGCAGCCCACAGAGATCTCCCCGGATGGTGAGCGATACTTTTTTACAGCCCAGGCTGAACAATTCCTAACACTCGTGAATTTCGACTAAAGTATCTTGTCCTCGTCCTCGCTCGAACAATAATAACTTTCTGATATATCTAGTCGACAGACAGACAGACGTACAGACACTGGTGAATACTCGTACATATCTTTCTTCAACTTCTTCGGTAGAGGTAAAAATACGCCATCGGACTGGAGGCGTTAATGACTTAATCACTCCACTAAGCTATTATTATTTTCTTTTTTCGTGTTATCTGCGGACGATTTTGCTTTGCCTGAGATAGGCTTATGGAACTGGGGGGGTTATATATATATATATATATATATATATATATATATATCACTCATTAACTTCTTTGATACCTAGAGGTTCAACTAAAATAAGTAAAATTGATTAAAACATGGAAGAATAAAACATACACAGAGGTTCTTCTTTGGGTTTTATTCTTGTTATTTCCAGAAGATTACGTTCAGCTCAAGTGAAACTATTTAAACTACTGTACAGTGGTTAGATGCAGCTTTAGATAACTTCCTCACAACCAGAGACTTTTCCATGGTCAAATTAAATTGTATGGCAGCAGCAAGGTAAAAGGAAAAGAGTAGACTCAACGAGGCGCTTAGCTGTGGTGCTCATTAGGGACCTTATGGATATAATCTATAGGGTGTCAATTGGTCACTGAGCCTGTAACTGGCTAAGTGGGCACTCTCCTTGTGCTGAACTGGTTAATCCCCTTGGAACTATGACGCAATATTTTAGTACATTTTTACTCGCTCCAGTCGATCTTCTTCAACTTCGAAATGATGTCTTTATAAACGCAGTAACTAAATCCCAAAATTCTACACTCTGGATAAATATATTCGGCCGTAACAAAAATATGATAATAATTATATTATCAGCTTGAATAAACTTCTTGATGGTACCATTTTGAATACTAATCTGACTTTTGGTAGACAAATCGTATCATTTATTTATTTACTTATTTACTTATTATTTAATTATGAATTTTGCTGAGTGAGCACAGAAGCCTGTGAGTGTTAATACCGTCACCATTAGCTCTGTCATGGTGGGAATATTGCGTCATATAAGCCTGTGAGTGTCAATACCGTCACCATTAGCTCTTTCATGGTGGGAATATTGAGTCATATAAGCCTGTGAGTGTTAATACCGTCACCATCAGCTCTTTCATAGTGGGAATATTGAGTCACAGGAGCCTGAGAATGTTAAGACTGTCACCATTATATTCTCTCATGGCCGGGCAAAAAAGGACTTTATTCCGGCAAATAACAGACGATGTCATTCAGCTTAGACTGAGTATGGGAGGCTGACAGTGTGAACGCTGTCATCATCAAACCGATAATGGTTGGAACAACTCTAGTATTGCACGTTAGCTAAAGTTAGTGCTTGATTAATCTGAGTGGCAATGTAAGAGCCTCTGATTGAATAAACGTTACTGGAATGAAGGAAATAAACTTACCTACTTAAACTGCATTTGCTTAGAGAACAGCCTACAATACACAGAACTAAATGACATGGAAAACACTTGATACACATACTCAGATTAGGCTTGGTGTTAATGTTACTGACAGCACCACGGTAATTATGGCAGATCACTTGTATTTGCTAAGTCCATTGCCACAATACGACCAACAATAGTCGATGCTACTTTAAGGTACCCAGTTATATTGCTGGCTGAACAGAGGCAAAGGGGGATCAGACTTTATCCACCAAATTGACCGGCACGAAAATCGATCCAGACTGCAGCATTTCATTATGCGGGATAAATTCTCTAAACTGAGCACTTTAGGGCACTGAAATTACCTTCGCAACCTTGGTATGTAGGCTATTCAACCTTTTCATTCAGATAATTGTGTCCTAAGTTCCCACCACCTCCTCAGGATCACCCTGGTCTGACAAACCCAGTTGACGTTTCGTTGGTCTAGTTCAGTAACTTCTAGATGCCTGGGATCCCTATCCTTCCAAGTAGCCTCCTAACTTTTTGTGTCCATGCAAGGTGTGGGGGGATACCTTTCAGCTCTCTCTCTGGTTTTGCTTGATTTCACTCAGAAGTTGCATTTCGAGTCTGTGAGACCCACGTGTGCCTGAAGAGTAAGATTGCCGATTGTTTCTATGGTGAGTGAGATCCACTTTTCCCATCATAAAGGACCTCCAATCCTCAAGTGAAACAAGTTTTAGGCTCATAATGTTCTTTATTTCCTTGTATGGCTACTGCCAAAGAAAATTTGCATTTTTTGTCAATTTTTTAAATAAATGAATAAATAAAAATATATAGTTAAGTGATCAAAATTTATTTGCATAATTCTGTAAATGATAAGACCTTATAAACTGCATGATATTTCAGGAATTCAATAAATGAAACATGTGTACAAATACATCATTTTTAATGCCTCAGTCTGAGAGACCCAGGTGTTTGTGAGGTATACACAGACCTTAGGTGTTTCTGAGGAGGGTTCTCACCACCGCCATCACCAGCATGACTGTTTTCGTCACTGTCATCGTCACAAAGGTCGTCTTCAGGCGGTGGCTCAATCAGTAGAGAGTTGGCCTGTAGTCCTAACGGACCCAGGTTCAAATCCCGCTGGGGCAGGGAACGGTTTAAGGATTTGAATTTCATAAATAGACTTTACTGATCTACCAGAAGACCCCCCGACACGTCGTAAAAATACCACCGCTAATACCAATACACCAGTCCTGTATGAGACAGCCCTAGCATGTATTCAATATGGACGGTGGGTGTCAGCGCCGAAGTGGTGACATGTGGAGGTGTACGGTACGTAGGAGAACTACTGGGCCTTGAAAGCAGGCTGTGAAGCCTATGCTCAGAGTTGGTCACATAAAAAAAAAAAAGAAAAAAAAATCTGTGAGCGCGTGACGAGCGAGCGAGCTTTTCTACATACGCCTACCGTCAACATTTCAGCATGGTTTAAATTTCCAGCATTTTTGGTGGGGTAGTTAAACAATAACAGGAAAATAATTGAGCTAAAAAATTACTTTCTCTCTCTCTCTCTCTCTCTCTCTCTCTCTCTCTCTCTCACACACACACACACACACACACGCTAGCGCACGCGGGTGGAATCAACATATGAACGTGAAAAACAAACTCATATTCGCATGTGTCACTTTCATTGTGCTTCAAATCGATTTCATAGTGGAGCATGTCAGTTGTCGCCCTCGGTACATTCCCTGGGAAAGCTCTGATTCCAAGGGGTTTCTATGGTCACATGAGTGATTATATAGCTAAACACAAAATTTCTGAATATATCTACCACCTGCTGAAGCAATCTATTCTCTGTCGCACAGTAGAAAAGTTATCAGCCTCTGAAAACCATCGCGGTCTGGCCGGGTCGTGTCGGGTGGCTCATTTCTCCGGCAAATGTACAGTAGAGTAAGCATCGCTGCGGTCGCTCGCTTGTAACCAGCATCACTGTTATCCTCACTGTCATCGTCACAAAGGTCATTACCACCAGCATCACTGTTATCCTCACTGTCATCGTCACAAAGGTCGTTACCACCAGCATCATTGTTATCATCACTGTCATTGTCACAAAGGTCGTTATCACCAGCATCACTGTTATCGTCACTGTCATCGTCACAAAGGTCGTTATCACCAGCATCACTATTATCTTCAATGTCATCGTCACAAATGTCGTTATCACCAAGATCATCACAACCCTAATTCTCACGAATGATTGGGCACAAGTGGTAAAGAAACATAAAAATAAAAAAACTCTGTTCATTTCTGGCATCACATTATCAGACTAGTATACTCTAGCTTAATGTTGTCATCATCATTATCACCACGACCATCATTATCATCACCATCGCCACCACGACCGCCATAATCCTCATCCTCATCATGAACCCAACTTCTTTTCCCATCCCAGCATCCCAGAATGTATATCTCTATCTATCTTTCTATCTGTCTATCTACCTATCTGACTAACTCACTAAATCTTGACCGTGGTAAAGTGTTCCTTGGTTAAAAACCATGACTGTGCATAATTACTTTGCCAGTACCCAGGGGGCCGCCCCCTCTCTAGTGAGGGACAACCCTTGATGGTTCCACTATTCCCCAGAGATGGTCGAGGTGAAGAATATCAGTCTCCATAATTCCAGGTTTTTCGGTTTTGCATAACGACGTTGGTCGGCCTGAGGCCTGGTCCGGGGGTGGTCTACCATTGGGCAAAATATAATTTTTCTGACACTCCTGCCACATGGCCTGAACCCCATTCTTCAAGAAACTACAGTAATTCAGTGAGTGAGTGAGTGGTACAGTTTGGAACAACCATTATGTGTGGGCGACCCCCCCCCTCCATCCCGGGGTGTGCCAAAATCAAGAGCGTGAATAACAACGACCCGTTTTAGGCATCAACCTACCTTAAATCCAATTTATCCATCCTTGAAATGAATAGTTCAAGCCTAACCAAAAATTATTCGTACATTACTTTTGTCATCGACAGGGCCATTGCTGTCCTTGTAATTTTGGAATATTCCTGGATAATGACCGCAGGAATGGGAAGGCATCTGTTACAAGGAAGCAGCCACGTTGGACTGACTTTGAAAATCCGACTAGGCCATTGTCTAGAGTAACTCCACTCCACCGTTGATTGGCTTCAGTAAATGTGCCAAGGCCCAGCCCGCCGACTGATTACATTCGAAGATGCTGTGTAGCGGCACGCTGTCAACACAGAAAAGAGTCAACACAATGGAAGCAAGGAATCTGATGGAGGACACCAAGTCTGTTTCCACACGTTTTTAAAGAGTGCTATGCAGTACTTCCGTTGTCGCTGATCGACGACGAAACTGTCATAGAAGAAAACGTGTTTTTACAAGTGTGATATTAGTATTCAACACATTCAAAGTAACCACACTGAGTATGGGCTGAAAGGGGAATAACAGTGTGTGTGTGTGTGTGTGTGTGTGTGTGTGTGTGTGTGTGTGTGTGTGTGTGTGTGTGTGTGTGTGTGTGTGTGTGTGTGTGTGTGTGTGTGTGTGTGTACAAAAATTAACAAGCTCTTGCAGACCACCTAACCTGCGTCACGTCATAAAACGCTAAAGGAGTGGTAAAGAAATGGACGTGGTGACCAAAGGAATGGGTACGATGGGGTGAAATGTTGGTAAGCTATGGGGCTGGGCAGTAAGGCATGCACTGTGTGAGTAGGTGTTGTTGGAACAGTGGTTCGATTGTAGTGAACGTGTGTTCAAAATAACCTTAAAGAATGTAAGTGTGGGAAACGTTCGGGGGAGAAGTAAATGCCGTGAGAGAGAGAAAAAGAAAAAAAAAAAGTTAGATGCGGTGGAATTTATGGGTTTGTGGGGAAGGGCAATGAGAGAGAACCACGTGAAAATGGATGTTGTATGCTTAATGGTTAGCTGCAATGGAGGCTTATTGCATAGTTCTTTCCGACAAGAACAATAATAGCTTGTGATGTTTTCTTACTGCATAGCATCTTGCAACACAGGTAATTATCATTTCTGGTACCACACTTACTAATTCTTTGAATATGTTCTCTTCTAACACGTTGATGCATATTCTCATTAACTCGCATGCAAAGGATAATATAGTTATATATTCCTGTGTATAGTTATCTCCCATCACTGATTGATTGGTCTATTGTTATAAGTGTTTTGATGAACTGGGGATTTTGTGTGTGTGTGTGTGTGTGTGTGTGTGTGTGTGTGTGTGTGTGTGTGTGTGTGTGTGTGTGTGTGTGTGTGTGTGTGTGTGTGTGTGTGTGTGTGTGTGTGTGTGTGTGTGTGTGTGTGTGTGTGTATCTTGGCTTGTTTCTTATTTGGATTTCTCACTCCACCACTTGCTCCAAGAGCGGGCTAGGCACGGTCATTATCCAGGAACGTTAAGAGTTGCTTGACGACTGTTTTGGAAAAGAGTTTATTGCTAACTATTGTGCTGTCATGGATACCTCTTCAGGGTTAACTGCAGTATTATTTGCCTTTCCTGTCAGCCTCTAAGTTTGAGATAGTTCCTTGCTGTGGTGTGGGGTTACAAAGTCTTTATGTGCTTGTTCTGCTCCTTCTTCTTTTCCTCCTTTCCATCCTCTTTCCTTCACTCTCTCCCTTTCCCAGTCAGGATCTTTATTGTTCCCTCCATCTCTCCCTCCATCTATCTATCCATCCTTCTACCCATCCATCCATCAATCCCTCCTTCCATCCACCCATCCATCCACCGACTCTTCCGTTTAACTATGCATGCATGCATTCATCCATCCAGCTATCCATTCATCCCTGCTGCAAACCATTCGGATATCTTCTGACCACTCATTAAATCTTCTTTCCATCCTGGCTCCCTCCATTCATCCATTAATCCATGTGTCTATCCATTATGCTTCTTTCCCATTTCTTTCTGTTCATACCTTGATTTATCCAGTCATTCCTTTATACATGTATCTATTCACTTATTGCTCAACCCCCTTTCCCTCCATTCATCCCTCCACCATTCATCTCGTTCTCTCTTCCTCCTTCCATTCTCCATCCACAGTTCAGTCACAAACCCATCCATCCCTCCAAAAAATTCACCGTTTATGTATCCAGGTCTACCCTTACCCCTTCCCTCCGATTTTCGTCCATCCAACCATCCATTCAGTCCTCTCTCTATTCCCTCATACATGCGGATACATGCAAACTTATACAGTATACTTTCAATGCTCTTCCACACATCCATCAATCGGTTTTTCACTACGTCCTAGCTTCTCTCTCCATCCAGCCCACCATCCCTTCTCCCTCCTGTTTCTCTATATCCATTCTTTTATTCTTCTATCCATCCATCAGTTCATCGGGTCGTCCGCTCATCTTTCCTTCCTTGCTCTCTTTATTCATCTATCTAATGTTCATCCATCCATCCATCCTACCTTCCTTCCATCCCCCTCCCTTGCCCCCATACGAATACAGTGATCTTTCACAATCACTTATGTTCCTTTTTTTTCCAACCTTCCCTTCCTCCATTCATCCACTCATCCATCCATCAAACCCTTTACCCATATTCATCCACATATCCATCCTCTCCCTGTTACTTTCCATTCATCATTTTCTCTGACCAATCATATACTTCAACCTTCTTACTTTATCTCCTTCCCTCCCTCCACCCTTCCATCCATCCATTTCCCTGCCAATGAAATTCCCTCGTCAGGTGTAAGGCTGATTCATGGTCTTCCATCACTCACACCGACACACTTCCTCAGGTAACACCTCACATCTTAAACTGGAGCGTCGGGAGAATGTGGATCTAGTGTACTATTTTTTTTTTTTTTTATAAATAACAGAACGGAGGAAGGAAAAACAAATGAGTAATAAAAAAATAATCCTTACACCAGATTACTGGTGTCTTCTGTTCATAAAATATCTGTAACAGTTAGACTTGAACAGTTGTGGGTTGAAATTTGGAGGGAAACAACTCTGGGGAAGCGAGTTCCAGAGAGATGCAGTTCGGGGAATGAAAGAATTCTGATAGGCAGAAGTTCTGCAATATGGCTGAGTGACATTCCAGTCATGAGCGCTACCAGATGCCCGTGTACCACGAGGAAAGGCATGGAGAGGTGGAACCATGGAAGCAACTTCGTCTGAGCATTTGCCAAAAAAATATCTGTAAAATAATGCAAGGGAGGCAACATTCCCTCTTACTTGTAGGGGAGGTAGTTTATATGTAATGGCAGGGTTGATAATGATTCTAACAGCTTTATTCTGAATTTTGTCTGGTTGTCTTAATGCAACCTCTCCACAACCATTCCACAAGGGTGAGCAATATTCAAGCTGAGAGCGCACATGACTCTTATAAATTATAGCTAACTGCTCATCGGCGAAGAAGTTACGGACTCTGTACAATAATCCAAGTTTATTTGAGGCGGTTTTAGCAAGTGATCTGACATGAGAGGTCCAGCTGAGGGCACTGTTAAGTGAGACGCCAAGAATTTCAATACTTTTGGAGATGGAAATATTAGTAGCACTGAAGGTAATGTAAGAATCTGGCAATATCTGTCTCTTAGTAAACTGTATATATTTAGTTTTACTAGCATTAAAAGAGACAAGGTTGTTTTGTCCCCATTCACTGATTGTAGATAGATCTTGATTTATGGAGATGGCTGTACTGAGTTGAGAGGTAGAGATAGTAGACTATGTAAATGGATGTCTGAGTGTGAACGAACTATGTAGTGTTGAGTCATCTGCATATGAGTGAATGGGATTGTGGGTGACAGATAAGAGATCATTAATATGAACCAGAAATAGGGTTGACGCCAGAACTGATCCCTGCGGCACGCCGGCGTTAATTGAGTGGAAATTCGAATATACATCATCTACTTTTACTCTTATTTTCCTGTCACTAAGATATGAAGAAATCAAAGGAACAAAAGACGTTAGTCCATAGCAAGGGAGTTTGGACAGCAGGGAACGGTGCCATACTCTGTCGAAAGCTTTCGATTTATCAAGAGCTACTGCATGAATTTCTCCAAAAAGATCAATTGATTGATGGATGGTATGAGTTAAGAGATTGAGTATGTCAATGGTGGATCTTTCGTGGCGAAAACCATATTGTCTATCACTAATTAAGTTGTTGGATTCAAGATGGTTAACAATGTGCTTATTAATTAAAATTTCAAATACCTTACCAAGAGAAGATGTGACAGCTATTGGTCTGTAATTGGAGGGGTCAGACGAACTTCCTTTCTTCGGAACTGGGTGGATATTGGCTTCTTTCCATGAATTTGGGAATAAAGAAGTACGTATGCATAGTATGAATAATTTAGCTAGGACACAGGCAAGTTCAGGGGAACACTTTTTCAAAACAATTGGTGGAATTCCATCTGGGCCTGGAGCTTTGTTGGTAGGTAAATTGTCTAGGATGGATTTTACGTATCTTGTCTGTATTTTAAGTGGGGCAATTTCGGGAGAATCAAGTTCCAGTACTGGGACATTCTGGCTGGTATCATCTATGGTAGAGTTTCTGGCAAAGGTACTGGCAAAGATATCTGCTTCCCACGTGGGTCATTTGTAATGTCGCCATCTGATGATTTTAGTGGGGGAATGGAAGATGACTTGTTAAAGTTATTATTGAAAGAATTAAGAGTTGACCAGAATATTCTATTGTCATTAGGGCTGTTAAGTTGTTTTGATGCTTGCTTTTGAAGAAAGTTTGATTTAGCGAGATTTATTACAGCTTTTGCATGATTTCTAGCAATTTTAAATTGGGAGAGTGATTCAGATGTTTTTTATTTTAAGTAAGAGTTATATGCTACTGACTTTTCGGCTGTTGCTCTGGCACAGTTGCCATCAAACCATTTTGGAGAGTTTGATCTTTTAGTGAACTGTTGACTTGGTATGAATAAATCCATACCAGCTAGTATTAAGTCGCAAATATGGGATTGGGTAGAACTGGGATCACTAGAGAAGAAAGACTGCCATGGAACATCAGCAGGATAATTTCTAAATCCATCCCAGTCTGCCCTATCAAAGTGCCATCGTGTCACCCTGACAGGCTCAGAACGGGCGGTGTGGGGGGGTTAACTAATGAGGCTTTGATAAGATTGTGGTCAGTTATTATGCTCTCATGGTTTAGCGGTTTTAAAACTGCTGTTTTGAATGTTGTCAAAGCTGATAAAATTTGCAATTTTTTTGCCATCATAATTATTATTATTATTATTTTTATTATTAATCATATTATTATTATTATTATTATTATTATTATTATTATTATTTTTATCCATCCATCCATACATCATCTAATCCTACGTTGCCCCATGAGGAGCGTAGGAGCCCGGGGCTAGGAAAGTTGTTCTTGGCATTTAAGATGAGAGTGACCAGCCTCACTCATCCCTGAGTGGCATTACGTGAGCAATAAACCCCAATCACCCCTTGGATATAAACCTTCACCGGCTCAATCCGATTGGAGCACCTTTATTACCCACTAAACCACCAGGAGCCATAATTTGGTTATATGGTTACCACCCAGCGTAGTAAATGCTTTCCTGGTGTACATGAAACCATTTGGCTTGTCACTCGGTGTAGAGTCACCCGCAGGCAGAAGAAAGAGGAAAGAATGAAGGAAAGAAAGACACAAGAGGATGGATGGAAAGAAGGATGGAGGAGAGGAAAGGGCAGACACCCGAGAGCAGCACTACATCAAGTGAGTGAATGGTGAGCTCCCACACCTACCACAAATATTATTATTATTATTATTAAAAAAGCCTCTCGACCGTATCAGGTCACAAACCACTTGCCCAAATAAGAACCGCTTCTGAACAGCTACCACCACCACCATAATTACCACCACCACCATCGTCATCACAGCTACTACCACCAACACCACAGTTACTACCACCACCACCACCTCACCTACCAGCACACCACCATCATGATCGGAGCTACCACCAGCACCACCACCGACACAGCTACCACCACCTCCATCATCATCACAGCTACCATCACTGCCACCACCATCACTGCTACCATAACCACCACCACCACCACCACCACCACCATCACAACTACCACCACACCACCAACACCAAAACACAGCTACCACCACCACCATCATTATCAAAGCTACCAGTACCACCACCATCATATCTACCACCATCACAGCTACCACCATCATCATTATTACAGCTACCATCATCACTACCACTGCCACTGCCACAGCAACTACCGCCACCAATATCACCACCACCACCACAACAACAACAACAGTTTCCACCACCATCACAGCAGCTACCACCACCACCATCATCATAACTGCTACCACCACAGCGACTACCATTTTCTGCTAAGTAAAATCGTCTGTTTGTTGCATCAATGAAGTAATAGACATCAGATGGTAGACATATACGAGTACTCTCTCTCTCTCTCTCTCTCTCTCTCTGTAAAAACCTATGGAACTCCACAAAATGCCCCGCCGCCTTTTCCATGTGCGCGTATTGTACCAACATATCGGGACAATCATCAGTGGCCAAGACCCCCCTTCAGAAAATATCCATTGACATCAAATCGAAACTGGCCCTTCTGATGCCCAATTCCAACCATCCTGCCAAGTTTCATCAAATCCTTTTTCTCAGTTTTGGCTGCATTACACACACACACACACACACACACACACACACACACACACACACACACACACACACACAGGATTATAGTTTTTTTTATATTACCATTATCAGAGTTATTATTATTATTATTATTATTATTATTATTATTACTACTACTACTACTACTACTGCTGCTGCTGCTGCTGCTGCTACTACTAGCTACTACTACTATTATTATTGTAATTTCTATAATATTTTCTTCTTATACAAGATTCAGCAAATATATATACTGATGTAAAGTCCTAGGAGCACAACTCTACCTCATTCCTAGTAATGGCCAAAGTTAAAGGTCTAGTGGGTGGAACTTAACCTTAACTATGTCACTTAACTTGCTTCACTTAGTTACCTTCCCCAGATGGCCCTTATCGTCAACAACACAGTTATCCAACTAAGGCGCGTCTAATGAGACTTTGACCCCTTTCAGTACGATAAAGTCATATATTCTCGCTATCACCATACAGCTTTGCTCAATTTCAGTAGGTCTGTCGCAGTGAAGGACTGGAAGCAGACTCATAAAAATACTTAAACAATCTTCCAAAACACCCACCAACACATCTTAAAAACACCGCTGTTAATATCAAGTAAATTCTATGGTCACTGGATATTGGCCCCGATGTGATATGTGCAGGCGTGTGGCGTGTGGAGGACTGTTGAGCCTCAGGGAAAGGACTATGAAATATATGGCAAAAGTTGACACATCGTTACCAAAATCATCCTGACTTTATTTTCCCCACCTAAAGATGAGGCGAGGTAGGATACAAAAACCAGGGAAAGAGAACGTGGGAAAGTGGGATAACTATCAACAGAATAGCCAGTGGAATGGTCCAGACATTTGTGAACCAATCCAGAGAGAGAGAGAGAGAGAGAGAGGTCTTGAAAATGAAAGGGGTATGGGTGGATGAGAGAGAGGGTAATATGAGGGTGTATGTCGGGAGGAACAGAACAAACGGGAGTGTGGTGGATGTGTCTGTGTAGGGGCAGCGGCGGATGAGAGAAATACAGGAGTGGAGAGTAGCGAGAGGAGTGTAGTGGGTGTGGGAGGATGAGACGGAGTGTATGTGTAGAGAGTGACTGGTCTGTTTAGGAAGCGCTAAAAGAAACATAGAAATGATACGCTGACAGACAGGTGTGTGCGTGTGTGTGTGTGTGTGTGTGTGTGTGTGTGTGTGTGTGTGTGTGTGTGTGTGTGTGTGTGTGTGTGTGTGTGTGTGTGTGTGTGTGTGGGGGTGTGTGTGTGTGTGTGCGTAGGAAGGGTGGACCAACACAGAACTGACAGGTAGACATGTAGGTGAGGCAGAAGGTAATATTACCAGCAATTAAGGATCTCATTAGGGAGTTAATTAGTGCCAGGTCGTTGTGCTTTGCAGGCAACGTAATGCTGGGCAGAGACACGATTATCCCCGTACGTCTCGGTTGCTATTTTCCATATCTCGAAATACTGTAGCGGAGCCAGCCATATACTACCTTCGTCACGTGATTTGGAAATTGTCTTAATTCCTTCATTGTCACAACATTTTTATTGATCTCGTGAGAAGGCGAAGAACGCTAGCAATAACAAAACGGATTAGCGAGACTACTGTACTGCATTGTTTGTAGCTGAGTGGATAAGCACAACATCAAAACTCAGTTATTTCCATAGCCATAATATTTCATTGGAATTACGCACATCGTTCGAACGCTTATGAAAAAGTAATCGGTGTTATTCGCCAGAATATTAACAAACACCACCAAAAAGCGCCAAATTGAGAACCCAAACTGGGTCATCGTGGATACTGTTCAAGTTTGGTTGGCTCTACAGTGATGCAACACTTGTAAAAAATAGTAGGTGTTAAATAATTGACTTTTCTCAAAGTTCGAAAGCATATTGCTGTAACTTGCAATACTTTGGTGATAGAAACTCCGTGTACAAACAGCTAGATAAGGAGTTTATTACAAGCTCACAATAAAACAGTCTGCCCATGTCGGCTGCCCAATATCAACTGATGCAATAACGCCGTCTTCAGGCGTGGGAAAGCGTGCTGATCTAGCAAGTTTAGTGGGGGCATGTATGCATTGGGGGGGGACATATATACATCGGGGGTAGACATATTGTGGAGGGGGTACACTACTCCCCCGGGTAGCGGAGATGGTGTCTCCTGACACCAGGAGTTAAATGGTGGGTGAATATAGTAGTAAGGCAGGACCAGGGAGGTTTGTACAAGGGATAAGTATGATACAGCGGCAGTAGGGGGGACATGGCCATGTTGAGGGGAGGGAATTAGAAGGATATATACATATAAGATATACAAGGAATAATAGGCACAAATCCAGTAAGGGTCGAAAGTATATATATAAACATAATGGGAATTGCACAATAATAGTTTGATACATGATAAACAAGGAGTAGATATGAGAGTTCTAGTGTTGTTCTTCTTTCATTTTTTTTTTTTTTTTGGTGTGGATTTTCTGTAGGATACACTGTCACTGAGTAATACATGAAAGAAATACCATCATTTTCTAGTAGGCAGATTGCTGTTCACAGTTTGGGTAATTGTTAGATGGCAATGGTAGTCACGGAATGCGAGGGCACTAAGTACGGGGAGTTTCTACGTCGTGTGTAGGGCGTACTATGCCTGTAGCAACTCTGATTTCCTGGAGTCGACGTTCCATTTTTCTGACACAACAATGCACTGCACAGATGATGAGTAGAAAACCTATGAAAGCGATAACCACAGGGGGAAACACAACTGTTGGATGAACCCATGAACGGCTGAAGGCCAGAGGAAATTGATCCATAATGAAATCACTGTCAGTGAGGAAGGTGAGCATGCGCAAGTGAGGGGAGGTGATGGTAATGTTGGCAGAAGGTAGGGTTGAAGGCATGTCGATTGGTTGAAAGATGTCATAGGAGTGTTTACGAACAGCTTGGTGATAGCGAGTGGTGTAAGTGATGACGGACTCTGATTTGACGGTACAATAGTCAGGTGCTTTGTAGAGACCACTAGCGGGGACGGAGCGAACGGAAGAACCAGGACACATGATTGTGACAGAGATGGGAACAGCAAAGAAGAAGTACTGGACATGGTTGAGGTGAGCATGGTGGACCGGGAGGGCAGGAGCTGGGACAAAAGAACAGGCCGAGTAGATGGAATGGTTGCGAACTAAAGCAGACTCACAGGGTGGAGCACTGCTAGGGAAGATAGCGAAAAGGTGGGCAGCACAGAGACGAGAGGTCGGAGTAAGGGAGGAACATTGCTGGAGGTCTCTGGAAGAAAGGAAGGCAACGGAAAGAGGATTATGGGAGAGGAGGAAATATTCTGAAGGAACAGATACCTGGAACAAGGAGTTGTTGAAGCGGAAAGGGAAGGGAATGATGTGGAAAAGGGTAAAGGTTATGGCAGAACGGAGAGGAAGATGGACGACGACGTATGTAGTGAGAAGAGTGGCTTCGAGAACAGGATAATAATATTCAAGGGAGGAGTAAGGGAGGACTGGGGAGAGACCGAAGGTGGAGTGAGCCCATTCCAGGACAGAACGGAGAGCTGAGAGAGGGACTAAGTCGGCAGTGACACGTCCATTGATAGCATCGACCAGGATACGAACCAAGGTAGAGACTTGAGACAGGAGAGAGTCAAAGGCTAGTTGGAGAATATCCATGTTGAGTTTGAGGTAGAAGAAGAAAATGTGTCAATGAGCTCAGTGAATCTGTTACTTATGCATTGCAACTGCCAGGATAGTGGGAGCAAAAGGTTATAGAGATACTCATTCGGGTTGTGTGTCCCCATGAGGGCCGTGAGATGGTTCCTGATTCCGTGGAGCTGGTGCGCGTAGGCAGGTAGGGCAATGGCTACGTCGGCCAGGGGCGCAAGATCGTAGCGCAAGGAGACCTCGCCTCCTGAGCCGACCAAGGCCCCGGGACGTACTCCACCATCGTCCTGACCTGACCCAGACCCCAGGAGGGTCAGCACTGCCAGCAGGGAGATCGCTAACATCGTACCTAGAAAATCAGGGTAGAGTTAATGGGGGAGGTCGTGAAGAGGTTGATGGGCAGAGCGCAGTTTGGACCGATATTGATTGATTGATGAATGAGCAGGTGGAGATGGAGAGGAAGGAGACTGAGCGATAGGTGGAAACAAGGTAGACTGAGGGATAGGTGGAGACAAGGTAGACTGAGGGATAGGTGGAGACAAGGGAGACGGAGGGATGGGAGGAGGGGAAGAGGGGGCAGGAGGTTGTGTAAGTGACTCTTCCAACACGAGGCCACGGGGTGCTCGCTTTAAGTCATCGACGTGGACCCAACTGGTGTCCTTAGTGGACAGGTCCTGGAGGTGAAATTTGTTGCCTTGTTGAGTGAGGACGCGGTGGGGCCCTGTAAATTTGTCATCCAACTTAGAGGAACGCGTATGGGAATGAGCAAAGACAAGATCGCCTACATTGATAGTGATAGGAGAGGCGGACTTATGTTGGCGCTGCAGCATGTCCTCCTGAGAGGAAGCCAAAGTGGATTGGACATACTGGTGGATTGTCTGGAAGTTGGCCAATTTTAGTTTAACATAATCATCCATGTTGTAGATGGGTTCTGGCTTTGAGGATAAGAGAGAGTATGGGAGGTCCTTGTCAACTCCAAAGAGGACGAAAAAGGGAGATTCAGCAATGGATGCATTGATGGAACTATTGGAGGATGCCACTTGGGGAAGCCAGTCATCCCAGGACGAACTATGGGAGCCTAGATGTCTGAGGCACTCTAAGATTTTTCGGTTGTGGCATTCTACAAGGCCGTTGGAAGCCGGATGGTTAGGCACGACATTGCACTTACTGATATGAAAGTGGCGACAGATCTCATCTAGAAGGCTATTGTTGAATTCTGTACCGTTGTCAGTAAGAATGGTATGAGGGGTACTGAATGGGCAAATTACGTGATCTACAAAGGCACGGGCAACGCTCTTCGCAGTCTTGTCGGAGAGGGGAACGAGGACACAGTAGCGGGAGAAGTGGTCGACCGCTACGAACAAATACTAAGCGCCAGATTCTGTGAGAGGTAGTTTTAAGAGATCAATTGAGACAGTTTCCCATGGTCGTGAGGGGATTGGGTATTGTAAGAGAGGTGCTGGTAAGCCGGTTGATCCTTTGTGGCGGTGGCAGGAGAGGCAAGAGTCACAGTGGGCATTGATATCGCGGCGCATGGTTGGCCAATAGTATTTGAGACGTGCTTGGCGCAAGCATCGGTCTTTACCTGGATGGGAAGCTTGAGGAGTATTATGAACAATAAGAAGAACCTTTGGTATCAGGGCAGTGGGGACAACAAGTTGGCGTACTTCGCGATTGGGCATATCTTTGCCTGTTAGCAGTGTTTTCCTGTACAAGAGATCATCATCTAGCATGAACTCATCTAGTGATACTGGCAGAGTAGATAAGGTCGAGGCATCGCCAGATTCTAGGAAATAAATGACTTTGGACCACATGGGGTCTTGGCGCTGAAAGTTTCGAACAACTTCTGACGTTAGTGTAGTGTTTTCAGTTACTTCAGGCTGCAGTGATGTTATAGCTGCTGCTACGTGACGTGAGAGTGCGTCTGCGACTACATTCAACTTGCCTGGTACATACTGAAAAGTGGGATTAAAGTCCTGGATGATGATAGACCATCTAGCTAGTCTACCTCTTAGGTTTCGATTCTTGAACAAATCACATAGTGGAAGGTGGTCTGTTTGGATATGCACTGGATAACCATAGACTATATCTCTGAAATGTTTCAAGGACCAGATTACCGCTAGCGCTTCAAGATCTGTGACACTGTAGTTACGTTCAGCGGTTGTAAGGGTGCGACTAGCATACGCTATTACGCGCTTCCTTGATGCTTCATCGAGTTGCATCAAAACGGCACCAAGTCCAGTGCCTGAGGCGTCTGTGCAGAGAAGGAAGGGTGTGGTATAATCAGGGAACGCTAGAATAGGGGCATTTACAAGAGCTGTCTTTAGCTTTTGGAAAGCCTGTGACTGGTCGTTAGTCCAAACAAAGGTCACATTCTGCTTGAGTAAGTGGGTCAGAGGAGAGGCGATCTTCGCGTAATCCTGGATAAAGCGATGATAATAGCCACTGAGGTCCAGGAAACTTCGTACAGCGTCGGTAGTGGTAGGTTCTGGGAAGTTAATGATCGCCTTAGTTTTATCCTCATTCGTATGAATGCCTTGTGCATCTACGACATGGCCTAGGAATTTGATTTTCTTTTGCAGGAAGTCACATTTACTGAGATTGATTTTCAGGCCTGCGAGCTGGAGGCGTTCAAAGACTTGCTGGAGTTTGGTAAAATGATCAGGGATGGATTTACTCACAACAATGATATCATCTAGGTAAGCAAAAAGACAGTGTCCCATCATACCGCTGAAGACTGAATGGATAAGTCGCATGAACACGGAAGGAGCATTTCTCAGACCAAAAGGGAGTCTAAGAAACTGAAAATGTCCGGAAGGGGTGCTAAAGGCTGTGACTGGGCGAGAGGACTCTTCCATTTCGACCTGCCAGTACCCGCTGAGGAGGTCTAAAGATGAAAAGACTACGTTATTGTCACCAAGGGATTCTAGCAAATCAGCGAGGACAGGTAGCGGGAAACGGTCTGGAACGGTGACAGAATTGACCTTACGATAGTCGACTACTGGTCTAAGGTTGCCGTCCTTCTTTGGTACTAAGAAAAGTGGGCTATTCCATGGACTGACGGAGGGTTCAATAATGTCCTGGTCTAACATGTTCTGTACCATTTGATCTGTTTGCTTTCTCTGGCTGTGAGGCAATCGATACGCTGGTATGTAAATCGGCTGAGTTCCTGGGAGTAGTTCAATCGTATGTTTGACAAGGTCTGTTCTACCCATCGGTTCACCGGGTAAGGCAACCACGTTTCTGTACGAGGTCAGAAGGTCGAGGAGTTGAGGCGTATTTTCTGGGAAATCTGTGCAAGTGAGATGTGAGAGCATATCGGGTGAATGCGTCGGAGCAGATCCCATAGAGTTAATAGTACATACACCAATTGGCGTATCATCAGTCTGAATAGTAGGAATTGAGGAATCCTGGCACACCTTTACGGCCGCTGGGTATACTAGGAAGTCTCAAATCTTTACACCACTTTTAAGTTTTAGTGGAGCATTTGTGACATTGAGCAAGTACAGGTAGCATAAACTGTCCTCTAAGACTGTACACCACGCTGACTCATAAGTCAAGCCATTCACACAACACGTCTCAGGTTGGGTTAGTACATCCACGCCTTCTTTCGCACCGGCAACACAAACAGAAACTTTGGTGAACTCATGCGGTAACAAAATTGTGCACGTATTCGTTACTGCACGTTTCGTCTCTGCGTGTTGGAGAAGATCATTCAGACTGTGTGAGGTAGGTAACTGAGACATGTCTGAGTCAGCGATAGTGTTGTTGGGAGAGGATGTAAGAGCCAAGTTCGAGGGCTGAGATGATGTATCAGGAGACATTGAGGAATTTATGTCCTTGCTCGGAGTCAGTAAAGGAATGATCTCTGTATTCTCAGATGAAGATAGTGGTGGTTTGGGCTGGGTTGGACTTTTTGGTAGTGATAGGGACAGAGGTAATTGAAGGACTGATTTGATCGTAAGAACAGGACGGGGACATTCCATAGTGTAAACCGGGAATCCAGAAATGTCTATACTACCACAAGCAGGTAATAATGCAATGGAATGTTGTGCCATGGTGGAGAAACCAATAAGGGCATCTGCGGGATACTGCAAGTCATTAGTGACATGAAATTCAATGAGGATAGGGGGCAAAGCTCTGTGGAGTTTGACTTCAAGGGTGACTCTTCCCTTAACCTTAAACTCTGAGCCGTTAACACCACATAGGCGAATGTCTGGTGGTTCTAGGAAACTGACGTGGCTGTGATGGCGATGAATAATTTGTAAGGAATTTTCGGAGATGAGATTTACTATAGATCCTGTGTCCAAGAAGAATGACGTTGGTATGTCATGACTGCTTCCGAGAATGACTAAACCCGAGGATGTTATGGGACCTACATGGCAGATGGGGAGTTGGGTTTCTTGTTCTACGTGATATTGGTCCGATACGGGCGCGGCGCTGCCCCCGACTGTGGGCGGTTGAGGTAACGACATTCCTCAGTGGTGTGAGTCGTGCTTGATTTGTGATATTTGCAGTGTGGACGACGTGAGCGGGAAGGCGTACACTGTCTGGTTTGGGAGTGAGGACGTCTGTATGTACGGTCACAACTGGATGCTCGATGTCCAGGATGACCACAGTACCAGCAAAGAATCGAAGATTGTCTGTTCCGTCGGGCGCTAGATTGATCACGACCTGCGGTAGGAGAGCGATGTGTGGCAGGTCTGCCGCGTGTGGTGGGACGGGAGCGAGATTGGTCTGGGGTAGTGGAGATGTGACAGACTGAGGAGGCCTAGGGTTGGGTGGTGCCCTGACGCGTGTAGTTCGAACCTGTTCTTTCATGAATGGCTTTAGTGACCTGAATAATTTTATCTCCTGGATTGAAACCGATTTCCAAGGCTAGCTCTCGCTGTTTAGGAGTAAGCCAGTGAAGGAATCTGAGGTAACCAATTAAGTCAGCAAAGTTGGTGAGTGAAAGCATTGGAACGCCATTCTTGTCTTCTAACCATTTCGTGCCTACCAGTAATTGGAGCATCTCGCTACTAGTTGCTTTCATGGCGGCGGCAGCTTCGTGGAGCTTGGCATATTGCGCTGGGACGCGCAAGTCCTCATCTAGTTGGTTTAGGAGATTAATGAATCCCATGAGAGATGCGGTATTTGAATGCTGGCAACAAAGGCTGATGAGTTCCGTACGAAAATCAGCAAAGGTACGAATGCTATTGAAATGTCCCGCACGGATCGCGGATCCGATGTCTGATTTACTGTGATGCAAGCGACCGAGGAGGTAAGCTACTTTGAGCGATTCCTCGGTAATTTGTCTATTATTTATTTCAGTTTCGACTTCTCTGAGGAAATCATAGACAGACCAAGTTGGGTCCTGGCCGGTAAATTTGGGACGATTGGCATCGTCGAGATAGATAGACTGTGGAGGGTTGGCCATGGCTGGAAGTGCAGAAGTGGTGGCAGGAGAGGTGTGGGAGAGAGAGAAGGTAGGGGCAGTTAAGGGCGAGCAAGACGGGGTATGAAGGGAGGCAGGAGAGGGAACGACAGGGGAAGGAGTAGAGGAAGAAGGGAGTGTAGAGGCAGGAGTAGAGGAGGAGGTATCTGGATTTACGAGGGTAGGACGGGTAGTAAGTGATTCTGCGGGAAGTGAAACGGGAGTCTCAGGTACAGGGCGGTGGTACTCTTTGCCACTTCGTAAATGAGTGATTGTGTTAGAGTCGGCAGACGGGGTATGAGCAGGTGATGTTTCCAGGTCGAGAGGGCTGGTGGTAAGCGATTGACGTGGAAAGTATGACATTTAATGCGGCAATGGAAGATGAAAGGATGAAGATGGATACGTAGGTGGAAATGTATAAATAACAATGAGAGAATGGAATACACTAGGTGTGAAAATGAATGAAGGTGCGGGCATGGATGGTTTAAATAAAATGCGAAGGATGAGATGGATAATAAATAACGTAGGTGAAGATGAAAACGGGGTAATGGAAATGAGATGGAATATTTGCAATAACCAATCTGTAGAGAAAATCGAGGATAATCTCTAGAGAAAGGAAAGATATACCATAGTTACATAGTAGAAACGGGAGTGTCGAGATGGAGGACGTACAGGGTGGCTGGGCGTAGCTGGGCTGGGGCGGGGCGGGGCGGGGCGGGGCGGGGCGGGGCGACGGGGCGGGGCGGCGGTGGAGAGACAGCTGGGCGGAGAGGAGAAGAGACGCCGCGATGAATCACCGGCAGGGAGTGGCGGTCTTAGGAGGCTCCGTAATGCAGACCAGATGCGGGCGACGGCGGAGGCCGGTGGTGGGTGGTGAGGCAGATGTCGGCGCAAGGCAGGTGTAGAGCTGGTGAGTTGCAAATGCAGAGAATGGTGGTGGGCAGACAGCGGGCAGACAGTGATAAGTGGCACCGTGGGGGCAGGAGCTATGATGAGTTCGGAACAGGTGCTGGGAACAGGTGCAACAGGTGCATAGGTCGGCAACGGCGACACGTGCGGTCAGGAACAAGGCGTATGGGTGCAGTTGTTTGAGAGGTGAGCACTGGTGAGAAAAATGGTACACTCGAAAAGCACAGCCAAGGTATGACACCACTAGAGGCACGGAGGAGGGGCGAGGCTGGCAGATGCGAGACGTCGTGTATCTTGTTGTATCACAAAAAATCCAAGGAGGCGATCAGAATGTGATGGTTCGAAACACCGCTGCTACCAAATGTAACTTGCAATACTTTGGTGATAGAAACTCCGTGTACAAACAGCTAGATAAGGAGTTTATTACAAGCTCACAGTAAAACAGTCTGCCCGTGTCGGCTGCCCGATATCAACTGATGCAATAACGCCGTCTTCAGGCGTGGGAAAGCGTGCTGATCTAGCAAGTTTAGTGGGGGCATGTATGCATTGGGGGGGGGGGACATATATACATCAGGGGTAGACATATTGTGGAGGGGGTACATTGCTAAAAAAAAAAAAATAAAAAAGCATTAGACTGAGCACCAAAACTGAGTCATTTCGGAAGCTTAGAGCTAAATCGGGTCGATGCACATCGACAAACAAAATTGGGCACCAAACTTGGATTATGCTATACTGTAATGTATTAAACCTACAGTGGATATACAAGATAGTGAAAATTTTAAGTGATACAGAAATGGGTTTGCTTAAAATTTCGAAGTGTATATTAATAACACACAATAGGAATGGCACGCAGGTAAAAAAAAAAAAAAAAACAACAGGAAACGTACTTTCTCGAACACGTTCTACATTTTCAAGTATGAATTCCTCCATCACAATATTACCCTTTCTACCACCAGATGGTTATATTCTGCATAGGAGAACCCCATAAAGGATCAAAGGAGGGCGCATCTAATCCCGTCAGTTCGAAAAGTTTGTTCCAGGTTTTAATATAATCTTTAGGAGATACAAAAACAAACTAAAACAAAACGTCATCAGACTGAACTAGTGAAAAAGTGAATTTATCTTCCTCTTTGAGATATATAGCTTTAATCCCTTACTACAATGCCATTATCACTTTAATTAGGCTGCCAGCAGACAATATGGTTCAGTTAAGGAAAGGCCTTTACGATAGAAGGGGTTGCACTATCTGACCCTTCATGACTGAATTTTCTCTCCTAGAGTTAAAAAATATATAATAATAATAATAATAATAATAATAATAATAATAACAACAACAACAACAATTGAATGAAGAGAGCAAAATAAGCTAAAAAATTACATCCTCGCGATAAAGGGGTTAAATATTGAACAGAAGGGCAAGTCATCATCCCTGACGGACATAAACGCCAGTGGAACGACTCTGGTTACTAGATGTGACCAGCCTGCATCCCACAGTACAAGGTGCAATCAGCAACGATATCAAGGCCAAACATGCTCTATCACTGTTATGGATTCAGATATTATCTCTAAAAATGTTCGGTTTCCTTCTCTTCGGGATTTATGTTTTTTTCTCATCACTTTCTCATTTCCTAGTTAACTGATGGTGCAATCACAGTACTTTTGTCCAGCTTTGGGGAGCTGCAAGGATGTATAGGATAGAGGTTAAAGAAGCATGTATCCAATTCCCCGTTCTCAGGGTCCAGAAGTCTATCCTATGCTGAATACAACTGTAAGGAGACAGTAGTAGTAGTAGTAGTAATGGTAGTAGTAGTAGTAGTAGTAGTAGTAGTAGTAGTAGTAGTTGTTGTTGTTGTTGTAACCCTAGACTCATCTGAATGTGAACCCAGTGGACTAGAGGCTGAAGTTATCCTTCTGCAATCCATCATCCTCTTTTTGGTGAATAGGGAGGGAAATGAGGGACGTTTGTATGGCCAAGCAGCAGAGCCACCTAGTCACATTGGTGCCACCACATGAAGGCGCCCCTTTCCAGCATCTCTGTGAAGAGGATGATTAAAACAGAAATGACGTCCTGGGACTGAAAGGGTGAAGTATGATTAAGGAGTGATAAGACAAACCTTTTAATTTGATGGACATTAATAAAACGGTAATTGGTATTAGGTGTTATTAGCCTGCATCCCACCTAACATGAAGCAGTCAGCAACGATACTGATGCAGGACACGTACCATCGACACGTGCCTCAGAAACTGTCTGGAAAAACTGGCAGTTCACCTTGCCCTTAGCGATTAACAGTTTATTGTCTTCAGTACGACGGTTTATTATTGCCATAAATGAGGTTACCACAAGACGGTTATACTAAATTTAGAAAGAATGCCTTGAGGTGAAGGGGTCATTGAAGCTAAATCAAACAACTCCAGTCAGAGAAGTCTTCCCTAAATTGAATAGTAGTAGTAGTAGTAGTTGTTCCCTAGGCAGTCTGGCCGAACAGTCCTGAGTCCCTTAGGAAGGCCATGGTGGAGACAGGGCTTTCCCACAGAGCTCTCAAAGGGTGTATGTTGTGTTGTTGGCGTAGGTGATTGTGTGCCATGCAGTCTTCCATAATGTGCTTAATAGTATGGGGTGCTGTGTTGCATCCTGGACAGGCATCAGCAACGGAGTCATCCAGCCTCTTCTGGTAGCTTAAGAGGGCTGGATGGTGCCCACATCTCAGCCTGGCCAAGTGGATCCTGTCCTCACGAGGGAGATATGATTCAGAAGGCTGGATCTCAGGAGGCCGTGCATGCAGCTGTGTGTTGTCTTTAAGTGACTGAATGGAGCGGCGAGTGATCTGAGTGTGGATATGCTTCTGGAAGATGGTCTGAGGTGGGCGAGGGGAGAGAGATGACAGTATTTGTGTATGGTATCGTGTGCTGGGTGTTGTTTTGATGTTCCTTGGTGTGGGTGGATGTGCTGCCATGTAATACAGTGGATGTTGTGGGTTTGTGGAGGTTGCAGCAAGAAACTGGGTGCCTCTCATGTCTAGGTGATCGTTGACTTTGAGGACTTTGGTTTCTTGATGTAGATGGTCTGTGGGTGTAGTAGCTGTGCAGCCTGTGATTATTTTTAGGGCCTTGTTCTGTATGGTCTGTAGAGTGTTTTAGTGTGTTTTGGTGAGGTTAGAAGCCCATGCAGGGCTTGCATAATTCATCACTGAACGTATGTATTGTTTGTATACTGTGGTGGTGGTTTCTTTGTTGTGTCCGAATGTTGTATGGGAAAGTGACCTCAAAGCAGAGTCTTGGTGTTATTCTATTTTTAATGTTTGTGATGTGTTGTTTAAATGACATTGATGTATTGTATGTTACACCAAGGATTTCGAGTGTGTGTGTGTGTGTGTGGTAGGGGAATGTTGTTTATGGTGAGGTGTGGGATGTGACTGTTCTGCTGTCCAGTTTGTGAGAAGGGTCACTGTAGATTTGGCTGGGGCTATTTTTAGCCTGTTTGTGGTGAACCATTCGTGTAGTGTGTTGAGATAAGGTTGTATGATATGTGCAGCTGTGTTTGCATTTTGGTGTGTACATGAAAGTGTTATATCATCTGCATAGGAAGCTATGTGTATCTGTGGTGTGTGGGGTGTGGGTATGTCGTGCATGTATGGGTTAAAGAGTGTAGGGAACAAAATAGATCCTTGAGGGACGCAGTTTCTGAAGTTTCTGATGTTAGAAGACTGACCGGCAAATGTTACGTGTGCACATCTGCCTGCTAAGTAGTTTGCCAGCCACCTTTTTGTGTTATTGTGCATGTTTGTGTTGAGTATTTTGTTTGTGAGGTTGTGGCGGGGGATGACATCAAAAGCTTTGCTAATGTCATATAAAAACTTTGTAGTTACTTGTAGAGAAGTTATATATATATTGGACTTGTGGACGAGCGGTTGTTATACTTGAGTAGCTTTGTAAGTAGATAATCTTCTTTCCCATTTGTCATTCAATGACAAGGAGAGGTAAAGAATAGTATGGAACTATTTTTATTTGTCTTTGAAATATTAACAAGTCTCTCACACAGAGCAAAGTATAAAGTAGAGTCCCGGGAGCTATCTCCCTGTCTCGCTTTCTCTGTCTCTCTCTCTCAAGTTGCTAAGCCCTTCTCCCTGCGACCTGTCTGTTCTATGGCTAGCTTCCTTCTGAGCTCTCTTTCCTAAATTCTGGTGAAACAGAAGTCGTATCACGTGTGTTCCCTGTGATTGGAAAGTTCTAGAAGCCTGTGTGTGAGTATGTGTGTATGTGTATATGGTCAACAAGGCTTTGTTCACCTGGTGAATTGCTGACAACTAACTGACTGGCTACTTCGTAATCTGTCGTCAGTTTTTCCACAGTGTAACTTGCAAGATCATTTCCCATTCCCAGGCTCGCATAGAGCTGTTTATCTATCTATTTATCTATCTATCTATTATGATTTGTAATTATAATATGGACTCATAACATATGCTCGGTCCACGCAGCTGAAGGTCCTCCGACAGCAATTATCATTGACACATGCTAATCTATTAGTACATAATATTGATTATAATATTGTATACATATAATATTTATAGTAAATAGTGATTATTCAGTAATATTACATTTTAAACAAGTTGTATACATATTTGAATAAATGCATTAAAAGTAAATTATTTAACTGTAATACAGTATGTACTTGGGTTATTGTAGTGAAATGCATACATGCAAGAAAAAAAAATAGTTTAAAATTAAGATTATGGTAAGAGTTATTAATATTTCATTTAAAGATAATGGTACTGGTATGCCATACATGGGTCATTCTTCTTTGTATTTTTTTCTTTTTTTGTTCTTTTTATATATATATAATTAATACTATATACAAAATATGTACACTTCATTCAGGGGGGTTAACTTGGATGTTAACTATCCCCCCACTAAATAATGACTCCAAATTAGCAATTCTTGCATGCATTCTGTGCATTGCGAACAGCAGTACTGCAACTACAGTGCAGAAGATTATAAAGACAGTAGGTGCTGGGCTAACACATAATATGGGTTGAACATACTCAAACTCAAATCTTCCCAGGGCTTCATTGTTTCATTGATCAGCTGCATAGTTTAGGTGAAATCAACTTAGGTGAAGTCAGCTTAATACTTGTGCTCATGTTTAAGTCCATATCAGGCAGTGGGTGGAAATGTTTGTGTGTATGATTGAGAATGGCGTAGTGATTGATGGTGGATAAAGTAGACATGGCTGGTGTAAATACCGCACAGTAGTCTGGTGCTATGTATAATCCTGATGCTGATGTATGAGATGGTGATATATCTAGACAGGCTTGCGACGCCGATGCGAACTCTGGACTTCATGATAGGAAATTATGTTTCACAAGCACATAACACCAAGGAAGTGAATGAAATGGTATCTTGATACCTCACATACATCTGGTATCAAGATACACTCATTTCCCAACATGCCTCCTATGTGAAGTTTAGACTTGTTTTTCTTTACGTTTGTTCGTTTTTTGTCATGACTTGGTCTTCCCCCGATTTGAACATAGACACAATTTTTTCTACTGTTTTGCAATCACTGGTCCAGTGCCCTTGGTATCTATGATGCCTACAGTAAGGACCAAATCCTTGTGTCTTTTGTTTGTCCTCTTTTGCCTTGATAAAGCATTCATACCTTGTGTGTCCTGGTTTTGCACAATAATGACATAGAATGAACCTATCCCTTGACTGTGACCTACGATGTGATTTCCCATAAGAAGGGTTGTTTATGGCACAAGACCTGCTCGGGCTGCGCAAAAACTTATGAAACTGCCTGTAGCCTGGCGTCAGTGATCGAGGCCTTGTCATGTTTGGTTGTTTGGTTTGCCTGCTTTCTGGTCGCAATCGATTTTGTTCTCTGTTTGGGGTCGGTGTAGATGTTTTCACAGCTGATACTGTCTCAGGTACTCTCATTCTACCAGAATGTGCATGTGTGTCGACCATACCTGCTTTACTGCACTGCATCTCTACTTCGTTCATTAAGTCTAGCAAGCACATTCCTGGGGTGTACGCGATCGTCTTGGCGGTCTTAAGGGTCCTATTAGGTAATTTACACAAGGCAGCTACATAACCAATGATGTCCACAACGAGGTCTGGGGACATCTTTCCATCATCTGTTATCCAATTAGAATTTTCCAAAGTAACTAACAATGTTCTTTTGATTGTGGAGACATCAGCAGTTATTTCACTGAGCACATGGTTTGTAGTGTGCTCCCTTACAAGATCTACAATTTTATGTAATTCTGGAATTATACCTGGCAAGAAGTTCATACCTCCAGAAAATTTCTTCAAAAATTCAGTTTTAAATTCATCATATGTCCTAGCCCTATGGAGCTTGTCGGAGCGAAGCAAATTGCTCGCTGGACATCTTTCCTGGCTTATGCAAGATGAAAAAATAGCAATTTTCTCTTGTTCATCTAGTATGCGGCGCTTGATGAACATTTGTTCGCACTGACTGACTAATGAAATGACATCAATGCGATCTTTGTCTGTGCCAGAGAATTTTGGGGCAGTTTTATCCTCGTGATACACAAACACTTGAGGTGTGGTTGTTAGATCAGCGGTATTTGTTTCTTGATTCATTTTCACTGTTTGCTCTATTAATTCAACTTGAACGTGTTTATCGTTGTGTGAGGGAATCGTGGAATATGTACGACAGGACCGGTGAACCCTGTTAAGTATAATGGCATACGTGGGTAAGTCAGCGACAAAGTCCGCACTTGCTACGTCAGAGGGGATTTCACACTCATCATCTGAAACTGCCGTATTTGTTTCTTGATCTTTAGTGTGTGGTGAGGTTTGTACAAGGGGTGAGTTGCCTTGGGGCTCTCTTAATTGTGAGTCTGTTGTTGTGGCAAATTGTGTGTCATCTGGTATTAACGTGGGTGGTGGCGAAAATATTCCTGTCATTAAGATATGGTGTTATGAAATACGCCTCTTCTTTATTTATGTCCTAACAAAATAGATGAGTAAATAAGTTGAAATAAATGATAGATAGTGAGTGTATAAGTGTATATATGGAAATAAGTAAAAAAAAGTTGAATATAGCTAATTTTAGCACTGAGAAGAAATGAGTAAGTATAATTTAACCCACTTGATACAGATCGTAGAGGTGTGTCGATACAAGAGTCGATCTCGGAAGAAAAATGCAGGTTTGATTGAAGATCTCTTGATAATTCTAGTGCTGTGTTGATGGACGATATTACTCAGGAATTTCCATGGCCTGGTGCTTGTGGTGGTTAACAGCTGTCCCAGGCAAACCTCAGCATAGAATTTCCAACTCAACTGTGAAAATAAATGAGTATGAGTAGGAGCTATGTGAATAATGAGTAATGAGTAGTGGGTGAGAGGTGCCTGGTGTCAGTCACACGTTGCTTGGCATGGCAGACTCGCGTTGTGATGTCATCTCAGCACATGGTGACGTCGGCTTCCCACACTGGTAGCTGTGGTGAGTAAATGAGTAGCGATGAGTAACTTGAGTGAAGATGAGTGAGTAAGATGAGTTGTGAATATGGACTTGGTATTTGCTTCGTCGTCTTGACCTCTTGACTCCTGCGTCAGCGTTGGGGGTTGGGTGGATGTAGCAGAGAGAGGAGGGTGAGGTCTGGTGGTTATGAGGTATGAGTAGTGTCTCACTCTTCGTTTGTTTGTTTTGTTTTTCTTTGTCGATGTTTTCTCGGTCCTTTTCTCTTGTGATTTACTCGTTGTAGGATGAAGACTGCCGCTACTTGTAGGTGCGTGTAGAAGATTATACAGACGACTCGTAGAGTTGTTACTTGTAGTTGATTGTAGATGGTTGTAGTTCGCCGGTTCGTCGTAGAAGTTGCAAGATTGTTTGTATCAATATATTGTTAAACTACTTGCAAGGCGTCCTGTGACCTCTTCACCTCTACATCAGCGTGATGATCGGGGAGACGGAGGGGGCTGGTTGGAGAGAACTATCAGGAGCTGGTTGTAAGTTATTGGTTGTGAGAGGTATTCTTGTTTTCAATCTTGATATTTTGTAGGAATTCACTGTTGATTCATAGACGAGGTTCGTTCTTTTCACTGCTACCAAATGTCATATAAAAACTTTGTAGTTACTTGTAGAGAAGTTATGTATATATTAGACTTGTGGATGAGCGGTTGTTATACTTGAGTAGCTTTGTAAGTAGATAATCTTCTTTCCCATTTGTCATTCAATGACAAGGAGAGGTAAAGAATAGTGTGGAACTATTTTTATTTGTCTTTGAAATATTAACAAGTCTCTCACACAGAGCGAAGTATAAAGTAGAGTCCCGGGAGCTATCTCCCTGTCTCGCTCTCTCTCTCTCTCTCAAGTTGCTAAGCCCTTCTCCCTGCGACCTGTCTGTTCTATGGCTAGCTTCCTTCTGAGCTCTCTTTCCTAAATTCTGGTGAAACAGAAGTCGTATCACGTGTGTTCCCTGTGATTGGAAAGTTCTAGAAGCCTGTGTGTGAGTATGTGTGTATGTGTGTATGGTCAACAAGGCTTTGTTCACCTGGTGAATTGTTGACAACTAACTGACTGGCTACTTCGTAATCTGTCGTCAGCTTTTCCTCAGTGTAACTTGCAAGATCATTTCCCATTCCCAGGCTCGCATAGAGCTCTTTATCTATCTATTTATCTATCTATCTATTATGATTTGTAATTATAATATGGACTCACAACACTAATGTCTAGTGTGATTAGGAGTGTTCTGTGTGGTGGCCTAGCTGAATTCATACCATCTAAAACTCTCTGTTTAAGGTCTGTAAGAAGGGTGTTTGTGGAGTGTAGTGGCCTAAAGCCATGTTGTGACTGGGCTTGGGGAATGTGAGGTGTGACTAGATGTAGTACCAGTCGTTCAGTGACTCTAGAGGGGATGCAGAGGAGTGTGATGGGGCGGTGTGAGGAGGGTAACTTGGGGTCTTTGTTGGGTTTAGGGATAGTGATGATAATGCCATGCTTCCAGATGTTGCGTATTATGTTGTGTGAGTAGCTGTAGTTTGATATGTTGGTGAGTGCTTGTATGCCTTGTGGTCCAAGGTGTTTAAGGTGAATGTTGCTTATGTTTTGTCTGGCCCACAGGCAGATGAGTGCTTGAGGTTGTTAATGATGTGCTTCGTCTGGTTGTAAGTGAAAGGTGCGTAGTCTGAGTCTGTGGGGAACTGTCTCTTACGTCGGATGATACGTCGTTCTTCGGGATGGGGGTTTAGATGGCTGACTTGTGAAAAGTGATTGATGAGAGTGTTTGCTTGTTTGTTTGAGGGTATGGTGTCTGTTGTTGTAATGGCAGCGTGTGATTGTGTGGTGTTGCTGTTGGAAAGTGTGATGCTGTTTAGTGTTTTGTAGAGTTTGCTGATGTTTGCTTTGTGGTCAGGTGTTTGGAGGTAATTTTTCCAGTTTAGTGTTTGCTGCTTTGATATTTTATTGTTTATTTGAGTGTTGATTTCTTGTATTTGTTGTACGGTGTCTTGTGTATGGGGTGTTGGAGAGTGTCGCAGTGTGGTCAGTTGTCTGATGAGGCCTTGAATTTCTGGTGTGAAGTTGGGGTTGTGTCTCACTCTGTTGCCTCTAGGGATGTGTCTTTTGTCAGCGTTTTGTATAATTGTATTGAATGTGTGCACAGTGGTGTTGATGTTTGTGATGGGTGTACTGTTTAGTGTTTCGAAATGTTGTTCTGTTTCAGTTACAAAGGCCTCCCAGTTGGCTCTCTTATAATTAGTGTATGTGTGTTTGTGGCCAGCTGGGGTGATTCTGGTTTTGGTAGTGATGATCACTGGGAGGTGATTAGAACCTAGGGTTTTGACCACTCTCCATGATGTAGTGAGGCGAGGTTTGGGGAGCAGAAGGTGATATCTGGTGATGATGGGAGGAAGAAGGCTTCGTGTGGAATATGTGTATATTGGTCTAGATTGTTCAGTATGAAAAGATAATCTCTCTGGGATTGTAGTACCAGCCCTTTGTCTGTGTCAGGGTTGTTGACATGCCAGGCCGACGACTTGGCGTTGAAATCACCACCCAGCATGATGTTGGGTATGTTTGTGATGTGGTGTATCTGTGGAGAGTAATTGTGTGGTACCGTGGGGGACGACTGGGGGGAAATGTATGTTAGCGATTGCTATGTGTGATTTGTTACCAGTGCGTATTTTAACTGATTGTATTACTGTTGTGGTGTCATGTGGGGGGAGAAGTGACTTTGTGTGTGCACTGGTATCTGCAAAGTTGATGGATTTGTGTACTAGGGTGATGAGTCCACCGCCACCGCCGTCGGCCCGGTCTTGTCGAATTTTGGTGAAGTTATGAAATGTCGGTGTTTTCTGTGCTCTGCGTTGTTTTGTTTCTTGTAAGATGGCAATGTGTATGTTCTGTTGTTTGATGAATTGTGTGAGTTCTTGTTTTTTGGTGTTTATGCCATCTATGTTTAACTGAAGGATGTTTATGTTGTGTGTGCGATGTGTGTTGGCTGCTGCAGCACGGGGAGGAGGTGGTGTGGGTGGAGGGGAAGGGGTAGGAGGAGGTTATGATGGAATAGTGTTGTATGATGGTAGCAAAAGGAAAGTAAACAAACAAAATACTTTATAGTGCTGAGAGTGTCAGTGAAAGCTAAACCTAACCTCTCCAGTTCAGAGTTTCTCGTAGTCCTGATCAAATCGTGTGGTGGCAGCCAAAACAGATTATATATATCGTCCATGGGATAAAGATAAAAATATGGGGTTTGCCTTCCCCTTGCCACATGATATTTAACCCCATCACTACGGAGGCGTCTTTATTTCATTCTTACCAGCACCAGAAGATTTACCTTTGACTTGAAAAGACTTTTTGAACTGGAAATGTTTGGTAGTTTTAATAATGTCTCTTCACTACAAGATGTTTTCCCTGTGCTACATGAAGGGGAAAAAGCGACAATTAAAATAAAATAACATATAACTGCACAGTCTACTGAAGGGGTCGCTGAAGACTGACACTATCCATGCAGTTGGAAAAATCTTTCCCTAAACCGAATATAATGGGTTAGTGACAGCAAGAACATAATACACGTGACGTCCTCAGCCTGAAGAAATAAAGTATAGCCTACGGCCGTCAGCCATTTTGATGTGTAAGTTACCTCACTATTGCTCATGCAGTTGGAAAAATCTTGTCCCAAACCGAATATAGGTGACAGCAAGAATATAATACACGTGACATCCTCAGGCTGAAGAAATAAAGTATACGGCCGTCAGCCATTTTGATGTGTAAGTCGTCTCACTATTACCCACAACTTTATCCCAACGTCTTCTTATTATCCTCACTCCTGTCTCTAGATCGACAAACGTCGCCTAGGCTAAATACAGTCATTATTTGACAATAATAACGAACAAAAATACGTCCTGGGGCTGCTGAGATAAAGCACAGGGTTATCAGCCAGTGTGGTGTTTGAGTAACCCCTTGCCCATCACAGCTCCTGTACCCCAACGCATTGTTCTTATGGAAACCCTCCTGCATCCTGTCTGCCTCTAGGCCTGCCCTATCTTGCTCTCGGTTGTTGTCTTTGTTGCTGTTCACTATTGTTTTCTCAGCTGTTGTGAATGTAGGGGTGGTGTGGGGCAGGAGAGGGGAGGTGGATTTGTAGGACGAGAAGGGGTTCGTGTGGGCGGTCTGTGTACGTGGTTATGTGAATCACTGTGTATGTTGCGGCTAAGATCCTGGAACGTCAGGTGTGTACGTAAGTGTATTACCCTATTGTTGTATACAGAATCTGAGCTGAGGTGGTGTTTCCCTTCACCAAATCAACGTTCTCTCTCTCTCTCTCTCTCTCTCTCTCTCTCTCTCTCTCTCTCTCTCTCTTATTGCCACTGTTCTCACTGCAGTCTCTCTGAACTTTCTGCTTCATTTCTCACCTACTATGGCAGGCTTGCAGTGACCGTCTATCCACACACTCTTTTTCCTTTATTTGTCCAACCCTCAGACTCAGAAATGAACTCATTCTCTCGGTATTTCAGGCGCACAACTGGTAAGAAACTGGGACATTTTTCCCCTGTCAGGTGTTCACACATTCTGTGACCTCCAGTCCTTTTGTGCAATGGATCCAGGCATCTCAAAAAGAATGAGCCTTGATTTTGGCTGTCCTTTGTTTAACTTATTTTAGAAAGAACAATTTTTATCTGTCTTCAACTTTTGTTAATTTTCTTTTTCGAGCATAAAAAAAACGTTTACCTATCCTTCCAGTGTGTGAGAAAGGTGAGCCAAAGTGAACCACGCTTAGTCCTGTTTAATTAACCCTACGGTTCCAGGTGCAAATGAAAGATTAATTAGTGCTGGAACTCCAATATTAACCTGTCCTTTTTTTCCCGAGATATTATGGTTATATTTATTCTCGAAATCTCGTTCCGGAGCAAACTAGAGGTAAAACTGAATATTGGGTTTACGCCTCCCATTCCGTATCTTTTCCCGTATCGTACTTCATACAGCACCAGACGATAGTATACAAGTGAAAGTGAGCCACCAGGGCTACATTTTAAAACCGAGAGCCTAAAATACTGTACAAGTCCCTATTCCTTAACGATAAATTTTAAAACATCAAGTGGTGATAGACATACTTAACCTCAGTATCGTTGCTACTACACATTTGGTAATGCTGGATGCTACTGATCACATCTAATAATTTTACAAGTTCCATAAATGACCGTCAATAATTATGGGATTGCTTAAACCCTCGCTTAATTAAGTTTAAGAAAACGACTGATAGAAACCTGGCAGAGTTAATGGTTCAAGGAATATTCACTTTTTCTGTTTACCGACAATATCTTGAAGGCAAATTAGGTAATCTGGCAATCTCGCTCACCTGCCCTTACCACCCCCTCCCTCGGCTGATGTTTTTCCCCGGCAGCTTACAGGATCACGCCCGGGTAATGAAGGTAAGCGGCGGAATATAGACCATATTACTGCAGCGCCTGGCATAAGCTGTAAGTTCCAGGGAACTAAAGAAATTTTGTTTTGATGTATCTTAACCCTCTTAATCAGGTGATGTGCTGCCGTCAGGCGATACTACACTATGTGCCAAGCCAAAGGTTGTTTTCTGTAACCCCACAAAAACACTGACTACATTGGGTGGTAACTATATAACCACTACATGAACACCGGGTGGGTCTTCAACACGGGGTGGTCCTTGAGGGTTTACTTTACATCCAGCATATTGTTGGGATCAATTCCTCACACAAAGCCGTTCAGGGATGAGCAACTGGTCACAATCGCCTCAAATACCTGCATTATGTAGCTTAAGTCCGGGCTACCACGTCCCTGATTGGGCAGTGAATGAGGACAGACACTGTAGAAATATAAGGGTTAGTGAAGGCTATATTTACCTCCTCTAGTTTAAAAGTCTTTGATGGAGGCAAGTAATACATTCACATAACATAAAATTACCATGTAGAGAAAGTAGCTTAAAAGTCTGTCTATCTATCTATCCATCTAGCTATTGCCAGACGCCTTAATCCCGTAAGGGATGGCCACAAACAAATCGCCTCCATGTCGCCCTGTCCCCGGCCTTTTCATTGCCCTGCTCCCAGCCCACACACCCCTCCCTCATATACATCTCCATTCCATCCCACCATCTCATCCTTGGCCTCCCCCTCCCTTTGCCCCCCTCCTTCTTACTCACATACACTCTCCTCGTCAGTCTCTCACTCTCCATCCTCTCCACATGGCCAAACCACCTCAGTGTGTTTCTCCTAACGCTTCCTATCACATCCACATCCACACCACAACGCTCCTTCACTTCCTCATTTGTCAGTCTGTCTCTCCATGTAACTCCACATGCTCCTCTCAGATAACTCATTTTCACTGCTCTCACTCTTGACTTCTGTCCCTCCAACAAGGTCCAAGCTTCACTTCCATACGTTAGAGTTGGTATCACAATACTGCCATGTAGTAGCATTTTCACTTCCATGCTCACTTCCCTGTTTCTTATCACTGTTTTCAAGGAACCAGCAACCTTTCTTCCCTGTTGCACCCTTTCAAGCACTTCACCCTTCAAACTTCCATCCTCACTCATCACACTACCCAAGTACTTAAACACACTCACATTTTCCATTTCCTTCTCATCCAGCCTCACTGGCCATTCACTGACTTCACTTCTCTCGAAGACCATCACTTTACTCTTCCCTATATTCACTTTTAGATTCCGTTTCTTACACTCTCCCAAACTCATCCACCAAGCCTTGCAGCTCCCCTTCGTCTTCACTTAACAACACAGTATCATCTGCAAACAACAGTACAGGGAGTTTCCAAACACTGTCCTCTCTCACTAGGGTCGCTCCAACATCCACTGCCCTACCTTGTATCTCTTTTATAACCCCATCCATATACAGACTGAACAACCATGGAGACATGACACATTCTTGTTTCAATCCAACCTTCAAATAGTAAAATTCATTCAGTTTACTATCCACACGTACTGCAGCCTTATCACCCTCATACATACTCTTCACGGCCTTCAACAACCTCCCAAATACTCCATCTATTCTTAATACTTTCCACAGTCCTTGTCTATCCACCCTGTCATATGCTTTCTCCAAATCCATGAAGGCAACATACAACTTCTTTCTCTTCTCTGGAAACTTTTCCACTAAAGATCTAAGAATGAATATCTGATCTACACAACCTCTTCCCTTCCTGTAACCTCCCTGTTCTTCTCCAACTAATTCCTCTGTTATATCCATAACTCTGTCAATAAGTATCCTACCATACACTTTTCCTATTACACTAAGAAGACAAATGCCCCTATGATTCCCACACACTTCTTTTTCCCCTTTTCCTTTGTACAGATGAATAATTATACCTGACTTCCAATCCTCCGGGACTCTACCTTCCTCCCATGCCAATCTAAAAACCATTTTTATGATTTTTCGTCTTCCAATGAAGTGTACGTCAGTAATGCATACAAGTCATTCCATATTCATGTTTGTTGATGAGGTAATGTATTTATTTCCATTAGGTCAAGGACGTCACTTCCAAGCTAAGTGAAACTGTCTGGTGTTAGCCAGTACAGCGGACGAGTATATGTAGTTGTCAGCTACCTGAAGAGTTTGATAGTACAGTATTATTATCGAATGTAATGATGATGATTGGTGAAATATACTGTACAGGTATCCTTGCCATGCAATGCTGCCTCGGTGAGGTACAACGCTGGACTATGTTGTTGTTTTTCCCATTTTACAGTATTGCTTTTACTACATTTCTTTATTATGTTATGCTGAACACTGAACAGCAAACAGAAACAGACGATGAATTTAAAGGCCTAGATCTGGCCTTGCCTCAGTTATGACTGTGTTTGTGAACTGAACAGACTCTACTGCCACAAAAGGCAGAACTAGCATATGCCAGCCACCACCTTCAGGAGTTAACTACAGTACTACTGCAGCTGCTATATGTATGACCCGTTCTTTGCCTCCTCATTATTGCAGCCATCCAGAGAGGACACTGACTTTGGGCCGCTTATAGAGGTGATTTGTTTACATCAGTTACAACAATCCCGGCATGGTAAGCTACACTGGACAAGTAAGGACTTTACTAAGGATTCCATGGGAAAAATCATAGTATTGCCCATATTAATGGTTTCTCTGTTCACCAACATCGCCACTAGAGGTGACTGGGTACATACAGGACGGAATGTTCGCTTGGTTAGCAGTGTAGTTAAAATCATGAACTGTGAAAGTGGCCTTATGGTTGGAGATAAGTAACTCAAGGCAAGGCAGTGTAATAAGAAAAAAATCATTTAGAAAAGGACGTGTTGTCTTTAATTAACTTACATAGCCTAAGTTGCTAGCACTTGCCAAACAAGTCGACTCGAGTGGGCAAATGTCATTGTTGTACCACAATTTTATGCATAAGTCATTCTCTCAACTTTCCCTTGCCACTGACCCTTCTCCTCCTCACTCTTCGCCTCCCCCTTACCCTTCCCATGACACCTTCTTCCCCTGCCTCTCACCAATCCACGAGCCCCTCACCCTCCCTCTGCCACTCACTCTTCACTTCCTCCTCATCGTTTCTTCAATAGAGTTGTAAATATATGGAATAAATTGCCCTCCAACGTAGTAAATTGTAATACAGTACAAACCTTTAAAGGTCGCCTGGATAAGTATTTGGCATCCAACCCCCAGCTTAACATGTTTACTCCTGAGTGAAACACTTGTGTATGTATAATTTTCTGCTTTATTTTATTTTAGTTTTTTAGAGCCTGGATCAATTTATTAAATGCAAATACAGTATATGCACAGACTAGGATATGCACAGATAGCCCTGAGTTAACGGCCTCTACTCATACTTTCGATTTGTGATGGGCTGTGGATCACTGAGGGTCCCTGTTAGTTAAGTCGTCACCATCGGGATTTTTTTAATGTACCAGGGGTCACTGCTTCAGGAGGTGACTTGTTTGCTCGTCCCGCATGGGAAAGTTCCTAGTCTCAGTGGAATGAATGGAGCTGGGGCATGATTGACTGCTGCCTACCTTAGTAGCACCAGGCAGGGCTGCCGCACCATCCCTGAATATCCACACTGTGCACTGTGCAATTTCCACACTGTGTCCGCAGACGTCCCATCAACTTAATATATCTGTACATAGCGACATGCATTAGTTATTTATTTATTCAATTATTCATTTTACTTTACTGCTTTCTCCTTCAGGTTATTCATACTGGTAGCTTATAGATAATGTATTATAGAATGTATCTTTTCCTTTTCAGTCTTTCCTATGAAATTTCCATGTCAGTTTTTCCATGCTGCATGGTGGTTTTTCTCACTTTTTCTTGCCAGTTTTAACTGGAGGGTTTGGAGGCGGGGGGAGCCTTCTTGCTTTACTATCCTTATCCTTTAGCATGTAGAGTTAGATCTTGTAGTCATAGTCTACTCTGTAACAAACAGCCTCGAAAGGACCATAAGGTCTGTTGCTGTTTGGTTTCCTTTGTACCTTTGTACCTACTAACCCCTCCCCTGCACTCACCCTTCCTCCAGCACCTCGCCCTTCCTCCTACCACTCATCCTTTCCCCTGCTGCTCACTTCACCTCCTGCTACTAACCCTTCCCCTGCACTCACCCTTCCCCTGCACTCACCCTTCCCCCAGCACCTCGCCCTTCCTCCTACCACTCATCCTTTCCCCAGCCACTCACATTTCCCCCTGCCCCTCACTCTTACCCATGCCCATCACCCTTTCACCTGCCTCTCACCCTTTGCCCTGCCTCTCATCCTTCCCCTGCCCCTCACCTTTCCCTCAGCTCCTCGCCCTACCTCCTACCACTCACCTTCCCCCTGCCCCTTACCCATACCCATGCCCAACATCCTTTCCACTGTACTACACCTTTTCCTCAACTGTTGTAGTGAAGGATTAATGTTTTTTTCTGTACGACATATTGCTGGGGTCTGGAAGATGGAGGGAGAGCCATCTGGTGGTCTGTCTTTTTCTTATACATAATTTTCAGACTAAAGAATCATTTTTTCTTTCTCCATTATCAAGGGTACATTACATCACAGGAACGACTTGTATGATTCGAGTATCAGCGTAAATCTCTCTCTCTCTCTCTCTCTCTCTCTCTCTCTCTCTCTCTCTCTCTCTCTCTCTCTCTCTCTCTCTCTCTCTCTCTCTCTCTCTCTCTCTCTCTCTCTCTCTCTCTCTCTCTCTCTCTCTCTCTCTCTCTCTCTCTCTCTCGTGTTTATTTCCCGATCGACAACTTCCTGCCGCCTGTCGATCAAGTTAGGCGGAAGATGGAAGTGGTATCGGTGATGTGTGTCTGTCATGGTGAAGAGATGTGACACGATGATGGACACCTGAGAAATAGGCAAGTTTTGGGAGGGTTTTGAGGAAATATTTTGAGCAATTTCACTAAATGGTGTTTTTTCCTATTCCACAGGTTGGTAAGACTGGGGAAGGCGAGGTTTGTTTCCAAGATGGAATTGGTTCTGATTTATAGCATTTTGGAGACTGGTGCATGACCATCTAGGCTTATGTTAGGGAAGTGGCTGTAGCGGTAAGTGTGGGTTTATTTGTGGGTACTGTTAAAGGCTCTTGCTACGGGATTGGGCTGCACAGTTTTGTTTTGCTTATCATATATTTGCTTTTGTTATCACTAGGATGTTTTTAGTTTAGGTGAGATGTTCTGTAAAAATCTTTCCCGTTCTCAAAGTGTCTCCTAAGCTAAAAAAAAAAAAATCCAATGGATTTTTTAAATTTAATTAAGAAATCTGCAGTTGTTGAGACTGAACAAATTGTGTCCCTTCCTAAGACAGTTTAACAGGAAGAAAGGGAAAATAAAACTCTGATTTAATAGAGAGATCAAGATAATCTCAGTCCTAAATGGAAATCCGTTGCTATTGCTTTTCTGTGTTCTTGCTACCCTGAAGACCAGAATATGATTTAAGTGTTTTGGTATTCCATGCCGCCTCTGTCATCATCAACAATCCAACCAACTTTCTTCCCCCCAGACCAACTCGTCCATCTCCCATGTCACAAAAGTTGTCCCTAAACCAACTGGAGCTAATGGACTGCCTCCTCTTTGTGTGGTGCTGAAGTGCTTGTTTTTGTCCATGTTACCTACTACTTACTTTCTTTCACCTTGATAAAGAAAAAAAACTAAGAAGTCAAATGGTTCAAATGTGTATGATTAACTGTGTACGGAGCTGTGTTTGTGTATATATTTGGTGGCCGTGTTGGACAGTGCGATAATGTCCGTCATATTTTATTGTTTCAGCAACTAAACAGTTAGAGTATATAAAGATTATGAGAACACAGTATTAAAGAAAGGGATACTGAAGATTATAAATTACTCCTCCTGTTCAAAATATCTTTTTGATGCCGAAATAAGACCTTAGAATACCAAGCATGAAATAAATTGCGTAACCAGACTGAAGAGACTAATATTTGGACGAATGAATGGGTATGATCTTTTGTAAAAGCATGTGTGATCCGCTGTTTAAAACGACGCATGTTCATGCCTGGACTTGGACAAAGAACAGCCTGTTTATTCCATTTCCGACCTTCCTCAAGGTCCACTGACGAGTCAAAAAAAAAAAAAAAAAAAAAGCTAATATCGCCACGCCAGATCTAAATGACACAGCTTTAGGGCAGACTTAACCCGCTCCATCCCGACTGATTTTCCACCACTGACTCCCCCCAATCCCGACCAATTTTTGAAATTTTTTTTTTTGCTCAAACCTCCGCTTTTGGAGGGAAACATCGAAAATTCATAGAGAAATCGCTCACCTGAGGTTTAAAATACTCGATACAGGTAGCAGTACTCCCTTATCTTACTGTGTTTTCTATCAGGCTGGCTCCAAAGAAAACGAGTTCTATGGAAGGGTAACTATTCCACGCCACTCATAAATGATATTTATTTATTTGGTACGAATTTATATGTGGTATGAGAGTATATTGGTTTTGAAACAGTAATATAGGCAATATAAGCATTGTTTCACTCACTGACACATCAACATACCTGACCTTTTTTGGTGACATTACCTGATCATCATTTCTGACTGTTTCTTCCTCTAATGCTATGTAAACTTTGTCCTCCACATTGTCATCGATTGGGGAATCACTCTGGCCCTGAATGTCTTTATTGGCCAGGTCACTGGTAACAGGTGAATTGCCGAGACAATGGCGTGCGGGAGGGGGGGAGGTCATGCGGGTAAGGCATTGTCCCTGCCTGGCATCATGTAGAGGAAGGTGTCCCATGTATACGTATCTAACATCACGCGCGAAAATTGAAAATCGTGCAAATTATGAACCTTGCAATTGCGTGACTTACTGCTATGTCGATGGGTCTAGCTGTGACAAAACGTTGTGATGCATTCATATGTCGAAGGGAGGCCTCGGGTTAATATGAACGGTGGGTATCAGCGGCGAAGTGATGACATGTGAAGAAGTGTGGCACATGGTACGAGCGCTGGGCCTCAGGCAATGTGCTGCCAAGTCTACGCCCAGAATTAACACATTAAGAAAAAAATTCAGTGCTCGTGTTTTCGTCCACTAATCTCTAATGTTTACATCAGAGCTCATAACGTGGCCGTCATATTATCGTGAAATGCCCCTGATAATTCCACACCCAATTCCCACAATAAAATATGCCATATCTTTCCTTGACCTTTTGTTCCGAATATAAAACTGGGAGCACCCGTCACTTGGCACCATTCTTTTTTTTTCCTTTCGGATGGAAATAATTATCTGGTATAAATCAACATTCCAAAAAATTATTTAATAATTTAGTATAATAAAAAAAAAAGTGTTTATTCATCCATGCATTATCACACTTGAAAATTGTATTCTGGTGACTAAAAATGTTATGTGCGGTAACTCATGGCAATGATGGAGGGACCCTGCAGAAATGGGTGCTGTATAAATAATGGTCTCAGCGAAGTGAAGGTTCACTTCAATGTATTCTCCAGCTAGAACAAAATAAGCTTGTGTTGCTGTTATTTGTCTGGGAGTCTTGCGTCGCAAGCAAAAATATGAAAAGAGGATTAAACAAAATGTAACGAGGAGTGTGTGGTAATCATATGGGCATCATTCTTCATAGTGTAATAAGGAAAGTTTATGGTAGGATTGTTATTGACAGATTTAGGGAGATAACAGAGCATTTTAGTTGGAGAAGAACAGGGAAGTTTTAGGAAAGAAAGAGGTTTTGTAGATCAGATATTCATCCTAAGGTATTATTGTATTTAGCTCTACCTAGCAAGGAAGAGAGAGAGAGAGAGAGAGATATCTGAAAAAAAAAAAATTCAATAGTGAAATCAGACGAGAACACTAACCTCCGAGCCACCGTAGGTCCTCAGCGATTGTACTGAAGGGTAAATACTCTCCGTCCATCCAACCATCATCCACTTCTGCTCCATCATGTGTGTAAGGGTTCGGAGCAAGGCTATTCACTCCATATATTAAAGAAAATTTAGCACTCGCTCCCCACCCCATAAATACAGAATCTGATGAAAAAGAAATATTATGGCTCTCCAAAAGCAACATTATAATTCCAGTACCTATGTAATGTATTCGCTTTGCTCTGCATATATGTCTGCTTCCTTTTCCATTTTCCTCAGTATCCTCTACGACTTTATTCCTTTTATCTGGGGGTTCGTTTCCTATTCAATTCTTACTAATTCCAGATACTTGTCTTCAACTTAGGGGCAACTAGAACTCTCCCGTTACTGAAACATAATTGTTTGTGAGCACCGATAATATATATATATGTAATATATATATATATATATATATATATATATATATATATATATATATATATATATATATATACTGTATATATATATATATATATATATATATCTATCTATCTATATATATATATATTGTTACATAGCCTATGATTTCATCATCCTTTGTGTAATTTTAACGCTCAGTATGCTGCATGTTTGATCACGAGCGTGTTCTGCCTCAGTTCCCCCCTTCTACCGTTATAGTAGAGTAAGTCGTTCTCTCTGTTGCTTAGAGCGGGATTATCAGCTCTTTGTCCCCATGGCTTCATTTGCGCGTCCTGCTTACAAGTTGTATCAGGCTCTGCTGGCCCCTATATAATGAGCTCAGTCTCTGCATCATTGCCACTTAGATCTGCTCCTCATTTTGTTCACATCTCTGTCCTCCCCTGTACAGATATTATTATTGTGAGTGCTCAAGAAGTCTCCAACCATCTAGCAGCTGTGTGTAATTTGAGTATAACTGTTGTTGCATTTTTTCTTGTACTGTATAGCATAAGTTTAATTTGTAGGCCTAGTGAAGTTTTTGTAATACGTGTGGGGTTCTTTGTGTCAGTCATTTTTGATAATAGTTTGTATCTGTAATTATTTATCTGGCATTCACTGAGTATTATCTGGTATCTCATTTTATCAGGGCTGACTTAGATAAATTTACTCTTGCTAATTTTGTGTTAATAGAGGCTATTGCAGTTAACCATATATTTAACCTGTTTATTTGCCATTACATTATCCTTATGAGTCCTGAATGGTTTGTTGTTAATTTAAGCATTAAACTTTAACTTGTAATTTTACCTAACTCTTTTGTTTTGAACCTGGAACTTTACGGGACAGTAGTGACTCTTCGTATTCTCTCTTAAAGTGTACGTTATCTTTCTCTGTTCCGTAAAATAAATTTGGCGACCTCATATCAGGATATTCAGGATATTATCATAAGGATATTGTTTGATATTTTGTGACTGTGATATATTCATGATGGCTACTATTTCTGCACTTGATGAAGCCAAAGATTTTTGTCAAATGTGCAAACAGTGTGTGATATAGAAAACAGAACAAAGAATGAACCTAAGCTTGTTGCTCAACAATTGGGAATTGCAGTTCACTCTCATCATTCTAAAGATCAAATTGTTGGCATGATTAATAAAAGCTTGTTTAATGTAACTCCTCCAAATGAGCAAACGCAGATTGAATTAGCTAAGTTACAGCTAGCCCTGCAGGAGGCTCGTGTGAAGGAAGCTGAATTTCAAGCACGTGCTAAGGAGGCTGATGTTAAGGAGGCAAATGCTCGTATTGAAGAGGCACAGGTACGGGCTCAGGCACAAATTGAGCTTGCCAGGATTCAGGCAGACCATGAGTATCGCATGAAACAAGGTGAAACTGGATCATCTTGCTCTGATGATTTTGATGTGGCTAAAAATGTTAAACTTGTCCCTCCTTTTAATGAATCTGATTTAACAAAGTATTTTCAGTTGTTTGAGAGGGTAGCTACAGGTTTTAATTGGCCTAAGGAGTATTGGCCAGTACTCCTTCAAACTGTTCTCACCGGTAAAGCTCAAGTAACTTATGCATCTTTGCCTCAGGATCAGTCTGATAATTATGATGTAGTTAAGAGCTTGATTCTTAAGGCCTATGAGCTTGTTCCTGAAGCCTATAGAGTAAAATTTAGGACAACTTACAAGCAAGATAAGCAATCCCATGTTGAGTATGCAAAAATCAAAGAAGATTTGTTGGAGCAGTGGTTAAATTCTAAGAATGTGGATTCTGATTTTGGTAAATTTAAGCAGATGATTTTGCTGGAGGATTTCAAAAGGTGTATTAGTAAAGATGTAAGCCTATATCTTGATGAGAAAAGAATAGATAATTTGTCTGATGCTGCAGTTTTAGCTGATGAGTATGTTCTCACTCACAAGAGATATTCTAGAGAAAAAGGGAAAGCTGAGAGTAAGTACGTTGCCTCTACTCAGAGTACAGGTAACAGGAAAGAGAATAAGGATGATGTTTCTCAGGAAGTAAATACCAGCTTCACCTCTAGATTTCAGAAAAGTAAATGTACTTATTGTAGTAAGCTTGGTCATACTACGGAGAGATGTTTCAGGAGACAGCGTGATGTGAACAAAAAGGAGTCTTTAAATATTCAGTCAATTTGTCTAGTGTCCACTCTTGAGAGTTCCCAGAATTCTTTAACTGAGTTAACTGAACCTGCTTTGAGGGGTAACTTAAATTCTCATGATGGAGCTCCTCTTTTGAGCAGTAACGTGGGTGACACTCTCAAGAATTCATGTGCTAATTTCCTGTCTGATGGTTTTGTCAGTCCTCTGGACAGTAATGACAGGAAATCAGTTCAAATATATCGTGATACAGGTGCTTGCCAATCCCTTATGCTGACCAGTGTTCTAGGCTCTAATTTTAATTCCTCTGATGAAACTGTAATCTTACAAGGTGTAGGGAATAATTACTTCTCTGTCCCTCTGTGCAGAGTGAATTTAGAGTCTGGTTTTGTTAATGGTTCCGTTATGGTTGGGTTGGTTGAGACACTCCCAATGTCAGGTGTAACTTTCTTACTTGGAAATGATATTGGTGGAAGTCAAGTGTGTCCAGCTCCTCAGTTGTCTAGCGAGCCAGCGGCTGTGTCCCAGGATTGTGATGTCCCTGATGTGTTCCCTGCATGTGCTGTCACTAGGGCTAAGTCTAAAGTTACTGGTGATTTAGAGGATGATGATGATGTTATCCTAGCTGACACTTTTCTTGCTAATTTGGACCACTCACCAGATGAGGCAGTACCCCGTAGTGTTGATAATTTGTCTCGTCAAGAGTTGGTTGAGTTGCAGGTTGCTGACCCTGAGTTGAAAGGTCTAGCTAACTCTGCTTGCAGTGAGGAAGAGTCAGCTGGTGCTTCTACTTGTTATTATGTAAAGTCAGGAGTACTTATGAGGAAGTGGAGACCCCCAACAGCATCAGCCGACTGTGAATGGGAGGTTGTACATCAAGTTGTCATCCCTCGTGTTTGTAGGCAGGATATCATTAGAGTGGCTCATGATTCCAGTTTGGCAGGACACCTTGGAGTGAGGAAGACTGTGGCACGCATTTTGAAACACTTCTACTGGCCAGGTATCTTCAGGGATGTTTCCTGGTATTGTAAGTCTTGTCACACCTGTCAAGTTGTAGGGAAGTGTAATCAGACTGAAAAGGTTGCACCTCTAGTTCCCATTCCTCCTTTTGAGGCGCCTTTCACCCGTGTGTTGGTGGATATTGTGGGCCCTCTTCCTAAGACTTCTTCAGGATTTTCTTATGTGTTAACCCTGATTGATATGGCTACTCGTTATCCTGAAGCCATTCCACTTAGAAACATCTCAGCAAAGAACGTGGTTAAGGAAATGCTAGGGTTCTTCACAAAGTTTGGTCTGCCCAAGGAGGTACAGTCAGACCGAGGAAGTAATTTCATGTCAAATGTTTTCAAGCAGTCTCTGAAAGAGTTGGGCATCACCCAGATCACGTCTTCAGCTTACCATCCCCAGACCCAAGGAGCGTTGGAGAGATATCATCAAACACTCAAATCGATGCTCAAGAAATACTGTTTGGAACATCAGAAAGACTGGGATAAAGGTCTTCCATTCGTTGTGTTTGCCGCAAGAGAATCTCCAAATGAATCACTGGGCTTCTCACCCTTTGAACTACTGTTTGGCCATGAAGTAAGAGGACCCCTTAAGCTACTCAAGGAATGCTGGCTGTCGGAGGAAGATGACGTCAACCTGCTGGAGTATGTGATGAAGTTCAAAGAACGGCTGTCCACTGCTTTACAGCTGGCGAGAGAGAATTTAGGAGCTGCTCAGGAGAAGATGAAGACTTGGTATGATAAGAAGTCCAGGTTACGCCACTTTCAGCCAGGAGATCAGGTTTTGATTCTGCTACCAGTTCATGGGCAACCTCTTCAAGCCAAGTTTAGTGGTCCTTATTTCGTGGAGAAGAAACTCAGTGATGTCAACTATGTCATCGCCACACCAGATCGTAGAAAGAGCAAGCAACTATGTCACATCAACATGCTAAAGTTATATCACAGGCGGGACGAAAATAATCCAGTCTGCACTGTAGCTGTTCCACCCGAGTCTACAAGTGAAGTTCTCCCATGCAGCATGAGCCTGAGTGATAGTTTGGGGAAGAATCCTGATATCATGAATGATCTCCAGACTAAGCTTTCTCATCTACCTCCCAAGGAAAGGCAGGAGTTTTCGGCATTACTGCAGGAGTACCCGCAAGTGTTCCGTGCCACTCCAGGAAGAACTACTGTGTTGATGCATGATGTCGAGGTTGGAGACGCAAAGCCAATTAAACTGCCTCCTTACCGTGTGAACCCAGTGAAAGTTCCTCTCATCCAGAAGGAGCTTGGCTACCTGTTGGACCACAAGATGACTGAGCCCTGTCAGAGCGAGTGGAGTTCTCCTGTCACTCTGGTCCCTAAGCCAGGTGGGTCACAGAGGCTTTGCATCGACTACAGACGTGTTAATCAGATAACCAAAACAGACACTTACCCTCTCCCTCGTGTGGAAGATTGCATGGACAAGATCGGAAAGGCTAGGTACATAAGTAAGTTTGATTTGTTAAAGGGATACTGGCAAGTACCTATGACTGAACGTGCTAGGGAGATCTCATTTTTTGTAACATTAGGAAAGACCTTTGCATGGTCTGTAATGCCATATACAGATTGTTTTAGAGTAATAAGAAATTTCCTTTGTAAATTTCTTTTTTCTTTGTGGGGAGGTGTTACATAGCCTATGATTTCATCATCCTTTGTGTAATTTTAACGCTCAGTATGCTGCATGTTTGATCACGAGCGTGTTCTGCCTCAGTTCCCCCCTTCTACCGTTATAGTAGAGTAAGTCGTTCTCTCTGTTGCTTAGGGCGGGATTATCAGCTCTTTGTCCCCATGGCTTCATTTGCGCGTCCTGCTTACAAGTTGTATCAGGCTCTGCTGGCCCCTATATAATGAGCTCAGTCTCTGCATCATTGCCACTTAGATCTGCTCCTCATTTTGTTCACATCTCTGTCCTCCCCTGTACAGATATTATTATTGTGAGTGCTCAAGAAGTCTCCAACCATCTAGCAGCTGTGTGTAATTTGAGTATAACTGTTGTTGCATTTTTTCTTGTACTGTATAGCCTGAGTTTAATTTGTAGGCCTAGTGAAGTTTTTGTAATTCGTGTGGGGTTCTTTGTGTCAGTCATTTTTGATAATAGTTTGTATCTGTAATTATTTATCCGGCATTCACTGAGTATTATCTGGTATCTCATTTTATCAGGGCTGACTTAGATAAATTTACTCTTGCTAATTTTGTGTTAATAGAGGCTATTGCAGTTAACCATATATTTAACCTGTTTATTTGCCATTACATTATCCTTATGAGTCCTGAATGGTTTGTTGTTAATTTAAGCATTAAACTTTAACTTGTAATTTTACCTAACTCTTTTGTTTTGAACCTGGAACTTTACGGGACAGTAGTGACTCTTCGTATTCTCACTTAAAGTGTACGTTATCTTTCTCTGTTCCGTAACAATATATATATATATATATATATATATATATATATATAGATATTTATATATATATATATATATATATATATATATATATATATAGATATATATATATTGTTACGGAACAGAGAGAGATAATGAACACTTCAAGTGAGAATACTAAAATCACTACTGTCCCGCAAAGTTACAGGTTCAAAACAAAAGAGTTAAGGTAAAATTACAAGTTAAAGTTTAATGCTCAAACTAACAACTAAACATTCAGTACTTATAAGGATAATGTAATGGCAAAACAGGTTACATATATGGTTAACTGCAATAGCCTCTATTAACATGAATTTAGCAAGAGCAAATTTATCTAAGTCAGCCCTGATAAATGAGAAACCCGGATAATGCTCAGTTAAAGCAAGATATATTATTACAGATACAAACTATTATTAATAATGGATGACATTAAAAACTCTACATGAATCACAAAAAACTAGGTACGAATTAACGCCCTAGGCCATGCAGTACAAGAAAAAAGGTAACAACACTTATACTCAAATCATACAGCAGCTAGATGGCTGGAGACTATACACTACACAGGAGAGGACAGAGATGTGAACAAAATAAGGAGTAGATCTAAGTGGCAATCATGCAGAGACTGAGCTCATTATATAGGGGCCGGCAGAGGTTGATTCAACTTGCAAGAAGGACGCGGAAATGAAGGCACAGGGGAGGAAAAGTTGACAGTCCTGCTCTGAACAACAGAAAGAACGACTTACTCTACTATAAGGGGGAGAAGGGGGGAGTGAGGTAGAACACGCAAGCCTGGTCACTATGGAAGCCACGAGGCGAATCGTGATCAAACATGTAGCATACTGTACGTTAGAATTATACAAAGGATAATGAAATCATAGGCCATGTAACATCTCCCCACAAAGAAAAAGAAATTTACAAAGGAAATTTCTTATTACTCTAAAACATTCTGTCTAAAGTCTAGATAAGCAATCTGCAATAACATTTTCTTTCCCCTTGACATGTTGTATGTCTAATGAATACTCCTGAAGAAGTAGACTCCATCTTGTCAATCTCTGATTTTTATCTTTAAACTTACTAAGGAATTTCAGTGGGTTATGATCGGTATAAATGACTATGGGGTCAAAACCAGAACACAAATAAAGTGAAAATGCTGTAAACCCAAAGTCAAGGCCAAAAGCTCTTTCTCAATAGTTCAGTAGTTCTTTTGAGGTGGAGTGAACTTCTTACTGTAATAAGATACAGGGTGTTCAATACCCTGATCATCCTCTTGCAGCAAAACAGCCCCAGCTCCTGTATCACTTGCATCAACAGCCATCTTAAAAGGCTTAGCAAAATTTGGAGTAGCGAGCACTGGCTGACTTAATAGGATAGCTTTAAGTTTACTGAAAGATGATTCACAGTTATCGGTCCAGACAAATTTAACTCCCTTTTTCAGTAGGTCTGTAAGTGGTGAAACAAGAATTGAAAAGTTAAGAACAAATCTCCTGTAATAACCTACCATTCCCAAAAATCTTTGTAGCTCTTTCCTACTTTTAGGTCTGGGAAGATCACTTATAACCTGAACCTTAGCTCCTGGTGGTGCAACGTGTCCATCACCAATTACGTACCCAAGGTACTGAACTTTAGCTTGACCAAACTCACACTTTGATAAATTAGCTACAAGATTAGCCTGAACCAAATGCTCAAGAAATTTACTGACATGGCATAGGTGATCTTTCCAGTTGTCACTGAAGATTAATACATCATCAATATAAACAACACACCCTGCCAAACCCTCTGTTACAACATTCATGAGCTTCTGAAAAGTGGCTGGTGCATTCTTCATACCATATGGCATTACAGAACATGGAAAAGTCTTTCCTAGTGTTACAAAACATGAGATCTCCCTAGCACGTTCAGTCATAGGTACTTGCCAGTATCCCTTTAACAAATCAAACTTACTTATGTACCTAGCCTTTCCGATCTTGTCTATGCAATCTTCCACGCGAGGGAGAGGGTAAGTGTCTGTTTTGGTTATCTGATTAACACGTCTGTAGTCGATGCAAAGCCGCTGTGACCCACCTGGCTTAGGGACTAGAGTGACAGGAGAACTCCACTCGCTCTGACTGGGCTCAATCATCTTGTGGTCCAACAGGTAGCCAAGCTCCTTCTGGATGAGAGGAACTTTCACTGGGTTCACACGGTAAGGAGGCAGTTTAATTGGCTTTGCGTCTCCAACATCGACATCATGCATCAACACAGTGGTTCTTCCTGGAGTGGCACGGAACACTTGCGGGTACTCCTGCAGTAATGCTGAAAACTCCTGCCTTTCCTCAGGAGGTAGATGAGAAAGCTTAGTCTGGAGATCATGATATCAGGATTCTTCCCCAAACTATCACTCAGGCTCATACTGCATGGGAGAACTTCACTTGCAGACTCGGATGGAACAGCTACAGTGCAGACTGGGCTATTTTCGTCCCGCCTGTGATATAACTTTAGCATGTTGATGTGACAAAGTTGCTTGTTCTTTCTATGATCTGGTGTGACGATGACATAGTTGACATAACTGAGTTTCTTCTCCACGAAATAAGGACCACTAAACTTGGCTTGAAGAGGTTGCCCATGCACCGGTAGCAGAATCAAAACCTGATCTCCTGGCTGAAAGTGGCGTAACCTGGACTTCTTATCATACCAAGTCTTCATCTTCTCCTGAGCAGCTCCTAAATTCCCTCTCGCCAGCTGTAAAGCAGTGGACAGCTGTTCTTTGAACTTCATCACATACTCCAGCAAGTTGACGTCATCTTCCTCCGACAGCCAGCATTCCTTGAGTAGCTTAAGGGGTCCTCTTACTTCATGGCCAAACAGTAGTTCGAAGGGTGAGAAGCCCAGTGATTCATTTGGAAATTCTCTTGCGGCAAATACAACAAATGGAAGACCTTTATCCCAGTCTTTCTGATGTTCCAAACAGTATTTCCTGAGCATCGATTTGAGTGTTTGATGATATCTCTCCAACGCTCCTTGGGTCTGGGGATGTTAAGCTGAAGATGTGATCTGGGTGATGCCCAACTCTTTCAGAGACTGCTTGAAAACATTTGACATGAAATTACTTCCCCGGTCTGACTGTACCTCCTTGGGCACACCAAACTTGGTGAAGAACCCAGCATTTTCTTAACCACGTTCTTTGCTGAGATATTTCTCAGTGGAATGGCTTCAGGATAATGAGTAGCCATATCAATCAGGGTCAACACATAAGAAAATCCTGAAGAAGTCTTAGGAAGAGGGCCCACAATATCTACCAACACACAGGTGAATGGCACCTCAAAAGGAGGAATGGGAACTAGAGGTGCAACCTTTTCGGTCTGATTACACTTCCCCACAACTTGACAGGTGTGACAAGACTTACAATACCAGGAAACATCTCTGAAGATACCTGGCCAGAAGAAGTGTTTCAAAATGCGTGCCACAGTCTTCCTCACTCCAAGGTGTCCTGCCAAACTGGAATCATGAGCCACTCTAATGATATCCTGCCTATAAACACGAGGGATGGCAACTTCATGTACAACCTCCCATTCACAGTCGGGTGATGCTGTTGGGGGTCTCCACTTTCTCATAAGTACTCCTGACTTTATATAATAACAAGTAAAAGCACCAGCTGACTCTTCCTCACTGCAAGCAGAGTTAGCTAGACCTTTCAACTCATGGTCAGGAGCCTGCAACTCAACCAACTCTTGACGAGACAAATTATCAACACTACGGGGTACTGCCTCATCTGGTGAGTGGTCCAAATTAGCAAGAAAAGTGTCAGCTAGGATAACATCATCATCATCATTATCCTCTAAATCACCAGTAACTTTAGACTTAGCCCTAGTGACAGCACATGCAGGGAACACATCAGGGACACCACAATCCTGGGCCGCAGCCACTGGCTCACTAGACAACTGAGGAGCTGGACACACTTGACTTCCACCAATATCATTTCCAAGTAAGAAAGTTACACCTGACTTTGGGAGTGTCTCAACCAACCCAACCATAACGGAACCATTAACAAAACCAGACTCTAAATTCACTCTGCACAGAGTGACAGAGAAGTAATTATTTCCTACATCTTGTAAGATTACAGTTTCATCAGAGGAATTAACATTAGAGCCTAGAACTCTGGTCAGCATAAGGGATTGGCAAGCACCTGTATCACGATATATTTTAACTGATTTCCTGTCATTACTGTCCAGAGGACTGACAAAACCATCAGACAGGAAATTAGCACATGAACTCTTGAGAGTGTCACCCACGTTACTGCTCAAAAGAGGAGCTTCAACATGAGAATTTAATTTACCCCTCAAAGCAGGTTCAGTTAACTCGGTTAAGAATTCTGGAAACTCTCAAGGGTGGACACTAGACAAATTGACTGAATATTTAAAGACTCCTTTTTGTTCACATCATGCTGTCTCCTGAAACATTTCTCCATAGTATGGCCAAGCTTACTACAATAAGTACATTTACTTTTCTGAAATCTAGAGGTGAAGCTGGTATTTACTTCCTGAGAAACGTCATCTTTATTCTCTTTCCTGCTACCTGTACTCTGAGTAGAGGCAACGTACTTACTCTCAGCTTTCCTTTTTTCTTTAGAAATTCTCTTGTGAGTGAGAACATATTCATCAGCTAAAACTGCAGCATCAGACAAATTATCTATTCTTTTCTCATCAAGATATAGGCTTACAACTTTATTAATACACCTTTTGAAGTCCTCCAGCAAAATCATCTGCATAAATTTATCAAAATCAGAATTTACATTCTTAGAATTTAACCACTGCTCTAACAGATCTTTGATTTTTGCATACTCAACATGGGATTGCTTATCTTCCTTATAAGTTGTCCTCAATTTTACTCTATAGGCTTCAGGAACAAGCTCATAGGCCTTAAGAATCAAGCTCTTAACTACATCATAATTATCAGATTGATCCTGAGGCAAAGATGCATAAGTTACTTGAGCTTTACCGGTGAGAACACTCTGTAGGAGTACTGGCCAATACTTTTTGGGCCAATTAAAATCTGTAGCTACCCTCTCAAACAACTGAAAATACTCTGTTAAATCAGATTCATTAAAAGGAGGGACAAGTTTAGCATTTTTAGCCACATCAAAATCATCAGAACTAGATGATCCAGTTCCACCTTGTTTCATGCGATATTCATGGTCTGCCTGAATCCTAGCAATTTCAATTTGTGCCTGTGCCTCCTGAATACGAGCCTGAGACTCAGCCTCCTTAGCACGAGCCTCCTGCAGGGCTAGCTGTAACTTAGCTATTTCAGTCTGCGATTGGTCATCTGGAGGAGTTACATTAAACAAGCTTTTATTAATCATGTCAACAATTTGATCTTTAGACTGATGAGAGCGAACAGCAATTCCCAATTGTTGAGCAACAAGCTTAAGTTCATTCTTTGTTCTGTTTTCTACATCACACACTGTTTGCACATTTGACAAAAAATCTTTGGCTTCATCAAGAGTAGTAATAGTAGACATCATGAATAAATCACAGTCACAAAATATCAAGCAATATCCTTATGATAATATCCTGAATATCCTGATAAGAGGTCGCCAAATTTATGTTACAGAACAGAGAGAGATAATGAACACTTCAAGTGAGAATACTAAAATCACTAGTGTCCCGCAAAGTTCCAGGTTCAAAACAAAAGAGTTAGGTAAAATTACAAATTAAAGTTTAATGCTCAATCTAACAACTAAACATTCAGGACTCATAAGGATAATGTAATGGCAAAACAGGTTACATATATGGTTAACTGCAATAGCCTCTATTAACATGAATTTAGCAAGAGCAAATTTATCTAAGTCAGCCCTGATAAATGAGAAAACCGGATAATGCTCAGTTAAAGCAAGATATATTATTACAGATACAAAATATTAATAATGGCTGACATTAAAAACTCTACATGAATCACAAAAAACCTTACCAGGCCTACGAATTACTCAAATTATACAGCAGCTAGATGGTTGGAGACTTCCTGAGCACTCACAAAAATAATACACTATACAGGGGAGGACAGAGATGTGAACAAAATGAGGAGTAGATCTAAGTGGCAATCATGTAGAGACTGAGCTCATTATATAGGGGCAGGCAGAGCTTGATTCAACTTGCAAGAAGGACGCGGAAATGAAGGCACAAGGGAGGAAGAGTTTTCAGTCCTGCTCTGAACAACAGAAAGAACGACTTACTCTACTATAAGGGGGAGAAGGGAGGAGTGAGGTAGAACATGCAAGCCTGGTCACTATGGAAGCCACGAGGCGAATCGTGATCAAACATGCAGCATACTGTACGTTGGATTTATACAAAGGATGATGAAATCATAGGCTATATATATATATATATATATATATATATATATATATATATAGATATGTATATATATATATATATATATATATATATATAGATAGATATATATATATATATATATATATATATATATATCCACATTGTTACGTGTGTGAAAATGTATGTATATTTTTGTGAATATTGTGCATGTATGTATAGTGTGTGAGTGTCGCTAGATGTGTGAGCGTGTGCGTCGATGCTGTGTGTGTGCACTAGCATCTACGCACATACATTCGTTCATGTCGTTGCATGTTTAGCGCGTACACATTTATAAAGTCTTAGTTAATTCTGTTTGCTCTCTCGACGCAGGTGTGACTAAAATTGTTTTTATTACCAGTGACTTACTATGGAGCTTGAACTGGCGACATAAACATTTGTATTCACCAGCGATATTTATAACGTTTGGAGTATGGGGGTGAGATTAATTTGCCTAGCTCTTCTCTGTATATTTCTCGTCTGGCCTCCAGCTGCGTGTTATGCGTGCACACAGCCGGAGGGTATATAAAGTGGAGAATTTTGAGTGGAGACAGTGTTTTTGTGGGACTGGCGTCGAGAGAGGGAGTGTTTGGACTGGAGATCAGAGAGAGAGGAGAGGCAGTATTTTGTGTTGTATATATATTTCTGAACATCTTTTCATTTAGTATTAGCATCCAATCGCATGTACTATTATTACTGTATCATTATTATTTGTGGCATTTGAGAGCAGTTTAGTTATCTCTCTTTGACTGATTTTAATTCTTTTGTCTTGGCAAGTTTGTTCCCAGACTTAAGTGTAATTATTCAGGGTATTATCAGGTTGCTTGTTTTTCTCATTCTTTCATGTTTCATTATCTCATTGTAAATATTATTAGCTTGTATTATACTACGTATATTTTTCATTGTGTTTATTTGGCCCTTGCTTACGTCAGCTAATTTTATTTACTTTCTTACCTGTGTTGAGAGATTGAGTTAGTGTTTTTTTTTTTTTAATTGTTTTTCATCACTTAACTATTTGTTCAGTTCCCTTTTCACTTTGTCTTTCTCAGTTTTTACGCAGTCAGATTTTGTTATATTGTGTTGCCTACTCCCATTTCGTAACAATATATATATTGTTACATAGCCTATGATTTCATCATCCTTTGTGTAATTTTAACGCACAGTATGCTGCATGTTTGATCACGAGCGTGTTCTGCCTCAGTCCCCCCCTTCTACCGTTATAGTAGAGTAAGTCGTCCTTTCTGTTGTTCAGAGCGGGATTGCCAACTCTTTGTCCCCATGGCTTCATTTGCGCGTCCTTCTTACAAGTTGTATCAACCTCTGCTGGCCCCTATATAATGAGCTCAGTCTCTGCATCATTGCCACTTAGATCTGCTCCTCATTTTGTTCACATCTCTGTCCTCCCCTGTACAGTTATTATTATTGTGAGTGCTCAAGAAATCTCCAAACATCTAGCAGCTGTGTGTAATTTGAGTATAACTGTTGTTGCATTTTTTCTTGTACTGTGTAGCATAAGGTTGATTCTTGGGCCTAGTGAGGTCTTTGTGATTGGTGTGGGGTTTTATATCAGTCATTTTTGATAATATTTTGTATCTGTAATAATTTATCTTGCATTAACTGAGCATTACCCGGTGTATTTTCATTTTATCAGGGCTGACTTAGATAAATTTACTCTTGCTAATTTCGTGTTAATAGAGGCTATTGCAGTTAACCATATATTTAACCTGTTTATTTGCCATTACATTATCCTTATGAGTCCTGAATGTTTTGTTGTCAGTTTGAGCATTAAACTTTAACTTGTAATTTTACCTAAATCTTTTGTTTTGAACCTGGAAATTTACGGGACAGTAGTGATTTTTAGCATTCTCACTTAAAGTGTACATTATCTTTCTCTGTTCCGTAACATAAATTTGGCGACCTCTCATCAGGATATTCAGGATATTATCATAAGGATATTGCTTGATATTTTGTGACTGTGATTTATTCATGATGTCTACTATTACTACACTTGATGAAGCCAAAGATTTTTTGTCAAATGTGCAAACAGTGTGTGATGTAGAAAACAGAACAAAGAATGAACTTAAGCTTGTTGCTCAACAATTGGGAATTGTTGTTCGCTCTCATCATTCTAAAGATCAGATTGTTGACATGATTAATGAAAGCTTGTTTAATGTAACTCCTCCAAATGAGCAAACGCAGATTGAATTAGCTAAGTTACAGCTAGCCCTGCAGGAGGCTCAGGCTAAGGAGGCTAAATTTCAAGCACGTGCTAATGAGGCTGAGTCTCAGGCTCGTATTCAGGAGGCTGAATTTCAAGCAAGTGCTAAGGAGGCTGAATTTCAGGCCCGTGCTAAAGAGGCTGAGGCACAAGTTGAAATTGCTAGGATTCAGGCAGACCATGAGTATCGCATGAAACAAGGTGGAACTGGATCATCTAGCTCTGATGATTTTGATGTGGCTAAAAATGTTAAACATGTCCCTCCTTTTAATGAATCTGATTTAACAAAGTATTTTCAGTTGTTTGAGAGGGTAGCTACAGGTTTTAATTGGCCAAAACAGTATTGGCCAGTACTCCTTCAAACTGTTCTCACCGGTAAAGCTCAAGTAACTTATGCATCTTTGCCTCAGGATCAATCTGATAATTATGATGAAGTTAAGAGCTTGATTCTTAAGGCCTATGAGCTTGTTCCTGAAGCTTATAGAGTAAAATTTAGGACAACTTACAAGCAAGATAAGGAATCCCATGTTGAGTATACAAAAATCAAAGAAGATCTGTTAGAGCATTGGTTAAATTCTAAGAATGTGGATTCTGATTTTGGTAAATTTAAGCAGATGATTTTGCTGGAGGACTTCAAGAGGTGTATTTATAAAGATGTAAGCCTATATCTTGATGAGAAAAGAATAGATAATTTGTCTGATGCTGCAGTTTTAGCTGATGAATATGTTCTCACTCACAAGAGATATTCTAAAGAAAAAGGGAAAGCTGAGAGTAAGTACGTTGCCTCTACTCAGAGTACAGGTAACAGGAAAGAGAATAAAGATGATGTTTCTCAGGAAGTAAATACCAGCTTCACCTCTAGATTTCAGAAAAGTAAATGTACTTATTGTAGTAAGCTTGGTCATACTACGGAGAGATGTTTCAGGAGACAGCGTGATGTGAACAAAAAGGAGTCTTTAAATATTCAGTCAATTGGTCTAGTGTCCACTCTTGAGAGTTCCCAGAATGCTTTAACTGAGTTAACTGAACCTGCTTTGAGGGGTAACTTAAATTCTCATGATGGAGCTCCTCTTTTGAGCAGTAACGTGGGTGACACTCTCAAGAGTTCATGTGCTAATTTCCTGTCTGATGGTTTTGTCAGTCCTCTGGACAGTAATGACAGGAAATCAGTTAAAATATATCGTGATACAGGTGCTTGCCAATCCCTTATGCTGACCAGTGTTCTAGGTTCTGATGTTAATTCCTCTGATGAAACTGTAATCTTACAAGGTGTAGGGAATAATTACTTCTCTGTCCCTCTGTGCAGAGTGAATTTAGAGTCTGGTTTTGTTAATGGTTCCGTTATGGTTGGGTTGGTTGAGACACTTCCAATGTCAGGTGTAACTTTCTTACTTGGAAATGATATTGGTGGAAGTCAAGTGTGTCCAGCTCCTCAGTTGTCTAGTGAGCCAGTGGCTGCGGCCCAGGATTGTGGTGTCCCTGATGTGTTCCCTGCATGTGCTGTCACTAGGGCTAAGTCTAAAGTTACTGGTGATTTAGAGGATAATGATGATGATGATGTTATCCTAGCTGACACTTTTCTTGCTAATTTGGACCACTCACCAGATGAGGCAGTACCCCGTAGTGTTGATAATTTGTCTCGTCAAGAGTTGGTTGAGTTGCAGGTTGCTGACCCTGAGTTGAAAGGTCTAGCTAACTCTGCTTACAGTGAAGAAGAGTCAGCCGGTGCTTCTACTTGTTATTATGTAAAGTCAGGAGTACTTATGAGGAAGTGGAGACCCCCAACAGCATCACCCGACTGTGAATGGGAGGTTGTACATCAAGTTGTCATCCCTCGTGTTTGTAGGCAGGATATCATTAGAGTGGCTCATGATTCCAGTTTGGCAGGACACCTTGGAGTGAGGAAGACTGTGGCATGCATTTTGAAACACTTCTACTGGCCAGGTATCTTCAGGGATGTTTCCTGGTATTGTAAGTCTTGTCACACTTGTCAAGTTGTGGGGAAGTGTAATCAGACCGAAAAGGTTGCACCTCTAGTTCCCATTACTCCTTTTGAGGCGCCTTTCACCCGTGTGTTGGTGGATATTGTGGGCCCTCTTCCTAAGACTTCTTCAGGATTTTCTTATGTGTTGACCATGATTGATATGGCTACTCGTTATCCTGAAGCCATTCCACTTAGAAACATCTCAGGAAATGCTAGGGTTCTTCACAAAGTTTGGTCTGCCAGGAGGTACAGTCCGACCGAGGAAGTAATTTCATGTCAAATGTTTTCAAGCAGTCTCTGAAAGAGTTGGGCATCACCCAGATCACGTCTTCAGCTTACCATCCCCAGACCCAAGGAGTGTTGGAGAGATATCATCAAACACTCAAATCGATGCTCAAGAAATACTGTTTGGAACATCAGAAAGACTGGGATAAAGGTCTTCCATTCGTTGTGTTTGCCGCAAGAGAATCTCCAAATGAATCACTGGGCTTCTCACCTTTTGAACTACTCTTTGGCTATGAAGTAAGAGGACCCCTTAAGCTACTCAAGGAATGCTGGAAGATGACGTCAACCTGCTGGAGTATGTGATGAAGTTCAAAGAACGGCTGTCCACTGCTTTACAGCTGGCGAGAGAGAATTTAGGAGCTGCTCAGGAGAAGATAAAGACTTGGTATGATAAGAAGTCCAGGTTGCGCCACTTTCAGCCAGGAGATCAGGTTTTGATTCTGCTACCAGTTCATGGGCAACCTCTTCAAGCCAAGTTTAGTGGTCCTTATTTCGTGGAGAAGAAACTCAGTGATGTCAACTATGTCATCGCCACACCAGATCGTAGAAAGAGCAAGCAACTATGTCACATCAACATGCTAAAGTTATATCACAGGCGGGACGAAAATAATCCAGTCTGCACTGTAGCTGTTCCACCCGAGTCTGCAAGTGAAGCTCTCCCATGCAGTATGAGCCTGAGTGATAGTTTGGGGAAGAATCCTGATATCATGAATGATCTCCAGACTAAGCTTTCTCATGTACTTCCCAAGGAAAGGCAGGAGTTTTCGGCATTACTGCAGGAGTACCCGCAAGTGTTCCGTGCTACTCCAGGAAGAACCACTGTGTTGATGCATGATGTCGATGTTGGAGACGCAAAGCCAATTAAATTGCCTCCTTACCGTGTGAACCCAGTGAAAGTTCCTCTCATCCAGAAGGAGCTTGGCTACCTGTTGGACCACAAGATGATTGAGCCCTGTCAGAGCGAGTGGAGTTCTCCTGTCACTCTAGTCCCTAAGCCAGGTGGGTCACAGCGGCTTTGCATCGACTACAGACGTGTTAATCAGATAACCAAAACAGACACTTACCCTCTCCCTCGTGTGGAAGATTGCATAGACAAGATCGGAAAGGCTAGGTACATAAGTAAGTTTGATTTGTTAAAGGGATACTGGCAAGTACCTATGACTGAACGTGCTAGAGAGATCTCATGTTTTGTAACAGTAGGAAAGACTTTTCCATGTTCGGTAATGCCATATGGTATGAAGAATGCACCAGCCACTTTTCAGAAGCTCATGAATGTTGTAACAGAGGGTTTGGCAGGGTGTGTTGTTTATATTGATGATGTATTAATCTTCAGTGACAAGTGGAAAGATCACCTATGCCATGTCAGTAAATTTCTTGACCGTTTAGTTCAGGCTAATCTTGTAGCTAATTTATCAAAGTGTGAGTTTGGTCAAGCTAAAGTTCAGTACCTTGGGTATGTAATTGGTGATGGACATGTTGCACCACCAGGAGCTAAGGTTCAGGTTATAAGTGATCTTCCCAGACCTAAAAGTAGGAAAGAGCTACAAAGATTTTTGGGAATGGTAGGTTATTACAGGAGATTTATTCTTAACTTTTCTATTCTTGTATCACCACTTACAGACCTACTGAAAAAGGGAGTTAAATTTGTCTGGACCGATAACTGTGAATCCTCTTTCAACAAACTTAAAGCTATTCTATTAAGTCAGCCAGTGCTCGCTACTCCAAATTTTGCTAAGCCTTTTAAGATGTCTGTTGATGCAAGTGATACAGGAGCTGGGGCTGTTTTGCTGCAAGAGGATGATCAGGGTATTGAACATCCTATATCTTATTACAGTAAGAAGTTCACTCCACCTCAAAAGAACTACTCAACTATTGAGAAAGAGCTTTTGGCCTTGATTTTGGGTTTACAGCATTTTTCATTTTATTTGTGTTCTGGTTTTGACCCTATAGTAATTTATACCGATCATAACCCACTGATATTCCTTAGTAAGTTTAAAGATAAAAATCAGAGATTGACAAGATGGAGTCTACTTCTTCAGGAGTATTCATTAGACATACAACATGTCAAGGGGAAAGAAAATGTTATTGCAGATTGCTTATCTAGACTTTAGACAGATTGTTTCAGAGTAATAAGAAATTTCCTTTGTAAATTTCTTTTTCTTTGTGGGGAGGTGTTACATAGCCTATGATTTCATCATCCTTTGTGTAATTTTAACGCACAGTATGCTGCATGTTTGATCACGAGCGTGTTCTGCCTCAGTCCCCCCCTTCTACCGTTATAGTAGAGTAAGTCGTCCTTTCTGTTGTTCAGAGCGGGATTGCCAACTCTTTGTCCCCATGGCTTCATTTGCGCGTCCTTCTTACAAGTTTTATCAAGCTCTGCTGGCCCCTATATAATGAGCTCAGTCTCTGCATCATTGCCACTTAGATCTGCTCCTCATTTTGTTCACATCTCTGTCCTCCCCTGTACAGTTATTATTATTGTGAGTGCTCAAAAAATCTCCAAACATCTAGCAGCTGTGTGTAATTTGAGTATAACTGTTGTTGCATTTTTTCTTGTACTGTGTAGCATAAGGTTGATTCTTGGGCCTAGTGAGGTCTTTGTGATTGGTGTGGGGTTTTATATCAGTCATTTTTGATAATATTTTGTATCTGTAATAATTTATCTTGCATTAACTGAGCATTACCCGGTGCATTTTCATTTTATCAGGGCTGACTTAGATAAATTTACTCTTGCTAATTTCGTGTTAATAGAGGCTATTGCAGTTAACCATATATTTAACCTGTTTATTTGCCATTACATTATCCTTATGAGTCCTGAATGTTTTGTTGTTAGTTTGAGTATTAAACTTTAACTTGTAATTTTACCTAACTCTTTTGTTTTGAACCTGGAAATTTACGGGACAGTAGTGGTTTTTAGCATTCTCACTTAAAGTGTACATTATCTTTCTCTGTTCCGTAACAATATATATATATATATATATATATATATATATATATATATATATATATATATATATATATGAGTATGAGGTAGGTGAGGGCGCACATCGTCCACCCATTTAGTGTAGCGGTACTCTATTTTAGGGGATCTACACTGAATGGCAAGCCAAATGACTTCCTTTAAACAAGGGTATCATTTACAGCGTTGAGTGGTGTCCTTATAACCAATGAACATGTGTTCCCTACGTGACAACAAGTGGGTTGGAGGAGAGTTAGTGCCCCTCTCTGGAAAACAGCTAACTAAAACTACGAGCAAAATGCCTCGAAAGAGGATTGACCAGCTGGTGACAACTAAGGACTGAACAAAGGAAATGGTACGGACTTCGACATGGAAAGTAAGGGATACGAATGATTAGTGAAGGAGAGATTGTCCAGGTGATTGAGGATGCAGATGGGGATGTATGTGGAATAACTGAGAAAAAATGGAAAGGTGAGACTGTGAGAGAATGGAATGGATGGGGTATATGTGTGGGGTAGGTGAGAATGAGAGGACAAAAGAAGGAATTTATATTGTTGTGTACAAGAGATGGAAAGAGAATATAGGAGAGTATGGATCTGTCGGTTCAAGGATTGTTTGGGTAAGCTTGAAAGTTGGACTACAAATGTGGGCGGTTGTGTATGTGTATGCGCCACTCCATCCCTCCATCTCATCCTCGTCCTCCCACTCCCTCTCCACCCCCCTCCACCCCACTCGCAAACACTTCCTCGTTAATCTCTGGCTCTCCATCCTCTCTACATGATAAAACCACCTCAATTTATTTCTCCTAACGCTCTTTATAACATCCACATTCACTCCACAACACTCCCTCACTGTCTCTCCACATAACTCCACATGCTCCTCTCAAATAACTCATTTTCACAGCTCTCACACTTGACTTGTGTCCTTCCAACAAGGTCCAATCTTCACTTCCATACGTTAGGGTTAGGAACACAATACTGTCATCAAGCGATTTTTTTACTTCCATGCTCATTTCCCTATTCCATATCACTGTTTTTAAAGAACCAGCAGCCTTTCATCACTGTTGTATCGTTTCAAACATTTCACCCACTAAACTTCCATCCTTACTCATCACACTGCCCAAACACTTAAATGCACTCACATATTCGATTTCTTCCTCATCCAGCCTCACTATACATCCAGTGGCTCTATTTCTCTCGATGACCATAACTTTACTCTTACCTACATTCACCTTTAGATTCCGTTTCTCGAACGCGCTCCCAAACTCATTCACCAAGCCTTGCAGTTCCCCTTTGCCTTCACTTTACAATACTCTGTCATCTGCAAACAACAGTACAGGGAGTTGCCAAACACTGCCTTCTCTTATAAGGGTCGCTTCAACATCCAGTGCCCTATTTTGTACCTCTTTTATAACCACATCCATATACAGATTGAACAACCATGAGGACATGACACATTCCTCTTCCAATCCAACACTGAGATAGAAAAATTCCCTCTGTTCACCATCTACGTGCACTGCAGCCTTAGCACCCTCATACATACTCTTTACGACATTCAACAACTCCTCATTTACTCCATTATATTCTTAAAACTAACCACATTCCATGTCTGGCCACCCCGTCATATACTTTCTCCATATCGACGAAGGCTGTATACAACTTCTTTCCTTTCTCTAGAAACATTTCCGATAATGACCTAAGAATGAATATCTGATCTACACAACCTCATCCCTTCCTAAAACCTCCCTGATCTTCTCCAACTAACTCCTCTGTTGTTTCCCTAACTCTGGCAATAAGTATCCTACCATATACTTTTCCTATTACACTAAGAAGGCAGATTCCCTTGTGATTACCACGCACATCTTTTTCAGCTTTTCCTTTTTACAGGGGAATAATTATACCTGACTTCCAATCATCCGGGATTCTGCCTTCCTCCCAGGCCAATCTGCATCATCCATATCCATTCTACTACTATCTCTCCCCCATGCATCAGTATTTCACCACATCCTCCATCAATTCATGGGGCTTTTTTCACTTTGACTTTCCTCATTGTCTCCACAACTTCCATCCTACTGATCTCTTCCTCTCTTCCCACCTCTCTCCTTCTCTCAACATTCCCCAACCACTTATACTCGCATTACTTTCATTTTCTATGTTCAACAATTCCTTAAAATGTTCTCTCCATCTGCTCACTTTTTCTCCCTTCTCCACTAGCAATTTACCTTTTTTGCCTTTCATTCCCCAACTTACTTCTTTATCACCATGTCTAATTCTCTTTCCCTCTTTTGAGATTATTTTCTTACATTCCCTCCACTTTACACTCAAATTCCTTCGAAATTCCTCATCCACTCTCTTACTCTCTCTTATCTGTCCACCTCTCTCTTCCTCTCTGCATATAACTCACTTAATCCTGTTCCTGCTGTAGGGACCCATATACATCTTCTTAGGAAGAGACTTTGACTGGTGATTTGAGTAAAGGATACCACTAGCTTCAAAAACTACTAGGAAATCAAAATGCCCTTGCGTAGTACCCGAAATCCAAGATGGCCACCATCCTCCCCAAACAAAAAAGTCGTGCATCCTTTGAAAGAAACATCGTGTCTGGATTGTTTTTATGTTGATTATGAGGTTTTTAGGCATTGCCGACACGGCAGTAACTTTAATGATTTGATATCACCACATGATACCCAAAATTCAAGATAGCCACAAATAAGTAATGAAAACATAAGCACAGAAAAGTATTTATTCAAAGGCATTTCCCAGTCATACAGATATCAATACCATGTGAAGCTCATTTCACGAACATATGATTAATCATGACTGAAAGATGGCAGTTACACTGATTTTGACAAACTGACTTTTGTTTATGACAAAAAATTACACATTAGACACCCTTCTTTTTGCACAAACATCGCATCGACCTTGCAACTAGCATTCTTTGGGGTAATGGATCGAAGCATTATTCAGATAGTAGTGTGTCATTGTCTTTCACCCATCCGTATTTGGTAGGGCTGTTTCCACATTCAAGGAAATTATCCTTTTCTATGGAAATCTGGAGTCTACAAGGATGAGTCTAAGGAAATGGCAGTTCCAAGGAAATGCTAAGGAAATCATGGCAAAAGAGTAAGGAAATTTAGAAAAAGTAAAAACATCAAAATAATTCAACAAAATTTTTCTATTACATGTTAAATAAAGCTTTGAATCTATTTGTGTTACTAAAAGCCGGTGAAAAGGCCTTCTCCCCCAACAATCATTGGTACCAGTCCCGGTTTGATGATACAGACGACTTTGACTTTCCTGTCTGTCTCCAAAAGTTGCCCTAAACCTTACTCAACCAAGCCTAGCACAGGCAATAGCTAAGTTACTCCAACTAAAAGGCCTTGTTGATTGTTAAGCTGCTGATCTTGAGTGGAGACAACAGGCCATATTTGGAGATCGTGGTGCTATTACAGACTTCAGGTCTTGGTATACTGTCTTTAATGCAAAACTTTCATAGGGTTATCTAAATTCCTAAACCTGCGCAAAGTTCTCTGCATATTGCTCTCGTTTCCTTTTTCAAATGTATCAGTTGAACGAATCTTCAGCCATCTCAAATTACTAAAAGCTGAACATAAAACTGCCCTGGAGCAGGAGTCTCTACTTGGGTTGTTAACAACCAAGCTTTCCTTTCAACAGAATAGCAATCATCAGGCTGCAAATTTAGACCCACCAAAAGATATGCACAGCCTCTATTCTAAAATGCTCTCAAATGCAGTTACACAGGATCAAGTGATTTATGACTTTCCTATTTAGAATATGTAAGATGTCTTCCAAACAACTAAAAACCTAAAATACCAGTACAGTATACAGGAAAACTCCAGTTTACGTCAGTCCAGGATTAAGTCCAACCCAAGGTTACAACCATTTTATAGGAACAAAACGGAACTCTTACTAATCTGGAGTTTTTCTGTAGCCTACTGGTAACTGTTTTGTTTTTCACTTTGATATACAGTAGCTATTGTATTCATAAATGTCTACCTCTTAGACTCTCTTTATTCATAAGAAATATATCCTTTTACAGTAAGCAGTATTTTTTTAATGAATCTTATAGTTTTCATTGAAAAACATATAACTAGAGTACAAAAAACAATTTACAGTATCTTGTTTAAATTCTGGTATATAACTTGTAAATATTATATTTAGTCAAAGATAAGGATGAGGGGTGTTGGTTTGATTAACAATGTGACGAAATTTTGTGATCAGAGTAAGATTAGGACTATGATATTATACTCAGCAATTCTATAAAACATAGATATTAATTTACTATGCAATGTTACATATCCCATGTATTCCTATTTCTAGTCCTCCACTGGTCATAGCAAATTACAATGGTCAACAACAACAAAAAATTATTTCATGGTGCTGAATTGAAATGGTCTGATTCTAGGGTACTCGAAGGTGCTGAACTCGAATATGGCATCAATAAGGACGTATCAGGCCGGGTTCTTGAAAACCAGTCTATCGGTGTATCTTGCTCACAGGATGTGACTCATCATTTGCTTGTTTGCTTCCATAGATTAAATTTGTTTTTTTGTTGCAGGTTACATATATTGTTTCCACTTCTGTTCTTGCAGAAATTCTCGATCACTTTGACAGTGGAGAAAAATGGAACACTGCAAATGTGTAAACGATCCTGACCGTTTTTGCTACATTTGTGGAGCGTTCACTGCGGAAAGCTTCAACAAACCCATTACGAAGGCTGTTCAAGTGAACTACAAAAGCTACTTCAAATGACCATTGGGCGACCAAGACAAGAAATGGGCACCTCACATAGCGTGTAGGTCCTGTCTCAATCACCTGAGTGAATGGATGCATGGAAAATGAGGTTCGGGTTTGTCATTAGCTGTACCAATGGTGTGGCGAGAGCCCAAAGACCACAGAAACGACTGCTACTTCTGTCTCACGAACATCATAGGAATAACTGTCAAGACACGGGCCACAGTACAGTACCCCAATATCGCTTCTGCAATCCGACCAGTGCCACACAGTGCAGAACTACCGGTTCCAAACCCACCTGCTGGACACGAGCTAAGCAGTGAATCTGAGTCCAGTCATAGCCCTATGGATGATGACTACTGGGACGACTCAGGAAACAGTGAGGCCAAACCATTCAACCAGGGAGCCATTCATGATCTCATAAAGGGCTTTGATTTGTCTAAAGAGAAGGCAGAGCTCCTGGGATCACGACGACTGAAGCAGTGTAACCTGCTGGAAGATGGAGTGGCATCATGACGGTGCATCATCAGCATAGACAATAGTCTGCGTTTTTCAAAATGGCAAATAACCTTGGCTGTCGCGATGATGCAGTGGCTCTCATGCAACAACTCTGCAAGTCTGATCCATACAAGCCGGATGATTGGAGGCTGTTAATAGATACAGGAAAAGACATTCTGATAGCAGTCCTCCTACGCAACGGGAATCGGCTTCCATCTGTGCCAATAGCACTCGCAAAGATGACTGAGAGCTATGAAACTATGAAGATTGTGCTTTCCACTATCGTGTATGAGAAGCATCAGTGGAAACTATGTGAGGACTTCATAGTGATCAGTCTACTTCTGGGCCTTCAGAGCGGTTACACAATGCACATGTGCTTGTGGAACAGTAGAGCTAATACCGAGCACAATGTAAGAAAAGAATGGCCAGCAAGGCCAAAAGATGCACGCGGAAGGTTCAACTGTCTTCACAAACCCCTTGAGGATCCAGAAAACATATTCTTGCCTCCACTGCATCTCAAGCTGGGCTTGGCGAAAATTTCGTAAAAGCCATGGACCAAACGGGTATTGGGTTTCAATACATGTCTATGAAGCTCGGTGACGTGGTATCAAGAGCCAAGTTGAAAGCATGAGTGTTGAATGGTCCTCAGATCCGCGTGCTGGTTAATGATGGTAACTTCATCAAGGCATTAAACCCGCTGGAGAGGGATGCATGGAAATCATTCGTGAATGTTTCACAGGACTACCTTCGAAACCATAATGCAGACAAGTACGAAGAATTTGTGGCAGGCATCTTATAGAGTTATCGAGCCCTGGGCTCACGGATGTCCCCGAAGATTCATTTCTTTCACTCCCACCTCGATTTCTTCCCAGATAACCTCGGAGACATCAGTGACAAGCACGGTGAAAGGTTTCACCAAGACATTGCTATAAGGGAGAGCAGGAATCAAGGCCGATTCAGTCCCAACATGATGGGCGACTACTGCTGGATGCTACAACGGGAAGAGAGTCAGCTAAATAAGCGGAAAAGCAGGTGCAGAAGTATTTTTAGAAGTTCCTCGCTTGCTGATAAAATATGCATTGGATTTCCATATTTTTGTACCATATATCATCACAATATTATCTGTGTGTGCCTCAATATACGTTACAAGGTTGAAACGAGTTATACCACAATGAATACGTTTTCAATCTGATATTCAAGGAACTTGGTCCGATAGCACAAAATGAATATCAGATTTGAAGTCAGTGCAGTCAAATTAGTCAGGGACACAGAGTTACATATGAGAACCATTTTGACTGTTGACCAGTGTTATCAATAGTCCTATCTATTTTTGATGCATTTTTCTTTTGTAAAACATTTCGTCAAAGCAATTTACCATTATATTTTTTAGGAATATCTATTTTTATAACATTATGCTAATAAACCGTACAGTACTGGTATTATGTATGTTATTTAGCAAGCTCATTGTACAGGTAGTTGCTATAGAGGGCAATCTGGTTGCAATGCTAAAGGAATCCCAATCTGTACAGTTATGTATATGATTGGAAATACTGTAATTTCATTGGTAATAGAATGCAATTTTTTTGAATATGTAGTAATATTGTAAAATTGGTAAATTACATTGCAGAAAGAAATTATTTATTGAAGAAATGGTACTTACTTTTGTTTATTCCACGAAGATATTTTAATGGAAATTCAAATATGAATCTAAGGAAATCTAAGGAATTTTGGACAAGAATCTAAGGAAGTTTATTTCCTTTTTGTGGAAACACTGTGGTAAGGTCTGTGGCAGGGTGGGTAACATCAAGAAGGCATAGAACTTTACAGAGTAAAATGGTCTCCTGATGTGGCCTAGAATTATGGTTGAAGTTGGTGGCAGGGCTTCCAATGATTTTGGTGTCGGAGCTAGCAGTTGGACTTCCACCCGGAGCCTGTCAAATGTTCGTGATTTGGGTTTGCTCTTTGCGCCAGCCCACACTCGAACGAGATATTCCTCAGCTTTCATCAAGATCTCGTCAGTGAGAGTGTCAGACTGCAAAATCAGCCAAGTAATGCTTTGGATCACAAAACAGTGAGGCGTGTTTGGTACCTATCTTACTGCATCATCTCCAGTCAATATATGTGCCTTCACGATGACTTTAGATAGTCATACTCTCAGCTTATCCGCAAGAGTGTGTAGTGGTGTATGACCTTGTCGCTCACCGGTGCCAAACTCTACCCACAATTCTTGGGGGCCTCGCTTTCGAAAATATTGAGAAGTAGACGTGCTACTGTGTCTATGTCAGTGGAAACTACTAGCAGCCGGCTACTTCCCTGATCCACCTCCCATGCACAATGCATTACCATGTGATCAGTGGTTTCTTCAACATAACGTTAGCATGTCAACAGGTTCTGTAGTGTCAGAAGGCAGTTGGGTGGACGGCCTTCCAGAATGAAGAAACTGCTGACACAGCACCATCATCTGTGACGCATCCACCAAGCACAACATTCAACTTCACTGTCTCAGGAGTCGAGATGAGATCACGAACGAGACGCTATAGCATAGTTTTGTTGACTGAGGAGGTCCACAACTTGTTCATTTGTTGGGGTATTGGGACACCTGCAGTGAGCTCAGTGAGGTCAATGGATTCAACTCCACCGACGTGACGTAGCCTTTCTCCACCCATAACAGATGACTCTAAGTTGCTGTCAAACACGATATACTGTAGAGGCTGGACCTGGAACAAATAGAGTGGCCCGCTGATAGCACACAATTGATTGCGCCTTAGAATGTTTCAAATGAAGCCAAGTTTGGAATGGAACGTATTTTCGACAGGAGATCCACTAAAATGGATGCATTTAAAGGCAGGAAAGTGGAATTCGTTGCCTGTTAAGCTCTTCTCCAAGTCTGCAATTAGCGCACTTCCGTCAGTCTTGGAAGGAAGATCGCCTTCAAATAGAGATGGATCAGGCAGGATATCATGGGCATAGGTAGATTCAAGTTCCATGCTTCGCTGTTTCACAATTTCAGTGTCACACTGAGCTGATGCAATCATTTTCGATGTCACAGCAGAAGCTGCACTCACATCAGTGGAGGGTTTGCTGTCAAGTTGAGGTACTTTCCTCTTCGATATGGTGGTAGAAAGTTTTTTGGTCTTGTCAACAAACCTCTCTCTCCGGAATGCTCTTACCAGTTGATCCCCATTCACTTGCACTTGGAGCAGCTAGACGGCCAATTCATCCAGTGCCAGTTGCTTAGGGATTAGATTGTGCAGTTAGATGGCAGGAGCCCTGACGATGTAAAGGTTACCCCTTTCTCACACAAAGCCCAGGAGCTTTGAAACGTTTTCATTCAGCTGATGAGCTGTGCGTCCAGTAGGTTCATGAAGAATCCTCTCCAATTCACAATGATTCATCAACACATCATTCATAATATCCCTGAAGTTGTCTGAGATGAGAATTTTGTGGAAAATGAGTTGCCACCCGATCACGACCCTCAGACTTCTTGTTTGGCCAACAGTGCCACCAGCACTTTTTGATGCCCTGTGGATGGATTGTTCTAGCTTCATATCCGGTGCAACGGCATTGAAGTAACTTCCAAATCGATCCTTCACGACAAACTGACCATGCATGAACTGCTGAAAAACATCCAGATGAGTTGCTTCCAAGGCTTTCGTGGATTCAAGGTAGAACATCCCATAGCGAAAGTAATTGATGCGGTCGCACTCTCAGAAGACTGGCAGAGAAGCTTCCATGGAAGCTATGTGTAAAGAGAAATTTCATTCTCGGTCTGATGCAACCGCATGCTTGATAGTAGCAGCCATCTGTTGAAACACTTTCAGGTACTGACACACCTCAGATTTGGCAAAGCATTATTCCAGAAAACACTCAAATTGCTCATGGAGACTTGATGACTGGTCAGATAAGTCTGCAAACTTCTTAGTGGGTCTTTCCATTGCACATACGAGTAGAGCTCTCTGTACTTCGTGAGAACGTCCTATGAATTCGATATTGATACTACAATTATTCAGCACAAGCCAGTCCCAGAGTGCCTTTCATACCAAGAAGTTGAGAAGATCTGATACCATCATGATTCCATGGAAGGAACGTATGTAATGACTTCCTTCCAAAACTGATTTCAAGCAGACATTTACAAAAAAAAATGAAATAGTAATATCCAGAGAGTACTGCTATATTCCAGCTATATCGAAAATTTGACAACTTTTGTGTTAGCTACGGATTTTGGAAGATGGCCATCTTGAATTTTGGGTATCGTGTGGTGATATCGAATCATTAAAGTTACTACCGTGTCGGCAGTGCCTAAAAACCTCATAATTTACATAAAAACAATCCAGACACGAAGTTCCTTTCAAAGGATACACAACTTTTTTGTTTGGGGAGGGTTCGAATGGCGGCCATTTTGGATTTCGGGTACTACGCAAGGTCATATTGATTCCTATAGGCCCCATCGTGTCGGCCGTGCCTGAAAACCCCATAATAGTCTTCCAGGTACTACATTTCTATTAGAAATTGTAAGCCTTTATAGTCCTGAAAGACCCCGTTGGCGGCCATGTTGAAAACCCCCATTTTCTCACTTATGCTATGATTCTAGCAATTCCACCTAGTACTTTTTGAAACTGGTGGTATCTTTTACTCAAATCACCAGTCAAAGCCTCTTCCCAAGAAATGTATACGGGTCTCTACAACAGGGACTGGACTATCTCTTCCGTCTCTCAAATTCTCCACACCCGAGTTTCTCATGCACTTAGTATATGCTTTCTTTTGCGCCATAACCTGTCTTACCTCTTCGTTTCACCATGCTGCTCTTTGTACCCCCTTTCGTCTTCTCTTCACCCCGCACACCACCTCACATGCTGCACAGATTTCTTCTGCGAATATCTTGGGCACACCTTCCATGTCCCCCATCTGCTCCAAATCGTATTTACCAAATCGCTCCCCCATTTCTTTCTTACATTCTGCCTCTTTTCCATCCCCTCGCAACCTCTCTTCCCTCCTTGTATGGACTACTTCCTCCTGTCCTTCTTTTCTTCTAGTCTTCCATTTCATTTGAACCTCGACTTTCAACACCACCATGTGGTGTTCAGACAGTTCACTTCCCCAACCACTATATGCTCTTGCATCCATCACACACCTTCTCATTCTATCATCCACACACACATAATCATTTATTGCCTTCCGTTCATTCAGTTTACCACCCACCCTTCTCATCACTCGCCATGTATACCTGTGGATCATTTTGCGTCTAAAGAGAGTATTGGCTATCACCAACCCCCTCTCTGCTCAAACGTCCACTAAAGCACTGTCATTCTCATTCACTTCTGCAGGCACACCCCACTCACCAACTGCTCCACCTACCTTCACATTCCCTACGTTTCCATTCATATCTCCAGTCAAAAAAACTCTCTCATTCCTTTCAAATTTTTCCATGCACGCTTCCACATTTGCCCAGAACTCCTCTCAAACTACTTGTACGATCTTGCATTGACGCAAACACGTACACAACCGCCCACATTTGTAGTCCAGCTTTCAAACTTACCCCAAAAATCCTTGAGCTGACAGATCCATACTCTCCTATATTCTCTTTCCATCTCTTGCACACAGCAATACAAACTCCTTCTTTTGCCCTGTCATTCTCACCTACGCCCACACATATACCCCATCCATATTCCCATTCTCTCACAGTCTCACCTCTCCATTTTTTCCCAGTTATTCCACATGCATCCACTTCTGCATCCACAATCGCCTGGACAATCTCTCTTTCACTTCATCATTCGTACCCCTTATGTTCCATGTCGAAGTTCGTACCATATCCTTTGTTCAATCCTTAGTCGTCACCTGCTGGTCAGTCCTCTTTCGAAGCTTCTTGTTCATACTTTTAGTTAGCTGTTTTCCAGGGAAAGGCACTAACTCTCCTCTAACCCACTTGTTGTCATGTAGGGAACACATATTACCACCCAAGGCTGTAAATGATATCCTTGTTTACAGGAAATCATTTGACTTGCCATTCAGTGTAGACCCCCCAGAATAGTGCACCCCTACACTGATTGATTTGGACTATGCTGGTGATATTATACTGATTTGCGGAAGTATTTACGAGATGCAGAGGGTGCTTGATTGTCTGGTGGAGGAAGGAAAAAAAGTGGGATTGGTAATAAATTGTGGAAAGACTGAAATTATTAATATGAACGTGGAGAACCAAATCGATTATGTAATTGGGAATAATGTGGTGAAGAATGTAGAAAACTTTAAATATCTGGGAACGATTGTATCATCTAATGGATCATTAAACAATGAAATTGAGGAGAGGATTAGACAAGCTTGGCGAGCTGTTGGAATGTTGAAATCTGTTTGGAATAATAATATGCTTTCGGTACATACTAAAGTGAAACTTTACAAGTCCATGGTTAGACCAGTTTTAATTTATGGGCATGAGTCATGGTACAGTACAATTGCAACAGATCAGAAAGTATTAGGATTTGAGAATAAAATACTGAGAAGGATTCTTGAGGTAATGTGGCAAGACAGAGTTACAAATAAAAGAGTAAGGGATATTACGAGAGTGGAACCAGTTAATGAATATGTGAGACTGTCTCGCTGGAAGTGGCTGGGACACATATACAGAAAAGAAGGCAGTTTAATACATGATGTGCCAGAGTGGACTGCTAGAGGAAGAAGAGGTAGAGGTAGGCCGAGGGAAACCTGGTTGAGGACAATGAAAAAAGAAGCAGGAGAGGAGTGTTGGTGGGACCTGAAGGAGATGGCAAGAGACAAATATTGGTAGAGAGAGTTCATCGAGGCCCTATGCATCCCGTGGGGTGCCACAGGAAATGATTGATTGATTGATTGATACTAAGTGGGTGGACGAAGTGCCCCCCCACCTACCTCACACTCTTATATATATATATATATATATATATATATATATATATATATTATGTTTCAGTAACGGGAGAGTTCTAGTTGCCCCTAAGTTGAAGACAAGTATCTGGAATTAGTAAGAATTGAACTGGAAACGAACCCCCAGATAAAAGGAATAAAGTCGGTAGAGGATACTGAGGAAAATGGAAAAGGAAGCAGACATATATGCAGAGCAAAGCGAATACATTACATAGGTACTGGAATTATAATGTTGCTTTTGGAGAGCCATAATATTTCTTTTTCATCAGATTCTGTATTTATGGGGTGGAGAGCGAGTGCTAAATTTTCTTTAATATATGGAGTGAATAGCCTTGCTCCGAACCCCTACACACATGATGGAGCAGAAGTGGATGATGGTTGGATGGACGGAGAGTATTTACCCTTCAGTACAATCGCTGAGGACCTACGGTGGCTCGGAGGTTAGTGTTCTCCTCTGATTTCACTATTGAAATTTTTGTTTCAGATTTCTCTCTCTCTCTCTCTCTCTCTCTCTCTCTCTCTCTCTCTCTTGCTTGATAGAGTTAGATACAATAATTATTATATCGACCGAAACACAGTAGGTTGAATATCTGATCTACGCAACCTCTTCCCTTCCTAAAACCTCCCTGCTCTCCAACTAAAATGCTCTGTTATTTCCTTACCTCTGTCACTATCAATCCTACCATAAACTTTCCTTATTACACTAAGGGGAAAAATGCCCCTATGATTGCCACACACTTCTTTTCCCCCCATTTCCTTTGTACAGAGGAATGATTATACCTGACCTTCAAACCTCCGGGACTCTACCTTCCTTGCAGGCCAATCTCCACATCTTCCATATCCATTCTACTACTATTTTCCCCTGTGCTTCAGCATTTCACAACACACTCCATCAGTTCTTGGGACTTTCCCCACCTTGCCTTGTGACCTTAATCCTGGAAAGATTGTTTTCGCATTAGAACCACACTGTTCCATTTCTCTCAAATCATCCACTACGTATTGCCTCAGTTGTACGAAAACGGCTTAATTTGATTTTCCTAGGTGAAATTCTGACCCAGCTCTGTGACCTTGACCTTTGAGTGCTTTGACATAGTTTTCCTAAACACCAAGTCAACTCGAGGGAAGTTCCTGGACAGTTCTGCCACTTTTGGTTAAGACTGGATTAAAAAAAAAAAAAAATTGGCCCCCTCTCTCTCTCTCTCTCTCTCTCATACACACACACTCAGAGAGAAAAGTACTCACTGCAGGAAGACCATTACACCAACTCACCCTTCGAGAGCGCGGGTTTATGTATTATAGACGTGGTAATGGTGTAAGTAAAAGGTGTTGACAAATTACTCTCATCACAGGCATCCCGATCATGTCTCAAGTCTCCATTTGAGAATTAGACAAAGGATGATAACGATGAAGATGAGAAGGAGGATGACGATCACGTGGTCATGATGACAATTCTGATGATGGTGGTGGCTGTGATGATGATTACTCGTATGACTGACTGTCTGTACCCAGACGCCTTAAAACCGTAAGAGGTGGTCACACACAAGTCGCCTCAAAGTCACCCTGTTCTCCACCTTTCTGCTGCCCTCCCTTCAACTCACTCCCTCATATTAACGATAGTAATTTTCATGTTGTTGATGATGATAATGATGATGATGAACATGACAATGACAGTGATGGTAACAATAATGACACTGACAGTGGCGATGGCAACGACTATACATTTTTCTTTGTTATTTATTCGCTTCTGAAACTAAAGTCAGACAGAGATCTGGTTAGATTTTTAGCGTAGTTTTATCAGCCAGGTAAAGGAGGAAGGAGACTGTGTTTGGAA
>NC_137066.1:8350947-8593852 GCF_032717465.1 Coenobita brevimanus
GATGGAATTCACGGCACAAGCTGTGCTCACTGGTGAGAAATCGTTCTCCTCCAATATTCATGGCAGAATGAAATGCTCGGGGAGAGACAACACAAAAAATAATATTTTTCATATGTAGTTGTTCACACACACACACACACACACACACACACACACACACACACACACACTGTAGTGAGACCTGGGCAGTAAAGGAGAAGCATAATAGCAGGCTCAAACGTACAGAAATGGCAATGACTAGGTGGATGTGCAGTACGTCCTTGAGTGCGAGTCCTGGAAGGGCTGGGTTTAAGATGGAAGAGTTGAGAGGTAGAATGGGACTGGAGTGCATTGGTCTTGTGATGAGGGGAGGTAGCTTGAGATGGTTTGGCCATGTGGAGAGGTTGGGGGATGATAACTGGGTGCAGATAATGAGAAGTGTTAACATTAGGGGTGGGGTTGCGAGAGGTAGACAGAAAAAGACCTGGGACGAGGTCATTGAGTGTGACCTCAAGGATTAGGGACTGAATATGAAAACTGCCAGAGATCGAGCAGCGTGGAGAGCCTCCATTAGGTGACCAATGCCAACGCATGCGAGCAGTTTGCAGCCTTTAAAAACAAAACGAGAGAGAGAGAGAGGGGGGGGGGTAGAGTTGTCTCGGTGTAGACCTGTGTAAGTTAGATCTTTAGTAATTTTGTGAATGAAGTATAATTTTTTTGGCAAATTCATTTTTTAATTTATTTTGTATATACTTTAGTGTTTTTTAGTATTTTGTGAATGAGGTGTAAGTTTTTGCAACTTCATTATTAAATTCATTTTGTATATATATTTAGTTCTGTCTGATGATGGGGTTGGATTACCTTGAAACGTCACTACTGCAATAAATCGCGAACACGGTCCCAGTTCATCGTCTCCTTGTCCTTGTCTTCAGTTTTAAATATGCCATCGGGTTCCCTACTGGATCCTCAGTTGTTAATATTAGAGAGAGAGAGAGAGAGAGAGAGAGATCCCTACACAAGAAGGAGAGAGAAAGATTGTGGTGGAATGTTTATGCTTACACAAATGCCTGTATAATTACAAGTTTCTCCAAGCCAAAATTTTATTAAATTCTAATAGTAACGTAAGAAAATATTAGTCCATGCTGGTATGACGTACTGTTTTTTGAATATGACCACAGTCGTGTGTTGGTAGACTCACTTTAATACATGCTGTTGCAGTGAATATTCACCTAAGGCATCTTCCTATGCCCTGTTCTCTTACCGCACAAGGATTTCAATAATACAACGAAATATTGTGCATTCAATGATGTGATCTTTCCCAAAAGCTGTTTATTTACATATTCAGTTGTGTGTCGGCATCCAGAGTAAAATGTCGGACAGTATCGACTCACCTGAAAGAGACATGGGCATTGTATTAGTTGTCAGAATAGCCTCGATCACCAGACCCATGCCTTAGCCTCTAAGCACCGGCTGACATGTATAGCCGTCATGATTCAGAGTGTGGAGCGCCACCGGCTGATGGAATGTACCGCAAGCACCTTCCTGCCACCCTCTGAACTCACGTCAATTTTCTGTGACATCCATAGGGTTGGTAGGACCCCCAGGTACCGCACGGATGCACATCTCAGTCAGTACATGGCATTGGTAGCTTGAGGAGCCATGTCTTCTTCTTCTTCATCATCTGATTCCATACCACCATGTGCCAGGCCGATAGCCTCATCGACCCCTGGGCAACTTCTGCCCTTAGTGCTGGGGATAGGGAAAGGGCTCAGTGGTAGAGCCATTGTCGTGTCTTGGACGACACCGTGTCCTCACAGACACTTAGTGAAAGCACATCCTCGGAGGAGAGAAGGAGCTATGATGTTGAGCGAGACCTTTCTTGCCCTCCAACCCTACCTGCTCTCAGAAGCCAGAGAAGGCTCTCAATCTCCTGCAGGAGGAGGGCAGGGCCTTCGACAGTGACAATTCACTGAGGAGGAGGAGGTAGATGACCCACCACACGGGGCAGGTGAGCGTGGAGTTGGTGGTCATCTACAGAATAAACACCAATGAGCAGTTTCACCATCACACTCGTCGCCTGCTCTCCGATGTCTCGCCCTCGAACGTTCACCTTCACCTCAGCCGAGTACCTCAAGGGCAGAATCATCACAAGCGGGCCCTTCAGGAGTGGAATTTTCCACATGGGCCCCACTTGGTGTTACTCAGCACCAAGCGTCTCCTGAGAGAAGGCCCGCACCAGGTGAGTCATCACCTGCTTACTCCCCCACCTCCCACACCTCTCCCTCTCCTTCCCCCTCACCCCCTGCCCGTGGGTGTGTACGTGGGTGTGCACACATGCAGAAAAAACGTCTTGCACATGGCAGATGGGCCACTTTACCAGGTGTGGGAAGATTGGATACCTTTGTCTGGGAGGATGGAGCAGGATTTGAGCCGTCTGTGCTGTGTTCGACGAGGAAGGAGCAGGTGTTCAGGAGGATGAGCTTCCCCCCAGGCCCTGGACTATTAGCAGTATATTCAGGGCGATATTCACGACTGCAATAATGCAATGGCTGGTGGAAGAAATAATTTTCCACCAGGCTATGTGTGGGCAGTGGCTGGACACGGCTGCCAGCAAAAGCACGCACATATGGGACAGGCAACCTGTGGAGATGGGGGAGTTGTTTGTGTGGCTAGCCCTTACCATATTGATGATGCATGTAAGAAAACATGTGCTCCATGACTATTGGTCAGTAGATGATCTCGTGGGCACACCTGCACCTGTCTTCGGTAAATATTTGGCTTGTGACAGGTACCTGGCCATCCTAAGGTTCCTCCATTTCAATAAAGATTACGGGCCTGCACCGAACTACAGGTTGTGGAAAATTAGACCCATCCTAACAATGCTCAAGGAGTCATTTTCCAGGGTTTTTTGTCCGTTTCAGAAAGTGGTAATTGACGAGTCATTGGTGCTATTCAGGGGCAGGCTGGCATTTATGCAGTATGTGCTGTCCAAGTGTCACCTCTTTGGCCTGAAATTCTTTGTCCTTTCCGACTGCAAAACTGGTTATGTGCTTGATGTGATACTTTCTTCTGCAACAGATGTTGATATACCTAGTGACGACCCTCACGGTTTCTCGCCATCAGTCGTGAAAGTGCTGATGGAAAGGTATTTCACCAGGCACCACTTTCTGTATACTGATAATTATTACACTCCCCCGACGTTGACCATGTATTAGCTTGAACACAATATTGGGTCCTGTGGAACTGTTAGGGCAAACAGAAAGAATTTCCCTGTATTGCCAGCAAATACTGAGAAAGAAGCCCTTCTTACTAAGAAATGTGGCAACATGTTAGCCCTTCTCTGGCATGACAATAGATGGGTTAATATGTTGTCAACAGTACATACGTGTGTGTTTAAGGAGACTGGAAAACAGACTACAGGACCAGGGAAACCATGTTAGAGCCAGATGCTGTCAGCGATTATAATATCAATACGTGGCTTGTTGATAAATCGGACATGCAAAATGGTGAGGTTGATTGCATACGTAAGTCCTGTAGGTGGTACAAGAAGGTGTTTTTATGCCTTCTTGATATCGCCGTCCTGAACAGTTTCACATTGTTCAAGGAGCTTGTAAGGAAACCTCTTTCTACAAGTTTGAGAGAGAGCTTGCACACGAACTCCTTGAAGAATATTAAATTCCACAGGAACCAGGTGCTAGGCAGGGGACAGCACGTACAGTGGACAGGCTAAGCTGTGCCAAATATTTCCAGCGGCACAGGCTGGTAGAGATTGGCTGTACCACAGCAGCGCGTCAGGCATACAGGCGGTGCCACGTCTGTAACATGACCGAATCCCGTCCCCTAGCAGGAAAAGAGACAGCCAACCAATGTGCAGAGTGCAAGGTCCCCCTGTGCCCTAAATGTTTTTGTGATTATCACTCTGAGCGTGATTACTGTGCAGGTGTGTGGGAAAGTGTAAATAGTATACAGGTATGCATAAGTTTGTGTATTTTTATAAATAAGTGAAATGTTGGATATTATAAGTGATTTCTAATAAGTGCTATGATATGTGTTTTATAATAAGTTCTACTGGTACAAGTGCAGTGCAGTAAGTGTTACTGTTAGTTGGATATTGGTGAAAAAATTATTAGAAATACCTTGAGTTAGCTTACCTGTTACATGAAAGAAAACCACTTGTGAGTGGGCCAGAAAAAAAATTACCTCGTTGGCTGTAACTAAATTTTTTCACTCGATACTCAGGAACATAGTGCTGAATATGTGAGCATAAATGTATTTGTGATGTGAAATGCAAATAATGTAAGTTGTGTATCACATTTGTAAGACTTTCACGATGCCCCTGATTAGTATAAATCAGTCTGAATTATAGTACAGGTTATTACTTCATACTCAACCATACTGCATGAAACAGCCACAGCATTTACCTGTCAAAGTGCAATTACACGTAATCGTGACGTCAAGTGCAATTATAAGTGTCGTAGTAAGGGGAAATTATTATAACTGACGGAAGAAGTGAGTTCAGAAAAACAAGAGCTATTTTCTTTCCCATACACCTACCAGGCATAGCGGCACTATGAAACGAGTGGAAAGCCCTCTGGGGGGACAGGGTGATGACTCATCCTTACGACGGTAAGAAGTCATAAAACAAATGGAACCTGACACATTCCAACCAAGGACGCCTGGGCAGTGTTACAAACACCACTCCGGTCAGTGCTGCCAATGCTAGCCAGCGAGCCCAAGCTCACTGCCAGTGGCGTGCGTTGGGAACCAGCCCGCCAAACGTGTAAAACCAGTCGTCTTCAACTTAACGTTATTCATCGACGGGACCATCTGGAGACCTCGGGATACATTCATTGGAAAGAGGAAGAGTTGATGAGTCTTATGTATTTTTATTTGTTTCTCTAGCTATTATAGTTTGGCAGATATTAGGGTTTGAAGTAAGGATATTTTTCCCAAAATCTAGGAAATTCCTCGTAAAGAGTGAGCGACGGCGGGAAACCCTCGGCGGATAAGGGTTAATAGTAAAACCGTCGTAATGTCTTAAGGATCTACTGTATGCCGAGATAAAATTGATAGGGAACTAGACAGTAATTCGCAGTCCAGAAAGGCAGGGAAGGTCTCCATACCCTCGACCACTGCGACCCACTTTTTTATGAAGCCAATTGTGCATATGAGATTTTGTAGGCGTTGGCCTGACCCAGGTTCCTGGCATAGTTATGGTTATATGATGTAGTTTATCTGCATTACCACGGCTTAGTGAGATAGGAGTGACTAAGCTGACTTCTCTCGTTACAGATTTAATCTTTTCATTACGGTAACATTTTTTAAAACAGTGTGGGAGAATAAAAGTATTCTCTTACAGCTGACGCCAAACTATTGTAGTTTGCTGAGTGAGTACAGGAGCTTGAGTGTTAATACTGACACCATTACCCCTCTCATGGCCAGGCAACTCCATTAGTCTATTCCAGCTAATGCCAGACGATTATATTCAGCAAAGTTAATTACAGCAGCCTGAGGGTGGAAAAAAGCAGAGATGGACAAAATCAACTCGCATGTTTCACAGCGCAGATAACAGATGTAATACAAAACAAAAACACGTTACAAACCAGAGAAGAAATGAGAGGAAGAAGAAGACAGAGATATATGAGGAAAAAAGTATGATTTACGGACCTGGGATGAACCTGATTGCTAACAAGATCGGAGAGCAGTAATTCAGAGATACCTTTGTCCTTTAGTGGACTGACACAAGCGGCTGGCACTGATGATGATGATGATGATGATGATGATGACAGTTATAGTAAAAGAGATAATCATAGATGATGATAATGATGATGATGATGATAATGATGGTATTAATAAAGATAATGATGGATAATGATACTGATCATGATGGTGATAAAGTAATAACTAGAAAGCACTCAGAGAGCACATACCTCTGCCAATGCCATTGCCATTAAAAAGGATCCAGATCCGGATTCGTGGAGATATTGTGCGGCATACACAGGATCCGGATCCGCCGCAAAATTCAATCAATTTTTCCTTGACCCATGGCTCACTCTTCCAAAAAAATTTATTGAAATTCATTGAGAACTTTTGGAGATACTGTGTGCGATACATAGGATCCGGATCCTCCCCAATATTTAATCAAATCTTTCTTGGCCCATGGCCCACTCCTCCGTAGAATTTCATTGACATTCATTGAGAACTTCTGGAGATATCGAATAAAACAGAGGTTCTTAACCTGGGAGGCGCGCCCCCCCCCCTAAGGAAGCGTGAGTAATTTCCAGGGGGGGGAGGGGAGGGGGTAAGCCCGGGGGGAAAAGCAGGAATTTCTCTAATTATATTTGCAGTTCTCTTAACAAGAGCGTGGCTAATATCGAGACGATTATGAAAAAAACACTAAAGTATCGCCTTTGCAAGTTTTAGTGTTGTATGCGCTTCTAGGCCTACCATTTTCTGTATTTATTTTTGTGGTAGGTGGGGGCGCTCACCATCCACTCACTCGATGTAGTGCTGCTGTCGGGTGTCTGCCCTTTCCTCTCCTCCATCCTTCCTTCCATCCTCTTCTGTCTTTCTTTTCTTCATTCTTTCCTTGTCCTTCTGCCTACGGGTGACTTTATACTCCGTCTTCTGTCTTTCCTTCATTCTTTCCTCTTGCCTCAGCCTGTGGGTGACTCTACACTGAGTGACAAGCCAAATGGTTTCCTGATGACCAGGAAACCATTTACTACGCTGGGTGGTAACCATATAACCAAATATTGGCGCCTGGTGGTTTAGTGGGTAATTATTGCGCTCCAATCGGATTGAGCCGTTGAAGGTTAATATCCAAGGGATGGTTGGGGTTTATTGCTCATGTAATGCCACTCAGGGATGAGTGAGGCTGGTCACTCTCATCTTAAATGTCAGGACCATCTGCCTATCCCCGGGCTCCTACTCTCCTCATGGGGCAATGTAGGATTGGATGATGGATGGATTAAATTTAAATATCCTTATGCGTTACCGGTAATACCGGGCCTTCAGTGTCAGTTGCCTCCCACACACACTCGTGATAATTACTCTTGTTTCACATATTCCTTCAGTTGACCCTGTTAAGGCATATTTTATCTCAGTTGCTATATTTACCTAAAAATGGTTTAAGCGGCACTAAAGGCTAAAGTTTATTGGTGAATTGTGAACACGCATGTGCTGCTCTGTTCTTCGAAAGTTCTGAATTCCGATTGTATTTTATCAGTAGTTGGTGGTGCTTAAAATCATATGGTGGTTATGGTAATGCTGTGTTTATGATCATGATGATTTGTTTCTTAATAATCATGTCGTGTTTATGATCATGATGTGGTGTTTACTATAATGTTGTGATGTTTGTTAAGCATGTGGTGGCGTTATGATCATGTAGTTGTGCTTATGACCATGTTGTGATGTTTTTAAATAATCAGGTGGTGTTTATGATCACGTGATGTTTGTTAATGATCATGTGGTGGTGTTTATGATCATGTAGTGTTTCTGATTATGTGGTGTTTGTTATTGATTATGTGGTTGTTATTATCATCATGTTGTGGTGTTTATGATCATGTTGTGTTTATTAACGATCATGTGGTGGTGTGTATGATCATATGGTGGTGTTTGTCTTAGCTTACACGTGCCTTATGTTTTGCTCACAGATTTACGTTGTCCACTGCACATCAAATAATTCTCAGTGAGTGCAAAGAAGCGGAAGTACCTTGAATATATTCGATTTGGATTCGTGTCCCTCTAAAAGGGTGACACAGAGGTCCCCCAGTGTGTGATATGTTACAAGACTCTGAGCAATGAGGGAATGCGACCCTCATGTTTGGAGCGCCACTTGAGGACAACACATCCTGCTCTAGCTGACAAACCCGAGGCATTCTCTGAAATAAAAAGACAATACTTGAAGCAAGCTTAGATGTTCAGTAGTGGGGCATTTCGGCAACAAACTTCAAAGGTTGTTGAGGCTTCCTATGAGATCGCCTTGTTAACTGCAAAATGCAAGAAGAGTGATACCATCGGAGTCTCTCATAAACCTAGTCAACTGCGTGCAGCAGAACTCGTTCTGGGGAAAGATAGTGCAAACAAGCTTTCTCAGATTTCTCTATCAGACGATACCGTCAAGGGAAGGATCGATGAAATGTCTCAAGACATTAAAGATCAAATTCTTGTCCAAGTAAGAGCTTCTGTATTTGTCATCCAGTGTGACGAAACGACTGACATTGCTCAGTGTTCTCAGCTACTTATGTATGCTCGTTTCGTGTCAGGCAACAGTGTAAAAGAAGAAATGATCTTCTGCCACCCCATGGAAAGTTGTGCAACAGCAGCAGCTATTTTTCACGTGATATCAAACTTCTTTCAGGAAAATCAACTCTCCTGGGACTCGCTGGTAGGGGTGTGTACTAGTAGAGCTGCAGCCACGCTTGGTCTGCAGTCTGGATTCGTAACAAGGGTGAAAGAAGTCCATTTGCTGTTGGTACACACTGCATACTTCATCGTGAAGCCTTGGCAACCAAAACTCTATCTGCTGAAATGAGGGATGTCCTGAACGTGGCTATCAAGTTAGTCAACTTTATCAAAACTGGAGCCTTAAACAGTCGTCTCTTCAAACTGCTGTGTAAGATATGGAATCTGAATATCAAGTCTTGCTTTTCACACAAACGTACGGTGGCTTTCAAATGGAAACATGCTTGGACAGCTTCATGAACTACGAGAAGTAGCAGCATTTCTAGAATCGTAGCAGAAGGCAGACATCCATGACATATTCCAGTCAGAAGGCCTTCTGCTATCTCTAGCTTACCTGATGTACATCTTCGAAGCGCTGAATGCAATCAACCTTAAACTACGTGGGAAAAACATCAACATCATCATGCACCACGACACCATTCGAGCTTTCATGGCCAAACTCGACCTCTGGAAATGTCGAATTCAGGATGGAAATACAGCCAGTTTTAGTAACTTGGATTTTGCTTTCATTCACATTTACCTTGATTCTGAGTTTTAAAAAAAAAAAATCACTCATCTGACTGACTTGAAAGCAGAATTCATCAGATACTTCCCAGAGGAGGGAACCCATTTCAATGTGAAGTAGCTGATGTTTCGGATGAAGTACAAGAGGAGTTTCTTAAGTAAAAGTTCACCTCCTCAGCTAAGGAAGACTTCAAAGAACTGAAGACGTTCTAGGTCAAGTACCTTCCTGTTTACCCTCTGATCTCACATCAAGCACTTCGGATTCTGACAATGTCTGGATCCACGTATTTTTGTGAGGCTGCATTTTCTATGCTCGTTGCTGTCAAGACCAAGAACAGAAACCGGCTGAACGTTGGAGGGGACTTACGTTGTGCACCCTCTGGTATTCGACCAAGCATTCAAGATCTGGTAACTAAGAAGCAGTGTCAAGTATCTCATTAAATTTGTAAGAAATTAACCTCGTTAAATATGCTGGGTATACTGTTTGCACAGAGTTCATGCTCAATAAAAAGACTAAAAACACCCATTTCTTTTCAGTTTTTCAAATCTGGGAGGGAATTTTATCAAGCCGGTTGAGGATGTGAGGGGGGCGTGGAGAGAAGGACCAACTGCTAGAGGGGGCGTGGTAATAAAAACGTTTTGAACCACTGGTATAAACAAACAAACAGACAAGCATTGGTGAATACATAACCTCCTCGAACTTCGTTGGCGGAGGTAACGATAATGATTGTTGATGATAATGATAATGTTAATGATGATAGTCATAAAGATAATAATGGATGACGATAATAATAATGATTACTACTACTACTACTACTACTACTTCAACGAATAATAATCTACCTATAGTTAGACACCATAATCGTATAAGGAGAAGCATTTTGTCACTGAGTTAGTGGTTTTACGGGGAGGGGCATTGTCCCTCCGCCAACCCATTTGCTGACCCGTAGGGAACACAGGTGGGTTGGTTATATGGTTACCACACAGCGTTGTAAATGGTTTCCTGGCTTACAGGAAACCATTAGCCTTGTCATTCAGTGTAAAGCCACTTGAAAAGGAAAGAAGAGTGATATAAAGTGACAGGAAAGATGGGAGAAGTAGGAAGAGAGGAGGGCAGACAGAAAAAGAAAGATAATGGTGAAGGAAGAAGTAGGCGCCACATTAAGTGAGGGGATGATGGTCGCCACCACCTACCACAGTAATATAATAATAACAACAACAACAATAATAATAATAATGATGATGATGTTGATGGTGATGATGATAATAAACCTTCAGCGAAGACATATCCCCACCATGAGAAAAATGCGAGGTCTGTTCAGAAATTATCTGACCCTAGACTCTTAAAAAATAAATAGCTAACCTGTTGAACTAGGACACTAATCACCCTCAAAGTATGCCCCTTCTGACTAGACACACGTGGCCCAGAGTTCTCTCCATTGCCTCAAACATTTTCAAAGTGGGTTTTCGGTATCTTCCGCAGGTGTTTCGTCACATTCGTCATGATTTCTTCTCTCGTCTCAAATCGGGAACCCTTCAGCGGAGTCTTGAGCTTGGGGAATAACCAAAAGTCGCACGGATCCATGTCTGGTGAGCAGGGAGCCTGCCGGACCTCCAGGATGTTGTGCTTGACCAGAAATTCCCGAATCAGGTGAGAAGAATGGGCAGGGGCGTCGTCATGGTGCAGCTTCCAACTTGTCACGTTCCAAAGGTCTGGTCTCTTCCGCCGAACTGTGTCACGAAGACGACGAATAACGTCGAGGTACTAATGTTTGTTGACAGCCTGACCTTCTGGTGCACATTCGTGACGCACAGCACCACAGTAGTCGTTAAAAACTGTCAACATGTGAGTAAATTTCACCTTGCTGCAGACCTGTCGTGCATTTTTTGGTCGAGGCAACCATACATGCGCTCACTAGGACGTCTGAGCTTTGATTTTCGGTGGTACCCGTACACCCAAGTCTGATCTCCAGTGATAACAGTCCTCAGAAGGTCTGGATCGCGATTTCCACACTCCAACATGTCTTAAGCAACGTTCATCTGAGAGAAGAAATCATGACGAATGCGATGAAGCACCTGCAGGATATACAGAAAACCGACTTTGAAAAATGCATCAGGCTGTGGAAAGAACTCTGGGCTACGTGTAAGTCAGAAGGGGCCTACTTTGAGGGTGATTAGTGTCCTAGTTCAACAGGCTAGCTATTTATTATATTTAGAGCCTAAGGTCGGATACTTTCTGAATAGACCTCTTATTGTAAAAAAAAAAAAAAGGAAATAGCATTTAATACTTTCCCAATGTCAATATAAGTGCATCAACCTCATATCAAGATCTAAAACCAAATAAAGTTTCAGAAAAATCCACTTGTAAACCATCGTGATAGGACAAACTTGTCTTTCCCTTATATGGACATAGCACAGAAAATAATGGCACTTTGCCAGTTTCATACATGCAGGCATCGACTAGGACACAGACACTATCTTTATGTATGATAATATGATGACGGTCCAGATAGTAGTCTCTAAGATATAACGCCGGACAGACAGACAGAAGGACGGAACTTATTCCTATATCCCCACCATATGGAATAATGGTGGGAATAATAATAATAATAATAATAATAAGTGGCGGCACTCACCATCTACTCACGCGATGTAGTACTGCCCTCGGGTGACTGCCCTTTACTCTCTTCCTTCCTTCCTCTTCTGTCTTTCTTTCCTTCTTTCTTTCCTCTTCCTCCTGTCTACGGGTGACTGCACTGAGTGAGAAGCCAAATGGTTTCCTGTACATTAGGAAACCATTTAGCCCACTATGCTGGGTGGTAACCATATGGCCAAACTATGGCGCCTTGTGGCTTAGTGGGTACTTAAGGCACTCCAGCCGGATTCAGCCTGTGTAGGTTTATATCCGAGGGATGGTTGGGGTTTATTTTTTTACGTATTGCCACTCAGGAATAAGTGAGGCTGGTCACTTTCATCTTAAATGTCAGGACCAAATTGCCTAGCCTCGGGCTCCTACGCTCCTCATGGGGCAACACAGGATTAGATGATGTATGTATGTATGTAATAATAATAATAATAATAATAATGACAGTAACTAGAATGCCGTAAGTTATCCAAGAATAGTTTTGATAAAGAAAAACGTCCCACAGCAATTGCCTATTAGGCCAAGGTCACTGATCTTGTGCATGCCGCCTTAGTTCATCACAGTTTATAAGTCCACCAAGTTTAGCGGCTCTAGCGCTAACCCTTCATAGAAAATTAGGTGACATCTGGATTATCTGGGAAATTCCCAATTTTTTACTTCAGGTTATCTCAGAGAATAGTCAACTGATTGGAACTACAGTATACTCCCTTCCGGCCTGCGTCCACCTTAAGACTATTTAGAATAAAATTTCAGCTTCCTAGCTTAAGTGGTTCTTGAGACAGCGTGTCTGACTCACTTCTCTGTGCTTCAGAAAATATCAAGAGATCCGGTCGATGAATTACCACCATATTTCGCCAAAAGAAGCCGATAGCTGTTTGACGAAGTTGACCAAGTTTGAAGTCTCTAGGCCAAATAGCCTTTGAAATATCGCAATTTTGAAATAATAATAATAATAATAATAATAATAATAATAATAATAATAATAATGACAAAAACAAGAGAACTTCCCAAAGGGATTTGGGAAGTTTACTAATAATAGTAGTAGTATTAGTAGTAATTATGATGATGATAATAATAATAATAATAATAATAATAATAATAATAATAATAATAACAATAATAATAATAATATTATTATTATTACTGTTGTTATTTACCTATTCACTTATTGCGTATCCACAATAAGGAAGCTTCGGCATAATTATTTATGGCATTGATTGTCTTTGTAAGCATGGGTACATTTTACATTTGTCTCAATAATTGGCCAACTTTATGTTAAATTGTAACCATATTCGTTTCAGATAATGAGAGGAGCCACAGCTATATTTCTGTAAAGTTAAAACTTTACGGCTTCAGTGGTTTTCTCTAAAAAGTGTTACAAAGAAAACATTAAGCAGACTTGAATTCGGTACTTTCCACTGGGCTAAATGGCAAAATATTCTGCCAAAATTCTCAGCAAACTTTTTTACCATAGGATTTTCAACCAAATAGCTGTATCTCATTTAGTTTCTGAGATATTTCAATTTCCACTATGCAATTTTTGCACAAAAAAGTAATACTGTGTTATGGCGTTCAAGAATAGGTCAAGGTCATTTATATTTGGCACAAGTGCATGGGTTACCCTTGGGTACCTTCCTTTATAGTATCGTCAAAATCTAAGAGAAAATAAAGTGCAAAGAAAAATAATAATAATGCATACTAAAACAAGAAGTTTTGCCATATTTATGACGAATCTTAATAATACTAATAATAACAATAATGATGATTACGATAATGATGATGGTGTTTTCAAAAGTCACTTACACTCTCTTTTCCACTCCTCCCTTCGCATAAATTTTTCAGGAAATTAACAACGATAAAATCTGCATTTATCTGAACCCTGAAAACCTTTTGATCCAGATTCCCTGAAGATTATCTAAGGCTGCGACGCCTGGGAAAGAGCTGGTTATTATTATTATTTTTTTCTCTTTGCGTGCCTAACTGTATGAATTTCTGGCCGATAATCTGCCAGATAGTAATATTTATATGATTAAATATACCAACTAAATAACTTGGCATGGTGTTAGGACAAGGTGGATATGTTTTAATTCGCTGAATTAGTAATTCCATGTAATTCCATAAACTACGTAGTAAAAATCCAAAAAATTCTAGGCAACACATACTGTACATGAAACAAAAATTACACAAAGAGTTAGGGAAGTAAGTCATTATGAAGAAGTTTAGGCTGGACTTGGACCCCATCAATCTTAAAATTGTGTGTCTTCAATATAAACACAAAAGCAATATCGAAGTATAACTTTTTCCCTCTGAGCAACACATGACGAGTTGAAATCCAGACGTTGAAACAGTTGTCTGGCAGTAGTAAGAGTGTAGGGTAATGAAAGATGTCTTAATGAGGGAGTTAATGGGCCTTAAAGACGGTCCTCCTGAGGTAAGTATATTCTGTCATGGGAAACAAGAATAACATAAAAAGGATGGGTGATATTAAAGCCTTAATGGATGCTATTTCAACCCTCTTCAGTGCTTTATGACTTCCCTAAAATGACTGGCTGTAACAGGAATTAATACAAAGACGGCATCGTACTGAAGACTCTTGGCAATGAAGGTAGCCAAGTTTATAGCGTTCGTCTGGTGTTTATGTGCCAGGTGTGTGGGTGAGGTAATTATGTGGGTGAGGTAGATGTGTGAGTGAAGCAGGCTCTTGGGTGAGGCAGGTGTGTGGGTGAGATACTCGTACTTATTTGGGTGAGGCAGGTGTGTAGGTAAGATATTTTATTGGGTGAGGCAGGTGTGCGAGTGAGGCAGCTTCTTGGGTGAGACTAGTGTGTGGGTGTGATAATTATGTGGGTGAGGCAGGTGCGTGAGTGAGGCAGGTTCATGGGTGAGGCAGGTGCGTGAGTGAGGCAGGTTCATGGGTGAAGCAGGTGAGGGTGAGGAGGTTTGATTTTTTTTTTTTCTGTTGTCAGGTGTGAGGACGATGCAGATGTGTGGGTGACGCACGTGTGTGAGTGAGGCAGGAATATAGAATATACGAAATTAACCACTTCATTACGCTCATGAGTGTGATGACTGTCTGTTTGGGAGATCATATTCAAACTGAACAGATTAGATAAATCCTTTTAGCCCTTTGACAACTAAGAGATCTAAGCAGAGTAAAAAAAAAAAGTCTGGCAGCATCTTGAATAAAATCTAGCAGTGTCATCGTTGTTGAGGATTACTTTAAGAACAGGTCAGTATGTTTACACATGCCGGACTATCGTTCGGCCGGGTGTAATGCTTTACCTGGTGTGTGTGATTCTGTCTGTTAGTGTGTGCGTCAAAAAAAAACTAAAAGTTTTCATTTAGTTTAAGCCAAACTGGGTGTAAGGGTTGAGGGTTTTCCCATTTTTTCTTTTCTAACAACAATATGTCAGCACTAACAATTACATGATCTGGTTAGCTTTAATAATTTTGACTCGATGTACACCAGGCTTAGTGGAAATGCTGTGGTTTAGGCTGGGATTGAATCTATTTTGAGAACAACCAGTCAGAAGTCAAGGGCATGTGCCAGGGTCAAAGGTGTGACCATATAACTCAAGCAAAGTTGATTTAATTAGACCAGACTTGGTGGTCAGCCAAGGATGAAGAGATTCGACTTTACTAACAACAGGGCAAAGGTCAATGTAACTATGATAGATCAATTTCAAGCGCTACGATTTGGACCAAACTTGGTGGAAAGGTTGAGGGTCTGTGGAAGATGAAGTATGTAAGTTTTGAGAACAATTGGTCTAAAGTCAAAGTCACAAGGCGATGTCAAATGTTTGGCTCATAGCCTAATCGCAGGGCGCTGGCATTGCATTCTGAGTGCTCCTTCTCTCGTAATTTTTCCCCACAATGTTTCGACATGGATTTGCATATTATCAAATGATGCACAACACTGACTTTACAATGATGTACTACATTTTATTCTAGTTGCCCTAAGACGGTTTTACTCAGGTTAACCCCCGCCCCCCCCACACACAAATCATTAAGGCATACGATGTTTAGAGAAACACTTTACTCCTCAGAACGTGATGAAAAAATATTTTTGTAGAGAACTGCTTTAATCTTCCCAGACTAGTGTAAATATACATATTTTTCATGCTGACAATACAATATCCACCTTCTGTGTCTAATATCCTTAGGACATAAATGCCAATATTTTTTTTGGCTTTTTCCTCCCACAATTACTGTACACCTCCTAATTTGATCCAAGCGTTTTTACCTCCGTTCAATACAGCAACAGGAAATCAAATATAATATTCGCGGTCATAAATAATGCCCAGCCCCTGCTGATCCAAACCTGTCCTTTCTACCTGCCAGTCAGGGAAGGAAGAGGTGGGGGTGTCGGGGGGTGCGAGGCGAGAAGGTAAGCAATGAGTGTGGCGACGTTACATTCAGGCGTATGGTGCAAGAGAAAGATAGGACTTGATGTAGCTTCATTAACTCGTGGATTTGTAATAGTTTGGATAAAGTTACATATTACCACTATCATCAGTTTGGTGTGTTATGCAGTTTATTGTAACTAATGACTGATGAAAGATGGAGTATCTTAAATCTGATGGAAATAGCGGACATGAGCTTAGGAGATTGGTGCACAGTTTTGTATATGGTTGTGAGCGTCGTGCCATGAAAGTAAGCGTAGATAAGAGTAAAGTGATGGTTGCTGAGAGAGAGGGAGACTCCCAGTGTGATGGTGTAGTGAATGAAGAGCGACTTTAATTGGTGAGAGAGTTCAAGTACCTGGGTGCATTGACAGTAAAGGGAGGTAAATTTGCAAAAGAAGTGGAAAATGGAATGTCACGGAGAAAGAAAGTGGCTGGTGCAATGAAGGCCTTGAAAAGAATCACAGGTGTGAATGTGATGGCTGCAAGAGGCTTGCACGAAGGGGTTAGTGCCTACGCTAACATACGGGTGAAAGACTATGGTGTAGCATAAAATGAAAAATTAATATTATCCAGGGTGGAGAAAGAGCTGTTGAGGAATGTGTGTGGAGTGCAGTGAGTGAACAGGACAAGAGAAACTGTGATTCGTGAAAGATGCGGAGTAATGAAGTCTGTGGACCTTAGAGTTGAAGAGAGTGTTCTTGGATGATATGGTTATATGGAGAGAAAGTGTGTGAAAAGAATGGTGAAAAGAGTGTGTTTTTGTGACTTTGAGGGTGAATGGAGGCGTGCTAGGCCAGGAAGGTGGGTAGATACTGTGCATAAATGTGTGAAAAAGAGGTGTCTAGAATCTGATGCCGCAAGGGAACTGCGAAGAGATCGAGTTGACTAGGTGACTTGCGTTCGAAGGGGTGTATGACCAATGTTTGTCACTCGTTTTTTAGCTTCATAGTCGTCGGATTGACTCTGTCTGATAGGTAAATGTATGCCTAGCAGGTGGGGCAAGAATTCCGGAAGCCTGAATGGATAATGAATGCATGTGAGGCCCAGTTCACTGGACATACTCTTGATTAGTTTTCCCAGGATCATATTCATTCCTTTTCCTGGCTTTCTGAGTAGTACACTTCACCCCACCTGCAAGTCGGAAAAGAGGTAGGATGATGATGATGATGATGATGACATTGATAATTAACAGTTTAACTACCCAGACTAATATAGCTAATGTTATTTGTCAGCTAATGAAGGCCAGGAGGAGGAACGGAAATATTGTCGACAAGTGTACGTCTCTGAGATCGCTGAAGACGAGAAAATCCTAAGGTCTTTTACTGTGCTTAGCCTCTTTACTCCGATGCCATATTGCCTATTGCATACTTTGGGTGCAGACCAACAACAAAGACATACTAAATGTTTGTGAGTAGCATTTGCGTCCTTCACTTCCATGCCAAAAAACTGTTGCTTTATAATTATTACAAATTCTTAAAATACAGTCGTGTGTTGTATAGCAACTCAGATATATCACGGCAGAAAAACAGAAAAAATAAAAAATAAAATGAGCAGCGCGATTAGCCCATAAAACTGATTCAGTTAAACCTTTGTCATGAGACCCAGCCTACCCTACGCTGGATAAACCTGTACGGCGATTGAAGGAACAGCTAAAAAAACGCGTCATGGTAATGAAGAGGTTAATGGAGATTAATTCAACTTCCTTCACCACGGGGGAGTTTCTCCAAACTGAATAATAATGCTTACCTGTAGCAATAATAAAATAGAAGGGACGTAATCGTACTGAATGAGTTAATTCAGACGGCTTCTCACTCACTGACCATGAGGGTTCACCTGATGTGAATAAAATCGCTTGGCGGCAGCAAGAATAATATGAACAAGGCTCGTTCAAGGAGAATATAAATGACATGTATGAAAATTTTTCATTATTCAGAATCACTGATTATATCAAATAATATTTGTTAATACTAATAACACTAATAATAATAAATAATAATAATGATAATAATAATAATAATAATAATAATTGTAATGATAACAACATGCAATCATTATTGTAAGTTATGGACGTTTTACACAACATCAAAACTGCTTCCAATACAACTGGCTTTAGTCAGTCTGTCAACAACCGAGAAAGCATTCACAGAGCGCATACCTCCACCAATGCCATTGCCATTAACCCATTAGCTCCCACAGTTCCTGGGCGAGGGATATTGCTGGAAGGGTATCAAGCGTACCGCCCTCCGCCTATCGACTCATAATTCGCAAAGCTCATAGGTCCCTACCCAGGGGTTCTCTTTTTTATTAAATTCTGAAAATGCCCAGCTACGTTCTATATTGAGGACACTGGGTACAGACAGGTTAAAAAGAATCTGGATCCGGATCCGTGGAAATACTGTGTGAAATACATAGGATCCGGATCCGTCCCCAAATTTAATCAATTGTTCTGGGCCCATGGCCCACTCTTCCACAAAATTTTAATGAAATTCTTTGAGAACTTTCGGAGATATTTTATGAGATAGATAGGATCCGGATCCGTCTCAGTATTAAAGCAAATCTTTCTTGACCCATGGCCCACCCTTCCACCAAATTTCACTGAAGTTCATTGATAATATCTGGAGATATTGTGCGGTAGGATCCGGGTCCGGATCAGCCCCAGAATTTAATGAATTCTTCTTTGGCCCATGGTCCACTTCCACACAATTTCATTGAAATTCATTGAGAAATTTCGAAGACATCCTGTGAACAGACAAACAAACAGATGAAACCGCCATAGGCAGAGGGCTTGCTGGATGGATTCGATTGTGTCTGCTTAGTTTTCATTGGCGTGTGGGAAGTCATTTGATGAACTTATTCACGCTTCACTGCGAAGCACAGGATGAGTTTAGGAAACTAGAAATTGCATTCCCAAGTGCGCCAGACGTTTCTCTTCAATTTAGTAATATATATATATATATATATATATATATATATATATATATATATATATATATATATTTTTTTTTTTTTTTTTTTTTTGGTCGAAATCTGGAAAAAAAAAAAAAATGGTGCCTGAGCCAGCAACTGGCTCCCGACGTTATCCGGACCCATGGCCATTGAGGGTTTCAACCTCTCACCCAGCTCAGAACCTGTGAACAGTTTTGATGAAAAACAATAGGCTTCCAGCGTTTATGTATATCTACCTTCTGATTTTTTTTCCTGGACGATTGGGGCAAAATTGTTACCTGCAGAGTGCTGACAAACAGACAAACAGACAAACATACGGAACTGACCAACATGCTTGCCGAATCTTTCGATTCCGACAAGCAATAATAATAAAAGAGCCAAATTCAAGACCCGTTCATTTTCAGGTGTCTAGACACACTGCGCTACAAAGACTGGAGGTCATTTTGGGAATATTAATTCCGTGTTACCACGCTAGGGTCCCGTTAACAAAGTTTTGATGATCCTTGCCGTAAACAGCTCATTCTCTGTTCTGCGTTGATCTCAGCTTTTTTAGCCACACTGTTAGACTGTGATCACATCACAGGAAGGTATTAAGGTGCAAGGTAATCCTTTAGCATATTGTTTTAAATCACATTTCTTGTCGATTCTGCTCCCCAACATAGTTGTTTTCCAAACTACTGCACGTCTCTGTCTACCTTCCCACCCACCTACTTCCCTACCGACCTCTCTCCCTAATTCGCTACCTATCTATCTATCTATCTATTGCCAGACACCACAATCCCGCAAAGGGTGGCCATTTGACACTGAGTTAGTTGTTTTACAGGGAGGGGCACCAACCCTCCATAAACCCACTTGTTGACACGTAGGAAGCACGTATGGTTTGGTTATATGGTTACCACCCAGCGTTGTAAATGGCCCTAATTCGCTACCTACCTCCCTTTTATCCTCGTAGCCTAGTTTCCCCCCAGCCTACTTATGTACGTACCAACCCACCAGACTCCCCTATCTGCCTCCCTGCCTACCTACCTGTCTATCTTCCTACCCACCTCTCTCTCTCTCTGCCTAGCTAATTACGTATTATCTATCTACCTCTGTCTGTCTCCATTATCTAACGAGGTAACGACAGACAAATATGTTAACTTGTTTTCTGTTATTATTTGCTAGTTTCCAGTGTGTAGTGTCGATATTGTGAAGAGACCATAAACTGCTGCATTTTAAACGTCATTTCCAGTATTACCGATGTTATGCTTCTACTCCTGTAAACAAAGGTGTTTGCTGTAGCCTATGACCATTTTTATTTTGTTTTTATTTTTAAAATTTTATCTTAGGGTTGTTCTGGGCTTGTCAAGTTCGATGAAGGCACACAGTCAGGTGGAAAGGATTCATTTGTTCAGTCCTCAGAAGCGGTCGATAACCAAGGCCTGTTGAGTCCAAACATACGGGCAGACGAAAAACTCCTCTCGCTCACCTGTGCTAAGCCCCTCAGATTTAGTCTCTGGATTATTGTCAAGTTCCTATACAGTAGACGGTTTTATTCAACAGGAGACAGTGCCCTTGAAGTGTAAAAGATTAGGGAGGCTAAACTTAACTCCTGCAATTCAACAGTTCACTCTTAAATCGTGGGTAAGGAGCATGAATAAAGGTGAAAACAGGACAGCTGCATAAGGGGTGAAGGATTTCAGCACTGCGAAATTACACTTTTTCCAGCATATTGATACGATTGTTGGTGTAGGTACTGTAACTTTGAGAGAAAAGTATTTGAACTAAATTATACTGCATCAAAGATATTTCATGCGTCCTTATTGAATTCACTGCGGCTGTATTTTGAGCCTACATAGATAGATAGATAGATAGACAGATAGAAGATAGATAGACATACATATATAGATAATGTTTTTTGTGATCTTTCTCTTCCCTTCATAATGTTAGGTACTCATGAAGTATTTTATGTGAGTACTTGGGGGAGAATAATATACTGTTTTCCTACCAGCGAATGGACAAATAAAAGTCTACTTGCAATAGCCAGTCTTGTCCCCATTCGCTTAGGGAGGATTGTACAATGATGATGGTCTTTCATTCTTTGGCACTGTAGAGCTATGCGCAGTTTGTCTACCTTAATTTGGCTGACAGTTTCGTCCTATAGTTACTTATTTATCGCAGATCTGACAGAATACAATACCTGTGGCTATACATCCGTTCCATAACATAATCTATTGTGTCATCATAGTCTAGTGTTAATCGTTTGTTACAGCTCAGCATTTGAGATGAAGAGATGTCAATTTTATGTCAAATTAAAGTCAGTGGAGTAGCGGTGTTAACCCACTGAACTCTGTAACGAACTATTTAGTTTACTTCTGTTGCCGCCAGATGATTTTCCTCACATGAGGCCAAGCATGAAACCCATGTCTGTCATTGATAATTAAAAACATAAACTGATATATACACAAGGAAATTGTAGCTGATAAATCAGCAAAATATATAAAAGATTTTACGGAATGTAAAGTAATGTAAGCAATGGAAAGTACACAATCCGCACATAAAAAAACCTTTTTCCTATGTATTCATGCTTTCCGCAGGTACTCCTCTTCTTATCTTAGAAAAAAAAATAAGAACAGGACAATATATACAACTTAACAGAATGTCTTGCACAAAACTAAAGGCTCAGTAAATCTATGGCAGGAGTTAAGGGAGATCGGTCCTGGTCGTTTCGGCCGTAAGTCATTCAGGCTGTAACGTCCAAACTGTCCCAAGACGACATTGCTGAAGTTAGGTTAGGTTAGGTTAGGTTAAACGTCTTAACGACATAAACGTCTTACTGCCTAAACGTCCTAAACTCGGGGAGATTCTGGTACAAGTTTAATCTTTTCATTGACTGCTCTCGTCGTCGTTGCTTGTCCTCGAATGTGACGATAATTTAGAATATGGCAACAATACCATCATGACTCACTCCTGTACCTTCAAATCATTCACATAAAATATTCATCATTAAAGAGTGGTCAGTTCGGCAGAAGTAATAAACTGAAGCAATATTGCAAACCATGAATAATACTCACGTCTGTCAGTCTGTGGTAGGAGTTTCGACGAGAAGCAGATTCAAAATATCCCTTCACTAACTCTTCCTTACGTAGGCATTTCCTTTCCTTTGTAACGGTAAATCAAAAGACAACAGCAGTACATATGGAAGTGCTTGCTCAGTACTAACGTCTGTGTCAGTCAAAGGGGTTGGGATTAGACTGATGTAAGTACTGAGCGTTTTCATCAGTGATCAACAGGTGTTAATTTCCCAGCCGGCGCTAAAACCCGCACTTGTTCCCTCTTTCTCACTTATTTTCACGAGTACTTGTGATCTGGTGTAGGATGCCCACAGCTGCCTCACTTTATGGCAGAAAAAAACAACTAAATAATTGCACAAGAACGATTCAAGCTGCTCAATATTTACGTTCGTCCCATGATCAGTCTAACCAATCCTGCACAAGTTTGTGTTTAGTTTACCTTTTACTAAATTTTCCTCATGAAGTCTTTTTTTTTTTTTTTTTTCACCTCAGTTCGGTTGCCATGGTTTGTATTAAGTGAGGGGATGGGAAGGGAAGGGAGTGAAAAGTGAGTGAGCGTGAAGTGAGCGGCGTGGGATGTGTGTGTGGGGACGCTTGGTGCGGAACGTCCAAACGGAGCGAACGCCAAGAGTGGACTGACTGGGAGTTGAAATGTGTGTGTGTGTGTGTGTGTGTGTGTGTGTGTGTGAGGAGAGGTAGCAAACATTATAATCGTCTTGCTCCAATGTGTGTGTGTGTGTGTGTGTGTGTGTGTGTGTCATTTCTTAGCCTCACCAGTAACATTATTACATTATTCAGTAACATTATTGCGTCTTCTTTTTATTTATTTTTTTTTTTACCATTCTTGGCGTCACTACCAATTTTATGGCGGCTTCTGTTTCGGAATTCAGTATTTCCTCCCAAATTTCGAATTTTCTTTTTCGTTCCTCAATTTTATGTAATAACATGAACACTTTTTACCGTGGATTGCAAGTTTATCTTTCTCCAGTATAATCTCTCTTAACTATAGTCCATTAGCACCTTTCATGTTTCTCGTACAGGTGTGGTTAACAGGGCTTTTACAATGTGTGCAAATTATGTCAGAGTCATTCGAGATCTTACTAACCTAACCAGAAATATTGAAGTGATTTGGAAGGGTTGTAGTCTGCCATAATAGTTCATAATCCCAGACCCGTCAAACGATTATTAAACACAACTGTACCACTCTTCCCACAGCACGCCATGGAACAATTCATTCCACATCTTTCCTCTCGCATTTTCTTCGTGACATTCACACCTCTCCTCTGTAAACACCTCCAGCTACTATACATTCACCTCGCTTCATGAACTTTAATACCTTCCTCCACATTACTTCTCCACTCTTTGCCTCTCCACTCCCACCCCTTCCCTCATTCCCCACGTCCCCTTCCTCCTCCACCTTTTCCTGCCCTTCAGCTCACTCACCATTTCTAAACATCTAATCATCGGTGGAGGCGGCAGCGCATTGGTTACCACATCCAACTAGCAACTGGAAAAATTCGAGTTCGATTCTTGGACCGGTCAAGCTGCTGAACCCAGCGTGTTTCTCCCGTTCCTGCTCGCCTGACAATACAATTCGAGACCTGGATGTAACATGGGCCGCTGCGGGTCGTGTTCTGGGGGAAGACTGATACTATTCACATATTGATTGTGTTCCTAATGAGCCCCGTGCAGTCGATAGCCATTAATCTTGTCTCCAGTACAGAAAAGTGTTTGCCAAAATACAAACAAAACAGATTATTCGCAATGAAATTTTCAGATCCCTTTACCTTATTGTACTGTTCCCCCACCCCATTCTTCCTCATAGTTTCTCCACATCTCTCCATCTCTCCACTTTTTCTTTTCCATTGTCTCTCTCTCCTCACCTCCACAATACTTCAACTTTTTCCTCTCTCTCTCTCTCTCTCTCTCTCTCTCTCTCTCTCTCTCTCTCTCTCTCATCTTTTAGGTACACGTGCAACTCCTACTCGCCCTACTTCACCAAAACAGTTCTCAACACTGAATCAGCACACATTCCTCTCACTCACATTTATGTCCTTCTGTATCTTTCCACCTCAGTGACCATTTCCACCTGTTTCTTTCCCCACTTTCATGTCATCATTATCGTAGTCCGAATTCCCACCTAATTGATGAGATAATTTGAGATCCAGTAACAAAGAAGAAAACATAAAGGTGGGAGAGCTATCAAGCAGCACAGACTGTTAGATGACCCAGACAGTCATTCGCGCATCATTCATGCCTTTGACATTCTGGAGCCACCTCATCAGACAACCATCAGATAATATTTTACTTAGGCTATTTATCAGAGCATTCCAAATATTTGAACTTAATGAAAATATTTTACATATATTCTTATCAATGCACTTTAGGACTGCATCATCACTATCATCATCTTCATTACCTTTTTCTCCACCTAAGAATGGGATGAGGTTGGATCCAGAAAGACGGGAAGTGAAGTGTAAAAGCTGGAGAGATGTCATCAACATGTCCAGTAAAATAGGTTACACTGTCATATATGTGTTATCCAAACCTCCAAAATTCTGGCTTCACCTCACAGTCCATCCATCTGGACATACTGTGTTGGTATTTTTCTATATAACTGTGCTTAGCATTACTTGCCAGAAAGAGTCAGTTCTCAACCATCAAGCGAAATAGGGTATATAAGACCAGTGTCAGGTGCTCCTCTGTACATAATTCATCCAACCACCACTGTTCTTTGTCGCTTCCCTAGTTTAATATTCTTCTATACTTGCTCCCTACGTGTTAAATGGGTTGGTGGAGGATTAGTGTCCCTCCCTGTAAAATAACTAACTCAAAGCCCTTGGCCACCCCGCTTTTGGGATTTATGGCGTCTGGCAATGGATGAATATTGCTTTCTCGTAAGCTCATTTACCACATCGATTTTCCTTCTTCTTGGCCTACCACGCCTCCTCCAACCTTTACACTTAAGTACATTCCCATTTTTTTACCACCATATTTACATTCATTCTCTCTACATGACCATACCATTTTTCACCACTGTACAGTACTTTTTCCTTTCTCAAACCTTTGTCTAAAACGCTGTTTTTCTTCTCTTCTCCACTCTGCCAACACACTTTCCAGACAGCCACACCATTCATCCTCTCAATCTTATCTTTTGTAACTTTTCAAATGTCCATCTAAGAAATACGAAACGGTACACAAGGACAAAAATACCAGGAATACAGAAAGGACAAGCGTATGATTTTTTTTTTCCGTCTTTTATTTGTTTATTCATTGGTACAATTATCTTGCTATTTTTTCCAGTTCACAGAGTGGGCAAAGCACGCCATTTCTCCAGGATGGATGGGATGGAGGAGGTAGAAGTTCTCACAGAACTCGTTTTCTGGCTACCTGGAGTGTCCAGCAGTGTTGAGAAAAACGTAGTTTTTTTTTGCATAGGTTGACCTGCGTCAAGAAGCATTCGGCAGGTTAAGACAGCTGAGGGCTATCCCCTACAAGGGGGGGGAGGGGGGAGGCGCGTCTGGGAGTGCCGGTCAACGCCGGTATGAACTGCTAGTTCTTTATTTTAGAACGCCAAATTTTGCACAGTGGTACAGGTCATTACCACCCAGACTTCAGGCATGGTGGGACTCCCTTGCCCTCAACGAGAGAGGGGTCTTTATGGGGGAGGAGGGGGGCGGGAAGGACATCTTATATTAACTTAGGAACAGATTAGTTATAAGGCTGGGTGGGACCCTGTTGAGGGTGGGAGGCCAGGGTCCCAGGGCAGCTCCGGTATACTGCACACGGTCATAATTTTTGCTTTTCCTCTATTCATATATAAGAACACGGAATATTCCACAATCCAGACCAGGTTTTAGGCAGAGTGGGACCCCTCAATGCCTCAGGCATCTTTTGCAGAGCAGTGGCGCCGCACAGCTTGCCCATTTTATATATATATATATATATATATATATATATATATATATATATATATATATATATATATATATATATATATATAACATGTAATACAGAGTTTGTAGAGGTGGATATGTGAGAATGTGTGTGTGTGTGTGTGTGTGTGTGTGAGAGAGAGAGAGAGAGAGAGAGAGCAGGTTCCTGCTCCAGTTATTGATTATTTCTGGAGCCTGGAAAGGTTCGTGCTGGTCGAGGGGAAAGAGGGGCAGGAGGTGGAGATGAAGGATAGAGATACAGAGGATGGAGGAAACGGGAGGTAAGGGGACTATATATTCGTATGACTCAGGAATGGGTGTGAGAGTGAAAAATTGGGGATTGGGAGGAAAGAGTGTATGATAGAGGGGGAGGGAGTGTAAGGGAGCGAAAGGGTGATTGAGAATGGAAGATAGTGTGTGGAAAGAAAGAAGTAGTAGAGTATGTGATGGACGGATCAGGTAAGGTGTAGCATGTAGGGACGAAGGAAGGTTTGCCGGGGAGGTAGATGGAAGAGTGTGGGATAGGGTGTACGGGAAAGTGTTGGGGGAGAGACTATGTGAGCATTCTTGGGTTGTTAGTTGTAAAGAGTGTGAGATACGGTGTGTGGGGGAAGATGGGGAGAAAGGTGGGTGTGGGAGGCGAGGAGAGTCTCTGAAGAGGGCGTGTGAGAGCTGGGGGAAGAGAGTCTCAGAAGAGGGCGTGTGGGATAGGGAGAAGAGAGTCTCAGAAGAGGGCGTGTGGGATAGGGAGAAGAGAGTCTCAGAAGAGGGCGTGTGGGATAGGGGGAAGAGAGTCTCAGAAGAGGGCGTGTGGGATAGGGGGAAGAGAGTCTCAGAAGAGGGCGTGTGGGATAGGGGGAAGAGAGTCTCAGAAGAGGGCGTGTGGGAGAGGGGGAAGAGAGTCTCAGAAGAGGGGGTGTGATGGGGGGAAGTCTCAGAAGTGGGCGTGTGGGAGGGGGGAAGAGAGTCTCAGAAAAGGGCGTGTGGGAGAGGGGGAAGAGAGTCTCAGAAGAGGGTGTGAGCGAGAGGGGGAAGAGAGTCTCAGAAGAGGGCGTGTGGGAGGGGGGGGGAAAGAGAGTCTCAGAAGAGGGCGTGTGGGAGGGGGGAAGAGAGTCTCAGAAAAGGGCGTGCAGGAGGGGGGATGTTTCAGAAGAGGGCGTGTGAGAGGGGGGGGAAGATGTCTCAGATGAGGGCGTGTGGAAGGGGTAGAGGGTAGGAAAATGTATGCGGAAACTTGCATGTTAGATAGATGGACATGCGTGGAAAGAGTGTGAACGTTTCTGTGAGTGAGGGGGCATTCAGGATGAAGATTTAAGTATATGGAAGAGGGCTGAGAGAAAATGGTGGTTGTATGGTGAGAGGGAGGTTTACAGGAAGATGGGTGTGTGTGTGGAAAGTGGATATGTGGGGGAAAGAATTTCAACGTGTGTAGTGGAAGTAGAAGATGTGTATAGATTTTAGGAGTGTGTGTCTGCGGATGGGAAAATGTAATATATGGATACGGGTCAACATATGAGCGAGGATGATTGTGAACCATCGCTCCTCAGGTACGGCAGTCTCCGATAGAGTTCCTTACCGCTAGAACATATGGAAACAAGAAGAAATTTGCTTCCCTCACGCCGTTCCTAATTCGCAACCTACTGTACCTTCCTTCAAAACCTTGCACTGAAATACTATCAACATACATTTATTTGCCATCGTCAAAGTCCCCTGCTGCAGCCGTCAGTGTGTTTTTAACTTCTTGTGCCTAACCCATGGCCTTTGGTTCCTTCTTCCTCGCATTAAAAAAAAAAAAAAAAAAAAAAAAAAAACAGGTACAGTTCACAGCAGTCAGTCTCTGATCTCTCCTTCGGCTTTTCCAGTCTCAGCCACTAACATACTTTGTAGTCACTATTTTGGCTAGATTGGTTTGCTTAGATTAAATCGTATTCTTGTAGGCATAAGCACTTATGTTGAGCTTGATATTTAACTATTAATACTGCATTTTATACCTCTAATTTTTACCCGTGACATCTGTCACTTTTAATAATCGGCATAATTTTCCATACCTTTAACAAAATAATATTATAAACGTAATGTGCAGAGATAAACTAATAAACAAGAAGGTGCACTAAAAGAGTTCAGTATTTGCGCACCCACCAACTAGTCAAAGGGCAGAACATATGACTTTGCTTTGCTACCTTACTCTTCTCAAAATCTAATACCTTCATCCTTGCCTTACCCTGAACCCTTCCACAAGGATGAGTTTACATCAGATCGAAGTTAACTTCGTCATGTGACCTTAACATTTGACCTTTCCCTCTGACCTTAATATATAACTGATTGTTTCGAAATCAGATTTTTCTATTCTCTGCCTACCCTGAAACCTTCCACAATTTTGGTCTAACTCAGACAAAAACTCTTTAAGATGACCTTAGCATGTGACCTTTTCCTTTGACTTTTTTACACTATTAGGTTAATCCTTTGGCTGACCCTCAAACCTTCCACCATGTTTTGACTTTGACATCTTACTAATTGATCATTCTAAAAATGAATCACATTGTATTCACTTTAATATCAATCCTTCCACCAAATCTAGTCGAAAATTAATCATAACTTTTTAAAAGCTGAACTTCTCACTCACATGACCCTGACTTTTGACCTTTCCCTGAGACCTTGGCATTTAACTAATTTTTAAAATAAAATATTCTCGCCTTAACCCAAACCCGTCCACATAAAGTAGTTCTTTTCTAATGAAAACTGCTTAAGATGACCTGATGTGACCTTTACATTTGACGATGTTATAAACTACACGAATGGTTCACCACAAACAGGCTCAAAATAGCCCCAGCCAAATCTACAGTGACTCTTCTCACAAAATGGACAGCAGAACACAGTAACATCCCACACCTCACCATAAACAACACTCCCCTACCACACACACACACACACACACACACACACACACACACACACACACACACACACACACACACAAAATCCTTGGTGTAACATACAATACACCAATGTCATTTAACCCGCCCCGTCCTGTCGACGTATGGGTACGTTGCAACAATTTGCATTTGCCAGTCCCGGCGACGTACCAGTACGTCGTGCAATTGCAAGGTCCCTAATTTGCACAATTTTCAATTTTTGCGCGTGATTTTTCGTATGTATACACGGGACACCTTCCTCTATTCCTCTACAAGATGCCAAGCAGGGACAATGCCTTACACCACATAACCTCCCCCCCCCTCACGCCATTGTCAAAGGACCTGTTACCAGTGACCTGGCTAGTAAAGATATTCAGGGCCAGAGTGATTCCCCAATCGATGACAATGTGGAGGACAATGTTTACATAGCATTAGAAGAAGAAACAGCCAGAAATAATGATCAGAAAATGTGGCAAAAAAAGGTCAGGTATGGTGATTAGTTAGTGTGTGAAACAATGCTTATAATGCCTTTATTACTGCTTGAAAACCAATATACTCTCATACTACATATACATTCGTACCAAGTAAATAAATAAATACCGTTTATGAGTGGATAAAATAGTTACCCTCCCATAGAACTCGTTTTCTTTGGTGCCAGCATGTTAGAAAACCCAGTCAGGTAAGGAGGAACTCCTACCTGGATTGGGTATTTTAAACCTCAGGTGAACGATTTCTCTGAATTTTCGATGTTTCTCACCAAAAGCGAAGGTTTTAGCCAAAAAAAATTTTTTCGAAAATACCTCGGGACTGGGGGATGTCGGAGGTGCGGAAAACCTCGGGACGTGATGGGTTAAACAACACATCACAAACATTAAAAATTAAATAACACCAAGACTCAGTGCTTTGAGGTCACTTGCCCATACAACATTCGGACACAACAAAGAAGCCGCCGCCACCACAGTATACAAACAATAAATATGTTCAGTGATGAATTATGCAAGCCCTGCCTGGGCTTCTAACTTTAGCAAAGCACACTACAACACTCTACAGACCATGCAGAACAAGGCCCTAAAAATAATCACTGGCTGCACAGCAACTACACCCACAGATCACCTACATCAAGAAACCAAAGTCCTCAAAGTCAAGGATCACCTAAATATGAGAGGCACCCAGTTTCTTGCTGCAGCCTCCACAAACCCACAACATCCACTACAGTACATGGCGGCACATCCACCCACACCAAGGAACATCAAAACAACACCCAGCACACGATACCATACACAAATATTGTCATCTCTCCCCTCTCGCCCACCTCAGACTAGCTTCCAGAAACATATCCACACTCAGATCACTCGCCGCTCCATTCAGTCACTTAAAGACAACACACAGCTGCATGCACGGCCTCCTGACATCCACCCTTCTGAATCCTATCTTCCTCATTAGGACAGGGTCCACCTGGCCAGGCTGAGATGTGGGCACCAACCAGCCCTCTTAAGCTACCAGAAGAGGCTGGATGACTCCGTCGCTGATGCCTGTCCAGGATGCAACACAGCACCCCATACTATTAAGCACATTATGGAAGACTGCATTGCACACAATCACCTACGCCAACAACACAACATACACTCTTTGAGAGCTCTGTGGGAAAGCCCGGTCTCGGCCATGGCCTTCCTAAGGGGCTCGGGGCTGTTCGGCCAGACTACCTGGGGAGCAACTACTACTACAATCGGTCAACTCCTTGGCTGATCGTCAACATTTCCACCAAGTTTGGTCCGAATCAGATCAAGTGCTTTAGTTATTTTGTTCAAGCACAGACACACTGGTCAAAATTTGACCTTGCCCTATGATCTTGACCTGTGATTGATTGTCCTCAAACTTGATCTGCCTCGTTCTTGCCTTAAACTCAGCCCATCCTCCAGGTCTGGAATAAATTGGATAAAAACTGCTTTAGTTAATATTGCAAGGTCAAACACTGGCCAATTCCTGCGACCTTAACTTTGCCCTATTATCCGTAGAAACAGTAAGTCCGCCCATGGCTATCTCTCACCCTTTCCATCAAGTTTGTTTTAAGTTGGATGAAAATGTTTTTACACACACACACACACACACACACACACACACACACACACACACACACACACACACACACACACACACACACACGCACACACACTCACTCACTCACGCACACACACACACATACACACTCACACACACTCACTCACTCACACACACAGCACGCTCAGATGTCAAGTAAAACATAATACCCATTCTCAAGCTGGTATAAACAGAGATACTAGGAAGCCTTCGTCGCTGAGGATATTATCGCCAATAATCATCCATACGTTGGCTAAGAGAATATACACAACACCTGATTCTAAACAAATATTAAAAATCATACCATAGTCACCTATTGTATCTTACTGACGCAATCAAAGCCACTGCTAAAGATGAATAAATATATATATATATATATATATATATATATATATATATATATATATATATATATATATATATATATATATATATATATATATATATATATATATATATATATATATATATATATATATATATATATATATATATAAAGAGCCACGTTGTTTGTTTGTCCTTCAAACCAAGGGCCAGAGACCCCGAGACCCATATATATCCTAATTCAAATTAACCCAAAAATGGTTTTCTGGAGGTCAAAACTCAGATGTGGGTCATTTGAGGTAACCAGCAAAGTGTTCGCCTTTTTGGCCCGGGCAACGCTGGATACCCCTGAAGCCCAATTTTTGGCACGAGACTCACATGACCTCCAGTTCTGACATAGGCTATGTGAGGTTGACCTCCGAGGTCATTTGTGGTTGCTGGTCAGAAGTCATTTGAGTTCATCAGCAATAGTAAACAATTGCGTACAAATACTGTGCATTAGTCTGCGAAACTGAAATATAAAGTTCCTGGACTTCTTATAATCCCGCTTCTAAACCATAAGAGGTACATGGTCTTTCTGGAGTAGAAAGATTTAACTAGAACAAATAGGATTAGAGTGATCGCCTTTTTTCTTTTTTATGGCTCGGGCAACGCCGGGTACCCCTGCTATATATAGTAAATATATTATATATACAGAGATAGATAGATATATATATATAGATAGATAGATAGATAGATATAGATATGTATTCATCTATAGCAGTGGCTTTGATTGCATCAGTAACATACAATAGGTGATCATGGTATATATATATATATATATATATATATATATATATATATATATATATATATATATATATATATATATATATATTTCAGGTCAGGTGCGGGTAAGGGGATGAGTCTGTTATGATGTGGCAGGGGTAAACCAGCTCTGCTGTCGGGCCCTGCTGCGGGATGTCACTGATTGCATTGCGCAGTTGACCCTTGTGCGGTGTGGTGCGGTGAGGATCTGTCCGTTCTCCCCTTTGGCGCTAAGATGCGAATGAATGTGTTTGAATTATGAGTAAATGGGGAGTATGTCGTCCTGTCTCGGCTACCTCCCTTTCCTTGGGGGAAGCAGCCTAGGTATATATATATATATATATATATATATATATATATATATATATATATATATATATATATATATATATTTATGTGTGTGTGTGTGTGTGTGTGTGTGTGTGTCTGGCTGTGGATAAAGTAACATGAAGTCTTCTTTCCCAAGAAGAAGATGCCTCCTTGCAACTTATATCACTGCCCTTTGCGTTTCCCCCCGCCAAACCAGAGCTTATTATAATCTTTGCTAGAGGATTTGTCATATACCTGTCTGGATGTTTTACAGCAACATCGTATAAATTTGCCCAGTCTGAAATCTAGTACTTACGATGTACTTAAAACTTTATAATTCTTCCTCCCTATCAGGTGTGTGTGTGTGTGTGTGTGTGTGTGTGTGTGTGTGTTTATATGGCAGCATGTAAAAGAGTGCTAGAGTCGAGAGTATGCCTATCAGTCAGGATATTTTTTCATACTCTCAGCCTCATCACTAAGAGCCGTCTCCATTATAATATTCTTGCGGTCTCCCGACGATTAACATCAGCTTAGTAAATGCCTTCATAAGTAAGAGACGTGATTCAGAGCCTTCCTTACCCCTCTTACTACCAGATATCTCATCAAAATTGAATACAATCACAAGACCAAGGATGAACACACTCAAAAATTGAAGTCCCCCGGTTGATAGAGGTAACCAGGCGACTTGCTGTATTTGACTGACATCATCATCATCTTCATCATCACCACTCCCAGTCAACGTACGGCCAGAAAGAAAATAATGGGTGGATGGCTCTTGTTGTCTAGCATATTCTATTATTGTAATTATTGCTGTCATATCATTGCACCGCACTTTACAGCATGAAATAATTTTTTTTTCCTCTCTCTCTCTCTCTCTCTCTCTCTCTCTCTCTCTCTCTCTCTCCATTAGTAAAAACATCTCTTCCTACCTCTCCCATCTCTTTCCTCTTTTCAACAGACAAGAGATATTTCTTTCCCTGGAGTTCGCCTGTCATACTGTACTTCACTTTTATTTTCAGAACAGAGAGAGAGAGAGAGAGAGAGAGAGAGAGAGAGAGAGAGAAGGTAGCCTATAACTGCAAGGATAAACCAAAGTTAAATGCATTAATAACGATGGAAGGTGAAAAAGTGGAATATTTGTGCTGAATTCTTCCGTATTCAGCACAAATATTGATCTTCATACCTTATTTCCGTATTCAGCACAAATATTGATCTTCATACCTTATTTCCGTATTCAGCACAAATATTGATCTTCATACCTTATTTCCGTATTCAGCACAAATATTTATCTTCATACCTTATTTCCGTATTCAGCACAAATATTTATCTTCATACCTTATTTCACTTGTCTGCATCCCCCGCTCCTCCTCCTTCGCCTCTTATTTTCTTTTCCTCTTTACGTTTTTTTCTCTAATAGTCTTCCCTTTCTTCCCCTCTTCCTTCTCATCCCTGTCTTTCCTCCTTCCTCCTTCCCGCTCTTCCCGCCTTCCTGCTTTTCCCATCTCCATCCATCTCCTCTTATTCCTTAGCATCTTCTCTTTGTCTCCGTTTGTGTTCTCCTAATTGCCCAGGTGACAGTGCTCACTCTGTGGAGTACGGTAATACATTTCTGAGTCATAATATTCTCTGTACTATAAAACATATTGTTTTCCTTTACAAATCAGGATAGTGTAGACTGTGACTATTCATTCTTTTCTATGAAATTTTTATGACAACTTTCTATGCTTCACTGTAGTCCTTTTCACATTTTATGGCCGGCTTTGACTGGAGTAATTGGTGGATGAGGAGAGCCTTTCTACCCTACTATCCTTGTCCTTATCTCATAGAATAGATACCATAGATTCAGAATTTATAGCACTTTCGAAAGAACCAATTTACCATTTTTATATGAAACGTAGAAAGAGTCAAAGACTAGAAGCCTGAGATATTGTTCCCTTTAAGATAAAGAGAGAGAGAGAGAGAGAGAGAGAGAGAGAGAGAGAGAGAGAGAGAGAGAGAGAGAGAGAGAAATTCAGGATCCGATCATTTCGAGATGCCTGGATACAATGCGTTAAAAGGACGAGAGATCATAGGCAGAGGGGAAAACAGGCAAAGGAAGACAGTTCTACAGGTGACTTGTTGCATACATAAGGACTGAGAGTAACAGTTAAGTTTAGCATTAGAGAACTGGACTGAAAATGGGTGAGTCTAATGCTAGACGGGTCCTACACGCCCGACGTAATGGGCGGGGGATGCAAACACAGAGTTCAGGAGAGCAGTGACCATTTAAAAAACTATAGAAAAGAGATAAAGAAGCAACAATGCAGCAAAGAGGCAGAAGTTGGGAATAGTCAGTAAGAAGAGAAGAGTTAGAGAAGAAAAGCCTTTGACTTCACCTTATTGATTAGAGCTACCTGTATATGTGGACAGCCTCCCTACACATGAGAGTTGTACTCTGTAAAGGGCAAATAAAACCCATGTGTAAAGTCAACAACTGTGCAGGGGTAGACAAGGCACGGAGTAGGCTTAGAGTACCTATTCTCTTGGAAACAGATTTTGGAAGTGAGGTAATGTGATCCTTCCATGATAAATCCCGAGAGAATAAGAGCCCAAGTATATTCAGAGATGATGTAGAATTGGGCTGAATACAGTTAAATGTTAACAGATACTCCTGAGGAAGATTATGGAGGGTCAACATATGATGGATCCGAGTTTCTGATGCTTCAAAAACATCAAGGTTACTTAAACGCCAATCAAAGTTATGGACCAGGTCAGAAATTAGGTATGCCATAGCCTCATCCCGAACTTTGTCGAAGTACTCATCTGATCGTAGGGGAAGCGAATGGAGAGGTGAAGAATGGAGTCAACAGTATATGAGTGGACAAGGTTGGATGTACAGCTTGCAAGGTCATTGATGAATAGAGGGAAGAGTTGGTGACGTCACTCTTGATACCTCTAGAAGATCAGTTGCCGTCTGTGACAGGAGTTGTAGAACGACCAGAAAGGAGGCTAAAGATATGGGCAAATATAGAAAGATAGAAAACGTAAGCAGGCAGTTTGGAAGCAGGATTTATGCCAGCCAGACTAAACAGAAAGACTTTGAGATGTTGGGTGCAATGACAAAGCTTTCGCAAAAGTCCCAAAAGGAGAATGACCGGGAGTCTGAATGGAAGGTGAGATCACCAGTAGAGCATCTCTGGTGGAACCCATAGTGGCGACAGGACGACCGGAAAGGTTATGATAGAAAACATACCTTTAAATTTCTTCATTAAGAATAGATTCAAAAACTCTTGATATACAGGATGTTAAAGAAACTGGGTATTACCCAGAGGGCTGGGAAAGTTCACCTTTTTTTGAGACAGGCTGAATGAAAGCAATCATCCAGTAAAAAGGAAAGGTGCAAGTCAACAGACGATGGCAAAAGAGTTTACCTAGAGAGGGTGTAAACACAGAAGCAAAACTCTTGAGAACAATATGGGCGACCCCATCCGACCCCATCTGGCCATAAGATTTTTTAGTATTGATGCAAGTGAGGGGAGAAAGTACATCAACTGAACATATATATATATATATATATATATATATATATATATATATATATATGTATATATATATATATATATATCAGTCATTAGGAAGTCAGAGGGAGGGGGGCCGGGAGAATAAATGGAGGAACATTATTGGAATCGTCCAAGATGGAAGTGGAAAAGAAAGTCTGAACGACGAGTTCTGCTTGTCAGGAGAAGACACAGGTATAAGGCGATTCACAACAGGAAAGAGGAAGGAAGGAGTATTAAGTAAAGTTGTCAGAAAGGTTTTTGGCAAGGTGCCAGAACGAGCAAGAAGAATTTGAGTCAAAAAGTTCAGAGTATTTAGGGCATATGAAATAATTCTCAGCTGAGTAAAGAACAGGTTTATCACAATTCTTGGTAGCAACATAGAAGAGACGAGAAAAAGGAGTGGGTTGGAACGTTTTTTTTTTTTTTTATGCAAGAAAGAAGAAACCAAAGGCCAGGGGCCCGCAAACCGTTCCTTCCAAGAAAAAAACAAAAACAATACAAAAGAGAGCCAAATTCAAGATCCGTTCATTTCGAGATGCCTGAACACAATGCATTTCAAAGACTGGAGATCATAGGAAGTAGGAAATACAGACAGACGGAGACAGTTCCAGAGTTGACCTGTTGCATAAACGAAGGACTGGGAATAACGGTTAATTCTTGCATTAGAGAGTTGGACAGAAAAGGGATGAGAGTTTGTTGCTAGACGGGTGCTACGCGCCAGTCGTAGAGGTGGAGGGATGCAAGCAGAAAGTTCAGAGGAGCAGCGACCATTAAAATAGCGATAGGAAAGAGATAAAGATACAACAGTGGGGCGAAGAGGCAGAGGTTGAAGGGAGCCATTAATAGAAGGAGAGTTGATGAGACGAGAAGCCTTTGACTCCACCCTATTGAGAAGAGCTGTATGTGGGGAGCCTCCCCACACATAAGAGTTGTACTCTACACATGGGCGAATAAAACCCATGTATAAAGTCAACAACTGTGCAGGGGTAATGAAGGTATAGAGTCGGCTTAGCACACCTAATCTCTTGGAAGGAGATTTTACAAGAGATGCAATATGATCTTTCCAAGATAAGTCCCGAGTGAATGAAACCCCAAGCATGTTCAAGGATGATGCAGGGTTGAGCTAGATATTATTAAACATTAGTGGGTACTCCTGTGGAAGATTGTGTCGGGTTAAAAACAACTGAAGGCCGTCTCCTTGCTGTGGCCAGCATTAGCACAAGCATGATGAAACCAAGGTCTTTTTGTCTAAATTACAGAATACGAGAACGGAATGTATGCTTTCATGTCCGAGAGAATAACCTCTGTAATGGGCGAGGCACTCTGAGATGACTCTCAGCCATGGAAGCAGTAATCATTCCAGAGGAAATAGAATAATAATAAAAAAATAAATGCACTGCTATACGTTCTTCCAATCAGCACACTCAAATTGCCATAGTTTATTCTTCGGAGGGTCCGCAGGCCTCACTGAAGTGAGAAGACAGGTTAAGCTGATAAGGCTGTGACTGGAGGAGCCCAACAGAGAGAAAAGATGAACAGAGTAACCAGAAGGATTAGTTGTAAGGAAAAGATCAGGTATGTTAGAACTCTCTCCAAGGCCGTCAGGGATACGGGCAGGGGCTGTACAAGCTGTTCTAGGTCATGAAAGATTGAAAAGATGTAGGCTTGTTTTCCAGGTGGATCAGTAAATGGAGAGGAGAGCCAAAGGTGGTGGTGAACATTGATATAACCAAAAATGGAGAATTCAGAAGAGAGCGTTCCATTTTAGAGGTAAGGTGGTCAAAGAATTTCTCACAGTAGAATTAAGGGATAAGTTCCCATGATAGTAATATTTAGCCAGAGAATGACAGGATAGCCGAAGCCAGGGAGAAGAGAATTCAGGGAGCACAAGAGCAAGGTATGTTGTTGCGTGCATACACACAACAGCCAACATTGCCCTTGAAGTGAGTGTAGAGAAAGCAGGAGGACACAGAGAAGGGTTTGCTGTCAGTTACCGTACACACAAGAGTATCAGTGAAGAAAAGAAGATAAGGTTAAAAGGAAGAGAGGTGGTGTTCAGTGGAGAGGAAATGACAGGAAAGACCATGAATGTTACAGAAATTAATAAAATTAAGTCATGTAATAGTTCCATGCGCCTCAACTCGTCGTCACCCAGAGAGGGGCGGATGGTGGGGAATTTATGCGCTAGATTTTGTCCACTCTCCTGCTTTTTTCTTGCTTTCCTTTCTACTAAAGTATTATAGTATTTATCGTTTAGGTAACACTTCCGTTGTTAATGGAATATGCTGACGCTGATATAGAGTCCATTATGATAGAGTGGCCATAATGTGTGAATGGCTTTGACTACCGACACTCGTATGGGAGTGAAATCTGGACAGTGAGTGCAGAACCTTTTAGGTTACAAACTGCAGAGGTGACCTTTTGCTGTACAGCTTCAGTCATAACGAGGACAGATACTGTAAAGGAATAGAACAACTAATGTAATTACAAATGAAAAAGACGGCTTTGATAGTGAGATGTTGAATTACTGAATGGGCAAACAGGAATGCATTAAGACCGTATGAACACAGAATCTCATGCATGTAGGTAGGTTGAAAAAATACTTGAAGGCGAAAAGAATGTTGATGCCGGAAGAGACTGACCTTTAAAAACTGGTACGGAGGAATAGAGTGAAGTAGAATATGAGAGAGAGAGAGAGAGAGAGAGAGAGAGAGAGAGAGAGAGAGAGAGAGAGAGAGAGAGAGGTAATCTGGGGGCGGTTCAGTTACAGCCATCTCTTGCTGTGGGGCTCATAGGAGTGAGTAAGGCGTCTTGGCTGATGATGTTGGCTATCATACTTACGAGTGTAGGACGCATTTCATTAGAGTTATTAAGATAACACATAATTAATCAAATTAGAAATACTGTTCTACAGACCTGATTATTACCCGTCCCCGTCCCGGAGGGGCTAGGGGACTTGTACTGTTTTCACTCGTTTGTCTGTTTGTTTGTCTGTCTGTCTGTCTGTCTGTCTGTTTGTTAACAACTTTACGCAGAAACTACTGGTGCAAAAACTACTAGATGATGGGCTATGACCCGCTGATCACCTGAATAAATTTTGGACCAAATTAGGCCAAGGCCTAAAAAAAAAAAAAAAAAAAAAAAAAAAGTAAAAAAAAGTTTTTTCGCCATAACTCCTTTCAAATGCGTCATATCAACATGAAACAAAATCTCAAAGGTGCATCTTTCAATCTGCATCCTATATCATATTTCATTACATCAGGAGGATAACCCCAATTTAGAGGAAGGGGGATCAATGGTAGGTGGGTCGGACCTAAAATTTCAAATGGGCATAGAATCGTCAATTTTTATCCGATTTACTCCAGATTTGATACGTGACATCTTTGACTAGATATCCTGTTGTGTTTTTACGTCAGCACTAAAATGACTGCCGGGGACGGGTTTGCTGTGCCTTGGCACCGCTTCTTGTTATATATGAATTTAGCAAACACACTTATCAGTCATGCAAGCAAATGAAAAGGGTAGAATATTCTCTGCAGGTGCAGCTATGTCCCTCCCTCCCACCCCATGCCATAAGCATGAGAGTGAGTTAAGGCGAGAAAAATATCAGGACTGTGAGAGTTTAGTAGAGATAACAGAGTGACTGAGTGTGGATGAATGACAGGCTTTAGAGCAAGTGAGAATCTGAATGAGACTGAGGAATAGTGAATGGAAGATGTACGAGCCATAGTGATTGAGTACAAGAATGATTCCTGTTAACCTGGTGTGGGTGAGTATTTGTAAAACTGAACAAAACGAGAGCCAAGGAGAAAGTGAAAATGGAAACATGTGAGAGTAACTGACTGTGTGTGACCAGCACTGCAAGGGTGAGTGAAAGCCAGCCAGGAGTGACTATGAGTGAACTAAAATGAGAGTAACTGAGTGTACAATCAGAGTGAATGAATTTGTGTAAGAATATATGAATGAGTGAGAAAGTGAGGTTAAGTGACAACAGGTATAAATGACGCTGAGTGTGAGTGAGATGAAAGTAAACTGGAATGAGGGTAAGTTAGTGAGTGAGAGTGCAAGAGTGATGTGATTTAATATAGGTGAGAGTATGTGAGTGTGAAAATGAGAGTAAATGAAAGTGGGAATGAATGATAATGAGTGCGAGAGCGAGTGAGAAAGAGGAGTGCATGAGAGTGAATATGAATTAGAATGAGGGTGTGAATATGTAAGAGTCAAAGTGACTGAATTAAGGCGAGTGTGTGAAAGTGTGTGAATGTGGCGGTGAGTGAGTGATTCAGTAAGAAGTAGAACGGAGATTAAGGATGTATTCGATTAAGTGACAATGGGTGCGGGTGTGGCTGATTGCAAGAGTAAATGAGAGCACTGAATGAATAAGAGTAAAAAATGTAAGTGCAAATCATACTGAGGAAGTGAGCAAATGAGAGAGAATGACAGGAGCATATAATTATCTAGTGGGCAAGTGAGAGAGAATGAGAGAAGTACCGTATATATCTAATCAGATACTCAGTAAGCCTGAATAAGTGTGTGTGTGTGTGTGTGTGTGTGTGTGTGTGTGTGTGTGTGTGTGTGTGTGTCAAAGCCTGGAAGCCTATAAAAGGTATCTTCCCGAAAACTAACAAAGGAATGATCGAAACCAAGATGTAATCATATCAAGATTCATCGATCCATTTCTTTAGTGACTGAGAAATACAACTTAAAGAAGACATTTCCAGAGTTTGTCATTTACTCATGTGCAGGAATGAGAATGTCGGATAACTCTTGCATTACAGATCTGGACACAAAAATGGTGTGACCAGACGGACTAGCAGCCCGCCATAATGGAAGAGGGATATGAACAGAGTTCTGAAGAGCAGCGAATATGGCGTTAATATATTTCTCTGATGCATATAATGAAGTGTTATTACAGTTATGACTTGTTTTTATGAACGAGGGTATCCACGTCACAGCAAGTCTGCCAATCGACTTCATCACTATATTATGGCGTAAACGAGTTCAAACTGCTGAGATATGACTCCTAGGTAAAGGTGCAAGGCCCACAGAGTAAGGCCAGTGTCATTAAAGATGACGATTTGAGTTCACTAAGCTAGCAGTGTTTGCTTCCTGTTCATGTCTACATGAACGCAAATGATTTGGTCTAGATCCACATTATTACAGCATCTTCCTCCGCCTGGTAAACTGTCAGAAAACTCTAGGGTAAAATTAGGTTGATAGTAAAATAGTTTGTTTTCCTCCTCCAGATCAGTGTTAACTGACCCGACGAGAGTGATTAATTATAATAAGATATAGCAGACCTTTTATCTTTATGTGGGTAAACAAAATGAACATGGGTGTTTATCCCTAAAAGGAACATTTCATAAAGTGAAACATTAATAACTGTATTAATCTCCTTATATGTTTCTCAAAAGTCTAAGGAGAGTTCCAGTAACTTGAATTAGCTTTTTTTTTTTTTTTTTTTTTACGTTACTCACAAATCTCTTGCATATAAAATTATTAATTAAAATACCGTAATCAGTAGTGTATGTGGTAATAAAATAGCAGGACACAAAAATGCTGATATGTTTTAGTGTCGTTTGGAGATTCACTCATCCGGAATTATATAATGCAGAGAGTGGAAGATTTTTGCATTCTAGTCACATAAATATTGCATTTATTTCTTAATATAAATTTCATTATTAATGGCACATGGAATAATTACATTAACTAGTGAGGAGGCATGGAGCTCTTTCACACTTACAATGAATAGGAAATGCCCAAGTTCTCTCTCTCTCTCTCTCTCTCTCTCTCACACACACACACACACACACACACACACACACACACACACACACACACACACACACACACACACACACACACACTCGCACACACACACACACACACACACACACACACACACACACACACACACACACACACACACACACACACACTCACACACACACACATACACACACACACACGTGCACACACAGTACAAATACACACATACAGCACCATACACACACATGCACACACATACTCCCAAAACACACAACATAATGTACACATACACGCACACACACATACTGTACCACTTCACACACACACACACACACACACACACACACACACACACACACACACACACACACACAGTCTCTGTCTGTCTGTCTGTCTGTCTCTCTCTCTCTCTCTCTCTCTCTCTCTCTCTCTCTCTCTCTCTCTCTCTCTCTCTCTCTCTCTCTCTCTCTCTCTCTTTCTCTCTCTCAATGTCCCTCTTCTAATATTCCCCCCCTCTCTCTCTCTCAATGTCCCTCTTCTAATATCTCCCCCTCTCTCTCTCTCTCTCTCTCTCTCTCTCAATGTCCCTCTTCTAATATCCCCCCCTCTCTCTCTCTCAATGTCCCTCTTCTAATATCTCCCCCCCCCTCTCTCTCTCTCAATGTCCCTCTTCTAATGTCCCCCCCCTCTCTCTCTCTCTCTCTCTCTCTCAATGTCCCTCTTCTAATATCCCCCCCCCCTCTCTCTCTCTCTCGCGCGCGCGCGCTAGAGACTAGTCTCTCTCCCCGTCTCCATTTCCGCTCTTCTTCTCCCTCTTGACCAGTCTCCCACTCGCCCTCTTTCTTCTCTTCCCTCTCTCCTCCTCTTCCTCTCCCTCCCTCCCCCTCTTTGTTTCCTCTCTCCTTCGGTCAGCCTCTCCCCTCATTTACCTCTCCCTTTCAACCTTCCTTTCCCTCCATATTACTCTTAATCTTCCTTTCTCTCTCAGTCCCGCTCGCCAGCTTCTTTTCGCTGCCTTTCTCTGTCTCCCTGTCCTTACTCCTCTCTGTCTCCATCCCCTCGTTTATCCCCCCCTCCTCTCTCTCTCTCTCACACACACACACACACACACACACACACACACACACACACACACACACACACACAAAGGCGTACTAGTACATGCCAATCAAAACATAACACCCGCTCTTGCTTCATGAGCCCGTTTGTAAAAAGATTAGAACCGAGTTAAATGAGGAAAATGATACACAAAGGGAATAACAAAGGCAAAGAAAAGGCAAGTACAGGATCTCTCAATTATCCGCCATAATTCAGCCAATGCCCATGCTGGATATTGCAGAATTCTGAATACTGCATAGGTACCCCCAGTTGGCTATCCATTCAGTGTCAAGCCGGAAAATGTGTCACTACCCTTAGCTATTCATATCAATCCTCTGTCATAAAAGCCTTCCATGAATATTACTCATGAGTACAAGATTAAAATCTAGTATAAAATACAGTACAATATTGATACAATGCATATAGTACTGTAATACAGTACATAATATAATCATAATCATACTGTACTCACCTAGTGATGGCAACGATGGAGGGTACATACACACAGATACGTCCTCACTATATAGCATACAGAGTACTAGGGGATGGGTCACTGAGGGGGCCACTATGGTTGGTCACAGCACTACAGCAATGAGCGAGACGTGTGGCCACAGACTAAGACGCAGCACTAGGGGTTAATCACTGCATGGGTCACAAATGCTGAGTGCTGTATGGCAGCCACGGGAGAGAATGAGAGAGCGACGGTAGGTTTGGCTTGTAGGGTGGACTGCTCCAGCAATTCTTTGTGATTGGCTGGCGTGTTGCAGAGTCTGCCTGCGCGCCGATTGGGTCCCGTGTCTGAGCCAAATGATACACCTCACCGCCGGACAGCGCACAGTACCGCCAATTGCTTCCCGTTTTTGAGCTGGATATTGCTTAATTTCGCAGGATATTGTTTTAACAGAGCCGAACAAAAAAGTGCTGGATATTGCATTGGGCCAGATGCTGCAACAACGGATAATTGACGGATTACTGTAACAAACAACAAGAACGGTCATTCAGAGAGTGCAACATGAGCACCGTACATGACTGACCCTCCTCTGTGTGTCAGTGATCTTGGCCTCAGACTAACTTTTCAAAATGGAATCACTTCATCCTAATCAAAAATTTAAACCATTCTACCACGTTTGGTCCAAATCACAACAAAACTGTTTAGTTGACTATTCTTTATTTATTTGCTGTTCCCCAAATCAACTGCCTCACACTTGGCTGATCCTCAACCCTTCTACCATATGTGGTTGTATTAAAACTCTGAAGTATAAAATTCACAGAAAGGAGGACAAAGACATAGACACAATGAAATACACGCACACACACGCCCAGCTAAATGATACATCCACATATTACCTCAGGCGGGTATGAAAAGGAAAGGAAAATGACAAAATTAGAGGAAGGCAGATGACGTAGGTAGGACGAGAAAGTCCTCGAACCTACCAAACTCTAAAGCCGATCACCTACCCTCTACCTTCATCCTACCCCTTCCTCCTTTCCTTTCCTTTCTTCCTTCTCTTTCCCTCCCCTTCTATGTGTCACCGTCCTTTCTCCCCTTCTTTCTCTCATTTTCCACTCCTCATTTCTTCTCCTTCCTCTTTTTCTCTCGTTCCTCTTCCACTACGGTACAGGGTACTTATTCTCTCTCTCTCTCTCTCTCTCTCTCTCTCTCTCTCTCGCTCTCTCTCTCTCTCTCGGCATTTCCTCATCCTTTCTCACCCTAATTCTCCTCTTACCCTCCCTTCTATCCCTCCACCTTTTCCCCTTCCATCCTCTCACATAATAACCAGTAGAGCGGAAACATATTCCGTAGGCCCAGTAAGGAATTAATTAATCCAGCAGCTCACATAAGCTCACTCTCCCCCGGTCGAAAAACAACCTTAGATTTTCTCGCTTATTTTCCGCTCCATTAGTACCAACAAAATTATATACAATATTGAACCTGTCGCTACAAGGACAAGATATTCATAGGTATATCTGATTAATATTAAGCCTGTTAAATATAGCATAGGCGTATTTTGAACATTATATTCTTGTTATCCCTAAACGATTAATTAAGCTGGGTAGACTCTTTAACTGAAGGGATAAGATACAGACTTCATTAACACCTCCACTACAAGAGGTTTCCCCCAAGCTGAATATAATCGTCTGGTAACAGCAACAACAAACCAATAAAATATGCCATCTAATTCACTGTGCATACCTCTAGCTGCCAAGGACATATTTTATATTTTATTTCTGCCAACGCTGGACAATTTACTTCAGCCCCGAGACACCAGCTGCAGGAAGTCGACGTCTTATTTCTTGTCTTCTGGCCACCTATTAACAATTTAATCCAGTTTAGGAAGGATATTTACTATCACAGGGGTATTGAAGGCGAGAATATAATTCTTGTAAGAATGTATTAGAAATATGATGGTTAAATTGTCAAAGGAGTGCTGGGCAGTCCGAAAGGACACGAGCTGTATCCCAGGCTGGAGGTGAGAACAATTTGATAATGTGAATTTCGTTAAAAAGGTCTTTAACTGTGTTTCACAAGACACACTAACTTGTCCGAAAAACACCATAGTACCATCGTACCAGTCTTGAATGAGGTATCCCCAGCACGTATTCAGTATGGACGGTAGGTATTACTGTCGAACTAGTGATGTGTGAAGGTGTGTGATCCGTACGAGGGCTGCTGGGCCTCAGGGAACGAACTGTCTAGACTCCCCAGAGCCGGACACATAATAATAAATAGAACAGATGACAATGAATACCGTGCTATCTAAGATAACGATATTAATGTAAACTGGTATTATATCCGGCTGAAAAAAAAAAGTCATTCATTAGCCTACTAACTGAGGAAGATTTATTATTAACATCATAATTTTCCTGTGTAGAGCTATGTCGTGGGTAAAGCCATTCATTACTGTAATGCCTTGTAGTGTATATGTTATTGCTGCTGCCATCAGATGCTTTATTCCGCTTAGGACAGACCTGTGGTGGCGAATGAGGCTAGACATAACCTCCTTTAACCCGTTCAGTGGGAGACGCGTCTTTCCTGTACTGAACAAAATCGTCTGAGGCAGCAAGACTAATATATACAAGACGTCCTCTGGCTGAAGGGGTTAACTGGCACCTTTTGGAACCCCATTAGGTGTGCGTCACTAATACCCCCTTCAGGCCGAGGGAGTGGTGTACATCCTAGTGCTGCTTTCACCACACTTTTTAACGCCATAACAGACACACATCATTGTGAGGGAATTATAAATAAAAGCCAGAAATTTGTCCACGAATGCATATCGCCCGCCATCAGTAAAAAAGAAAAATAAATAAATAAGTAATTCTTTGGCAATCAGATCCATATAATCGCAGTTTCACCAAAATCGAAATAAGAAGTCCTAGGATTCTGCTGTTTACTCCCACTAAGTTGACTACCACGCTAGCATTCAGAGGCCTGAAGCCAGGGGTATCATGTTGATTAAGGCCATCAAGTATAACAGGCCATTGAAAAATTTCTAATAGTTACTCCTTTAAATAGCTTTTATCTTTGTAGAGGGTATAATAAAGGTGAATAATGACAAGCTAAAAGAAAAAGTTAGGTGGTGATGATATGCCTCCAACTGCCTGAGGATAAGAAATCCTCAGGCAGTTGGAGGCACATCATCACAGCTTTGCCAAAATTATTAATAAACAACCCATATTTTCTGGAATACTGTCCACAAAGTCTGGATATAATTTGCCCACTTGATTTTGAGGTATTATAGGAAGAGCCACACACACACACACACACACACACACACACACACACACACAAGCAGGCAATTACATTATCGCCTTGTTAGGTGGGCGATGACTATCTCCGTTAACCCATTCAGCGCAAGCATATCTTGCTAATTAATTCTTGCCGTCTTTAGACGGTTTTACCTGCTCAATGGAGGTGCTTCGAGTTGGAGGGGTTAGATTTCATTAAGTGCATCAAACGAAAGGTTTTTTCTTAAAATGAATAAAATCTACTGGAAGTACAGTACCAGGAATTAATCATGACGTCATCACAGTAAAGGAGTTAAACTCTTTACTAAGAGAGGCTCCAATTAATATCGCTGTGTTACCGGGGAGGAATAATGATGAAAAAGGTCACAATACTGAAGGGGCAAAACTGAACACAATCGTCTGACGATAAAGACTGAATAATACTCGTAGAAGACGTTCTTTGCCAGAAGGGGTTAAGAGAAATTTTTCCAGCCTCTTCAGGTCGAGGACATCTGTAAAACTGAATCAGATCGTTTGATGGCAGTGAGAATAAAATGCAGATATACAGTGTGGTCCGCAAGTAACACTGTATTAGAAAATCACCCAGCCATATAATGTTGTGTGTTTCGAAGGAGACTCAGTCTGATGATGCGGGTGTGGGTGTAACAGTGACGGAGCTGTCAACGAAGCACGCAAGAAATCAGCCAATAGAGTAGAAGAGAACCATTAAACAGGGTGACCCAGAATGAATGCAACCCATTACACTAGCAAGACGTAGAGGCATCACTCGTGGGAAGCAATGGTTCCAGCAGGATAGGGCCGCCGCACACACTTCAAACCAAACGTTGGTGTGGCTGCGGCAACAATCCGGGGATCGACTGATCAGTAGGTGTGACCCTGAGTGGGCCGCACATTCACCCGACCTGAATCCCCCAGAATATTATCTGTGGGGTTATCTGAAGGATCATGTTTTTGAAAACCTCCCCCAGACAATCAGAGATCTGATAACAGCAATCACGGCCAACATCAGAGCAATACCAAGAGAGGAGTGTGTCCGTGTAATTGACATTTTCACATTCAGGAGCGCCTGCGACGTCGAGGTAGTCGTTTGGAACACATTTTGGAAAGGTCATAAAAGGCAGACAGTTTGAACTGCAGAACTCAGACTTTCAGGACTGTTTTGTTATCAACTCAGCTTAACGTGAATGTCAAAATAAATCTCATCAGTTGTATAAATCACACACACTTATGGGTTGCATTCATTTTGGGTCACCCTGTATATGGACCATTTAGAATAAGACGTCATCATAATAAAGTATTTTATCATCTCGCTGGAAATTCCGAAGTTTATGTTTCATTCAGAGCAATGTCAGACGATTGCATTCGGCTTAGCTGTGTCATTTGTTAATTGTAAGAGCAAGAAACAGCCTCCATTTACCCACTGAAGGGCGCTCTGCTTCTTAGAATATACTTGGCAGCGGGAATAATGGTTAAAGAAGGTCTGTATAGTGAAATGGTTAAGTTTAATAATATCATCTGGTTGGCTGAAAGAATAACATATACAAGATGTTCCCAGGCGGAAAGGGTTCATAATTTGCCAGGGAAGGAGTGAGGGGGGAAACAAAACCTTCCTCTCTCCCTGCCTTCCTTTTTCCCTTACTTCCTTCCTCAGAGAGAGAGAGAGAGAGAGAGAGAGAGAGAGAGAGAGAGACTGCTATTGAGCTTATGTAGTGGAAAAGTTTAGGACAAAGAGGAAGGAAGAGAAGGAGAATAATGGGCCATGGAATAAGGTAAAACAAACTCCCATTTCTCCCTCTTATTCTGACCATACTTGTGCTCATTCTTTTCTAGTCTTCTCACTTTTCATTGCTTTTTCACTGGATATTTTTGCCTCCTCCTACTGCTCCTCTGATCCCTCTGCTCCCCCTTGTCCCTCTCCCCTCCCTACTCCTGTTATTTTCTTTCCCTTCCATTCCTTCCCTTTTTCATTCTGTTGTCTCTCCCTTTCCCTCCTTCTCTTCGCTTTCCTACTTCATAACACCTTCAGTTCGATGACGTGTTATATTAGTCTTGCCCCTATCATAAGATTTTCTTTAACTTTGAATGGGTTTCTGTAAGTGAAGGTGTAGATGAAGGCTGTATCTACCTCACTCAGTTCCAAATATAGCCGCTGAGCTGAATAAAGCCATTTGAAGTTAGGAGGAGTAAAACTGGAAAAATGTCATCGGACTGACTGGGTTAACTGGTAGGCTGGAGGTGGAGGTATAGTATTCTCTGCTATCCTTGTCAGATTATTTCAGTAGAATCGTGTCATGTGAAAGAAGTTGCCTTATACAGGACAATATGCCTACTGAAGTTAGTATCTTTTATTGTTGTTGTGTTCTTCCATCCATTTTCTTCCTCGCTCGTCCAATCCTCCTCTTTCTCCAATTTTTCCATCCTGCTCCTCCTTTCCTTCCTCTTCCTTTCGTAATCCTTCTGCCTTTCCCACTTGTTGCTCCAACCTTCTCTTCGTCCTTCAGGCAGCGTCAAGACTAGTAGTGAGGGGAAGGAGATCACTGAGCTGTTCTGGTGGCGAAGGATATTTCGTAACTCATCTTCCCCAGCGATTTATGTTGCACAGAACACCGAAACCCTTTCATGGTCAAAACGCCTCGTACTCTATTCCAGCTTTCCCTAAACGATTTTACTCAACTAACTGAGTCAGACTTGGCCGAATGTTCATGTCCCGTGGTACAGGGTATAATATTGATGCATACTAGAGAGTTATAAACAACAGACAAGATTATATAAACTCCTTAACCGCGGTGACGTTTATTTTTATTTTAATGAGACTACTGCCATGTGAGTTTTTTTCAGCATAATGAGGATCCAGTCCTGAAAAGGTTAAGAAATCCTATATCTAACCCTTCGAGTTCAAAGAGGTTCCCCTGAATAAAATCGTCTTGAGATAGTAAGAATAAGATGATAATAACGCCCTTACATTGACGTAAGTAATATCCTGCAGAAAGTTACTGATACACAATATTTTTAATCTTACAAAAATATCAGTAATATATAAATGATGAAGGGGATAATATGCAAAATTAATCGTTAAAGAAAAGACGCTACAAAGCCTCCCACGTCAACGGGAATAAGGCTGTTTATGCTGACAGGAGTTGATATGAACATGGCCTCTCTCTCTCTCTCTCTCTCTCTCTCTCTTTCTCTCTCTGGGCTGGGCAAAGAGTGCTTTAACCCGCGCCGTCCCGAGGACGTACTTCCACGTCCTCACGTTTTGTCACAGCTAATCCCGAGGACGTACTTCAACGTCCTGCAATTGCAAGGTTCATAATTTCCACAATTTTCAATTTTCGCGAGTCATTTTTGGTACGTATACACGGGACACCTGCCTCAACAAGATGCCAGGCAGAGACAATGCCTTACCCAGCATGACCTCCTCCCCCCCTTGCATGCCCTTTTCTCAGCAATTCACCTGTTATCAGTGACCTGGCCAGTATAGCCATGTCATGCCACGGTACGAAATTCAGGGCCAGAGTGATTCCCCAATCAATGACAATGTGGAGGACAAACTTTACATAGCATTAGAGAAAGAAACAGTTAGAAATGATGATCAGGTAATGTGGCAAAAAAAGGTCAGGTATTAGTGAGTGAAACAATGCTTACAATGCCTATATTACTGCTTGAAAACCAATATACTCTTGTACTACATATAAATTCGTAACAGTAAATAAATAAATACCGTTTATGAATGGTGTGAAATAGTTATCCTCCCATAGAACTCGTTTTCTTTGGTGCCAGCCTGATAGAAAACCCAGTAAGGTAAGGAGGCTCTCCTACCTGTAATGAGTATTTTAAACCTCAGGTGAGCGATTTCTCTATGAATTTTCGATGTTTCTCACCAAAAGCGAAAGTTTAAGCAAAAAAAAAAAAGGTCGAAAATTGCCCGGGATTGGGGGGTACCAGTGGTCGAAAAGTGGCCGGGACTGGGTGGGTTAACTGGTGCTTAATAATCTGTTCCTGGACCGGGAACAATAACTTATTAAATTTCTTAATCATTTTCTCAATAGCCCAATTAAATGAAGTAGATTTAACTTTTGTCGATTACAGAAGGGAACTGAATCGTCCAAATGGTTAAAGAAGAAGACATGATGTCGGGTATTCCAACAAGGGTATGATGGCTGAAACATTTAGCAGAAGGTTAAACAAGGTCTTAACAACACTTCTCACTGACCCGGAACTTACCTGTGTACAGCACCAAAATGTTAATTACGGATCCACGTGTCTAAAACAATCATCGCAAGCAGGTAATACTGAATAAACACCAACATGCTAAACAATGCTGCAAATGCTCTTTAAACAGCAAGGAAACCCGACAGCAGTATTCACATTAGATACGGATAACATGGATTAAAGACGACTGCTACCATCATTTTTTTTTTCCAATTTACCAAATTACCATTTTAACTATCCATTATCAGGTACAATCAATTTTCATTTATTCCTGCCTCATCAAATTTAACATATTTAGTGATACTGAAAACATACATCGATTTCGGACTAACTTCAGGTATACTTGAGGATGGTCTACCTTAAGGTATTGGAGGCTTCGTAACTCTTCTTCGTGTGCGATTTATTTTGCATATTACATCTTAGCATTATCTTGTAGGCTACTTCTTTAATTGTACTATCGACATAGTTTGCACTGGTAACATCTCTGAGGACTGTCAGGTGTAATGTGAAGAATAAACCGTTAAATGGGAGAAATAACGAAAGGTCCCGAGGCCACATAGTGTACGGGCCTAAGTCGAGTTAAAGCAGTTGTATTTGCCCCATAAATATACTTTCTACATATGGTTATAACTCTTGCCTTTGAGCATTTTACGGCACTGTGAGATCAAGATACAACTCTTTAGCATTAATGAAACAAAAGTGGAGTCAGTGAATTAGTTGCTCTCGTTTTCAGTCCAAATATATACACATTTGATTTCCAAGAACTGCCAGCCCATGCAAGATAATAACATTTTCACTCTTAGTTATTAAAACGGTATTATATAACTTGTTTTATACGTTATTTATCGTGTGTGAATAACTTATGCCGTCCCATAGCCGAGTTTGTACCAGGGTTCAAATCCCTGGAGCAGCCAGGTGGCGCCACTCAGCTCAGGTGTCCATCTAACTTTTGTGCATTGGTAGGTATACTGAATACTAACACCCGCGGGAGGTAACTGGTAAGTTGGGTGACGCCGTGGCTTTGTATCCAAGACAGTGGGTGGATAAACTGCCACAAGCTCGAAGGTCTTAACTACGAGATGAGCACGTTTGCTGATACCCTTATGGTGTCTCCCTCCGCAAGGGAAGGCCCGAGGAGTTTATGACTGGGGGAGGGGGTAACCTTAGCTGAGACCAACTTGCCGCATATCTGACCAACTCGCACCTTCTCTGACCAACTCACCCTTTATTTGACCAACAAATTAGATATAGCACTACTCCTACTATTTTAAGAATGAAAAATAGCCATCCGGTATATATATATATATATATATATATATATATATATATATATATATATATATATATATATATATATATATATATATTGCCAGACGCCTCAATCCCGTTTGGGGTGGCCACAAACAAATCGCCTCCAAGTCGCCCTGTCCCCCGCCATTTCACTGCCCTGCTCCCAAATCACACCCTCCTCTCTCATATACCTCTCCACTCCATCCCTCCATCTTATCCTCGGCCTCCCCCTCCCTCTTCCACCCTTCACCTCACTCACATACTCTCTTCGTCAGTCTTTCACCCTCCATCCTCACACACACACACTATAAATGCACCCTGATGATTTAACTGTGAATATTCATTGCACTTCACATTATACCTTACTCCATTTGTTGGGAATGCAGCCTGTCTCCTTTTTATGACCAATTGTGTGAATGTTTGCCCAACTCTGAGCCAAGTATTGGGGGTTATCCCCCCACCCCCTGGTCGGGCAATCCCTGCCCACCCCCCCACCTCCCAAACAAACAATAAAATTGAATGTTAGTTAGTTTCTCCAAGAAATATAAGTTTTCTTTGAAGGTTTTAAAGATTAAAGAAAATTATATTCTGTATGGGTAACTACTCTGAATTATACGATCAGCAATAATGTTCCCCAGAGTAAATGATCCATTGCAGTAAGTGGAAATATTGGGTGGGAGTGAGACACAGCTTAGAACGTCATTTTGCTATTTTCTCAAACATTTCTGTGTAGCCCGAAACGTTAGAGGAAATAAATAATTTAAGCTCTAACCTGTGTCCCTCCCCTACTCAACATTTCCGTTGCCTAGAGTGTTGGAATTGTATTGACTGATAAATATTCTAAGAAAAATAATTCTTCCCAACCTCTGTATCGCCCCCACATATTATCCTTCTTCCCATATACTGTCATTTGTCCAGCTACGATGCTCGTTTCAGACCCCTCGATTACCTGCTGGTCCATGTTGTCAGTACTTCATTGTTCCCCATGAGAGTCTTGGGGATATTCACATTTATTTACCCAGTTTCCCGAGCCCTTAACTTTACCTCACGCAGATATTTCTTTTAATCCTCATTTTCCCCACCATATACCTATCTACTGTATGTGCTCCCATGTGAACTGATTTGTCTTCCTGCCTTGTGTCGTTGCTCTAGTGTCAACCATAGTTATATTTCCCCGTATTTCACAAATTATGTTTGGCCTTCAGCAACATGAAACGTCCTCAGAGCAATGGGAATTTCACTGAATGGTAAATAATGAATCTATTATTTAAAATCTCAGACACCGAAGTACTGTATATGTTTGGTAAGGTGGCGTCCTCATAAGTATCATCCAGTTCTTTATCGCTGGATCCATCAGAAGCGTAGAGGTTTAGGGTCTTGTTCTAAATGGCATTATGTGATCAATAAATCCCAACCCTCCCTCGGATGTAATCACTTATGGACCCACCAGCCACTCGTTTGGTTAAATGGTTACCATTCAGCCTAGTTAATGCGTTCCTAAGATACAAGAAATGATTTGACTTCTAACTTATTGTAAACATCTGAAGTTAGCATCACATCAGATCAGTGGATGGTGGGCGTTCCCATTTATCACAAACAAAAGATACTTTAAATTATAACCATCTTAGCTATGAGAAGAAAGTGATCATGAACGACTTTCTGTTTTCGCAGAAAATGCAAAGAAATGAGTGCAGAATCTTGCCATATTTTTTTTAGTCTTACAAATAAATTAATTAACGATTCAGTGATCGTGTTTATACAGCGTCCTAACCAACTTATGAGGTAAAACTTCCATAACAATTAATTTTTCTTTGGTTATATACCGTACCGTGGAGAGAGAGAGAGAGAGAGAGAGAGAGAGAGAGAGAGAGCTATTTTACTTTATTTTTCACTGTTTTTATTATGAAGTGTTCAGTAGCTGTAGGAGTGCTGGTGTACGTAATCGTATATACTTTACAGATAATCTCATGGACACGCTACCCACTGGGGCGGTGGAGGCTTTGATGTCCTGTGCCTCCCAGGCATGGACCTCATCCTATGTAACACCCACTACATCACTTTCCATACCATGCAGCAACGCGCTACGCACCATCGCTGGCTGCACCAGTATCATTGCCACAGCTCACTTACACTTTGAAACTAGTGTTCTCCCTATTAGAGAAAATCTTGATATAAGATGGATACATTTTAATGCGAGTGACTGCGGTAAAACACAGCACCCGTGTCATAATATGACCGAACCCCCCAAACCAAGATATGGATCTTGCCCAAAACACAATTAGGTATATAAAACAATCGCCACACAAACATATATTACCAGACCCTCCTCAACAACATCCCACCTCTAGACACCACCACTGGCACTGCAGAAACGCCTACATATTCAGTTCTTATGCAAGACAATACAGCACCTCAAGCCTCCTCCCTCCTGACATCCACCCAGCAGAGTGTCCCTCAGTAGATCTGTTCTAGGTGACTTCACAAAGAACAGACCAGGACATCACACAGTCCTCTTCAGTTAGGAGGGAATGACAGATGACACGTGCACCGCTTGTAGAACAGGCACACACAAAATAACCATCATTAAAAACACATTTCACACTAAGACACAGACGTAACATCAGCAATGTAAAGAACCCATGGGACGACCTCACAGGGGCAGTTGTCTTCCTGCGGTCGACGGTCTCTAGACCAGGCATGACTGGGACAGAGCAACACCAACAACATCTCTTTTCCGTTTCTGAAAATGACTTACAGTCCTTTAACAGATCTCTCTTCCCTCTAGCCTCCTTTACTAAGCTTCCCCTATCAAGTTTATAATCACAACACTTCTCTCTTCCTTAGCACTTACAGTAACTGGATGGAAAATAACGTGATCAGCAGCGTAGGAGATGGCTTCTAACTGCACATGATAAATATTTTGAACTACAGTACTTGCCCCTGTGGTGGGATACCCTTCATCCAAGGCTTTATATATTTCACTTCTTCTTTTCTGCCATATCTAACGAAACATTTCTCAGCGACTTTCGTAATCAACAGCAAAATGTATCAGCAGTATGTGTATATGAACTGTATCGGACGCCTAGCACAAGTCTGGCATTAGCAGGCAGCTCTACTAGGCACCCTCGAGTCCTGAAAGGCACCTAATTCGTAGGTCAGGGGAACACCACTATCTGTCACTGGGGAAATAACCAGCTCCCACCCAGTGCTTCACGCATGGGCGTAGATGTAAAAGACCTTTGGAGCGCAGGGGGTGAGGTGTATATGGAAACTGTGGTGTAGTGGCTATGCTTGTGAATAACTGGGTTTGCATAGGTCACCGAGGAAGCCTAGGTAGGATGTGAATATGTGAAATTACGTAAGAGAATGTTAACACACCCTCTTCAATGTCTGGCCACGGGTGGACTTGAGCTCTGAGGAACAGATCTGGTAAACACGGACGCTTTCCACCCGACGGCTGGAGGCTCCGTAGCAGTAATAAAAGCATGAAATGTTAACGTTACTCGTTAAGAACGTAAAGAATAAAACGATGCTTGGTGAAGCTGGCGGAGAGAGAGAGAGAGAGAAAGAACGGAAGGAAAAAATAGCAAGATAGGAGAATGTTAGAGGTGATACCAACTTGCAATTTTCATTACCAATCGAATTTATTATCGCCCGCCCTTACAAGGCGGAACGATAATGTTTTTACCCGCCTGTGTGTGTGTGTGTGTGTGTGTGTGTGTGTGTGTGTGTGTGTTCCCATTACATCTCATGAACGACTTGAGCTATCAACATGAAACTTTCAGGGTATCAAGATATGGCCAAAATCTTGGCCGAGTTAAAAAATAAGCATTTGAGGTTAATGTCAAGTAACCAGAATGGCTGCCAAAGGTCAACTAGTTTTTTATCGCCCGCCTTTAGCACCATTATATCTCATGAACGGTTTGAGTTATCGACATGAAACCTTCAAGGTATCAAGATATGGCCAAAATCTTGACTTGGCCAACAGCATATTCTGGCGGGCGATTACCATTCTGCTCCCGAATGCTTTTCTTTCATTTAGTAATGGTATGTATGTTTAGTTTAAATCAGGAAATGAGATTTGGAATCATGGATATATGTATCTTCACTTAAACGACTGACAGATGTAGTGTCCATGAGGAATAAAACCATGTTCAGGGCGTGGTTGGTACCCTCTGACCTCGGCTGTACAAGATGGAAGAAGAAAAAAAACATACTTTAGACATCCATTATCACTAACGTTATAAATGTGCAACTACTACAGCCATTACAAGAAGAAAAAAAAGAAAATACATGAAATAAAAAATAAGCCTACCTCGATAATTTTTTTTAACAACCTCTAAGAATATATTTCTATATATATAGTGTCATTTTTTACAGGAAATTTGGTAATGAAGCATTCAGTCTGGCAGGAAGTTGCGTTGGATTTTGGCAATGGTTATGGTCCAGTTTGTGGCAACCTTGGTACCCTAACCAGTGGTACTGTACATCTTCATGTAATATTCCCACAAATATGTTGGGAAAATGAGGTGAAGTGGGAGATGTTACGGAAAGGCATTTACTTATGAAAATTTTTGGGAAAGGCCAAACATACAAACACAAAATACTGATCAAATTGCTGCCTGTGATCTACTCGTAGAAGTGATACCAAAGTCAAACATCATTGTTGCCAAACTTCACATGGGGCGTCTGCTGCATGCTATGTTAGGGTTAATTTTTGAACTGGACGTGTCTCGGAGGCAAAGATCTCCCATGGACTAGTGCACATCCCCACGCCGTTACCAAAGTCAATGTTTGGTCACTGGCCAGTCAGAATGACAGATTATACTGCGCAGTATTCAGAGATTGTGATGTTCATAACGAGTACTCAGAAGAATAGTCATCACCCCAGTTCAGTTCCCGGGACCATCAAACTCTTGGGCGGAGTTGTTTCATTTGTCTCTGTTCACCCAACAGTACAAAAGGGAACTTGATTTTCTGCCTTAATGATTGTGCAGTTGATAGGCATTATTCCAAAGCCGTCGTCTTACCTGTTCGTTCCTCTCTGACTATGTTCCCCTGACTAGTGGGGCTGGGGTCGCATTCACACAGTTCCTCGAGATAAAGGTGTGTATTAAGGATGCTTCTAATATTTTAATCTTCACCCATACAGTTACCAACTGTCAGTCATAAGAAAGTAAATATTACAATAAAAACACTCGATAAATGAATATATTTCTGAAAAAAATTAAGAAATGTGTTGATTGTAATTAATGATCAATGACTACTATTGCTTACGTATAGTAAAACACACACACACACACACGTTTGCGTGATTTTATGTGTATTTATGTATGTGAGCATCATTCCTTGCGTTTGCGTGATTTAATACAATGGTACCAGTTTTATTTCTTTATATGTTATACAGACCTGAACGCGTGGAAGTAAAAGAAATATGAAATAAAATTTAGGGAACAGTAGGAATATAGCACAGGCTACCATCAAAATAAAGCCAATATAACTCAGAATGAAAGTGAAGGAGTCGTATAGTAAGATAAACAGTCTCGTGTAGTGTTTTGCATACTGCGGGTAGGGTTGCCAAGTCTGTCTTTTAAGGACAATCTGTCCTTTTTTAGATCAGGTTGTCCTCATTATTTTAAGCAATAAAGGACGGCCTGAATAAGTCCCTTTATGTCGTTACTTTCATTCTTTCTTTACTTCCCTGCACCATTTACCCTAAATACATAAATCCCAACAAATCCGGTAGAGTTTTCGACATACGTATATGATTTTGAGAATGAAGCTGGTGAAAAATGCTACCGAGAATTGGCTAATATTGCTATTAACTCGTAAGGAATACCCCAATGTTCAGCATTTGTTGAGCTGGTGTTTTTCCATGTCACGAACATAAAAACAAAAGCAAAAAAGAAACTAAGCTCAAGTTCGCTGAAGGCTATACTGCGAATTAGATCACATATGTTTGTTAATGATATACGCTGCTAGAACTGATAAATTGCTAAGACTTTTCTCAGGTGATATGTATAATAAAACCTAACACTCGAAAACGAATCCACAACCAGCTTCCTCATCAGCTTCAACGTCCAGTATTTCTGTCACATCGCCGCAGAGGAAAATGAACACTGCTCCTCTGAAGAATTATCGATTTATTAAACCCACCTATAATGGTACGTTAACATTCTCTCTCTCTCTCTCTCTCTCTCTCTCTCTCTCTCTCAGTATATATATATATATATATATATATATATATATATATATATATATATATATATATATATATATATATATTGTTACGGAACAGAGAAAGATAATGTACACTTTAAGTGAGAATACTAAAAATCACTACTGTCCCGTAAAGTTCCAGGTTCAAAACAAAAGAGTTAGGTAAAATTACAAGTCAAAGTTTAATGCTCAAACTAACAACAAAACATTCAGGACTCATAAGGATAATGTAATGGCAAAAACAGGTTAAATATATGGTTAACTGCAATAGCATCTATTAACACGAAATTAGCATGAGTAAATTTATCTAAGTCAGCCCTGATGAAATGAAAAACACTGGGTAATGCTCAGTTAATGCAAGATAAATAATTACAGATACAAACTATTATTACCACTAATTGACAAAATGAATTCTACACAATTTACAAAAACTTTCCAGGCCCAAGAATTAACCTTATGCTACACAGTACAAGAACAAAATGCAATAACACTCATACTCAAATCACACAGCTGCTAGATGGTTGGAGACTTCCTGAGAAATTCACAATAATAATAACTGTACAGGGGAGGACAGAGATGTGAACAAAATGAGGAGCAGATCTAAGTGGCAATGATGCAGAGACTGAGCTCATTATATAGGGGCCAGCAGAGCTTGATACAACTTGTAAGAAGGACGCACAAATGAAGCCATGGGGACAAAGAGATGAAAATCCCGCACTGAATAACAGAAAGGATGACTTACTCTACTATAACGGTAGAAGGGGGGGACTGAGGCAGAACACGCTCGTGATCAAACAGGCAGCACAGTGTACGTTAGAATTACACAAAGGAAGATGAAATCATAGGCTATGTAACACCTCCCCACAAAGAAAAAGAAATTTACAAAGGAAATTTCTTATTACTCTAAAACAATCTGTCTAAAGTCTAGATAAGCAATCTGCAATAACATTTTCTTTCCAAGTGTTACAAAACATGAGATCTCCCTAGCATGTTCAGTCATAGGTACTTGCCAGTATCCCTTTAACAAATCAAACTTACTTATGTACCTAGCCTTTCCGATCTTGTCTATGCAATCTTCCACGCGAGGGAGAGGGTAAGTGTTTGTTTTGGTTATCTGATTAACACGTCTGTAGTCGATGCAAAGCCGCTGTGACCCACCTGGCTTAGGGACTAGAGTGACAGGAGAACTCCACTCGCTCTGACAGGGCTCAATCATCTTGTGGTCCAACAGGTAGCCAAGCTCCTTCTGGATGAGAGGAACTTTCACTGGGTTCACACGGTAAGGAGGCAGTTTAATTGGCTTTGCGTCTCCAACATCGACATCATGCATCAACACAGTGGTTCTTCCTGGAGTAGCACGGAACACTTGCGGGTACTCCTGCAGTAATGCCGAAAACTCCTGCCTTTCCTTTGGAGGTTGATGAGAAATCTTAGTCTGGAGATCATTCATGATATCAGGATTCTTCCCCAAACTATCACTCAGGCACATACTGCATGGGAGAGCTTCACTTGCAGACTCGGGTGGAACAGCTACAGTGCAGACTGGATTATTTTCGTCCCGCCTGTGATATAACTTTAGCATGTTGATGTGACATAGTTGCTTGCTCTTTCTACGATCTGGTGTGGCGATGACATAGTTGACATCACTGAGTTTCTTCTCCACGAAATAAGGACCACTAAACTTGGCTGGAAGAGGTTGCCCATGAACTGGTAGCAGAATCAAAACCTGATCTGGCTGAAAGTGGCGCAACCTGGACTTCTTATCATACCAAGTCTTCATCTTCTCCTGAGCAGCTCCTAAATTCTCTCTCGCCAACTGTAAAGCAGTGGACAGCCGTTCTTTGAACTTCATCACATACTCCAGCAGGTTGACGTCATCTTCCTCCGACAGCCAGCATTCCTTGAGTAGCTTAAGGGGTCCTCTTACTTCATGGCCAAACAGTAGTTCAAAAGGTGAGAAGCCCAGTGATTCATTTGGAGATTCTCTTGCAGCAAACACAACGAATGGAAGACCTTTATCCCAGTCTTTCTGATGTTCCAAACAGTATTTCTTGAGCATCGATTTGAGTGTTTGATGATATCTCTCCAACGCTCCTTGGGTCTGGGGATGATAAGCTGAAGACGTGATCTGGGTGATGCCCAACTCTTTCAGAGACTGCTTGAAAACGTTTGACATGAAATTACTTCCCCGGTCTGACTGTACCTCCTTGGGCAGACCAAACTTTGTGAAGAACCCTAGCATTTCTTTAACCACGTTCTTTGCTGAGATGTTTCTAAGTGGAATGGCTTCAGGATAACGAGTAGCCATATCAATCATGGTCAACACATAAGAAAATCCTGAAGAAGTCTTAGGAAGAGGGCCCACAATATCCACCAACACACGGGTGAAAGGCGCCTCAAAAGGAGGAATTGGAACTAGAGGTGCAACCTTTTCGGTCTGATTACACTTCCCCACAACTTGACAGGTGTGACAAGACTTACAATACCAGGAAACATCCCTGAAGATACCTGGCCAGTAGAAGTGTTTCAAAATGCGTGCCACAGTCTTCCTCACTCCAAGGTGTCCTGCCAAACTGGAATCATGAGCCACTCTAATGATATCCTGCCTACAAACACGAGGGATGACAACCTGATGTACAACCTCCCATTCACAGTCGGCTGATGCTGTTGGGGGTCTCCACTTCCTCATAAGTACTCCTGACTTTACATAATAACAAGTAGAAGCACCGGCTGACTCTTCTTCACTGTAAGCAGAGTTAGCTAGACCTTTCAACTCAGGGTCAGCAACCTGCAACTCAACCAACTCTTGACGAGACAAATTATCAACACTACGGGGTACTGCCTCATCTGGTGAGTGGTCCAAATTAGCAAGAAAAGTGTCAGCTAGGATAACATCATCATCATCATTATCCTCTAAATCACCAGTAACTTTAGACTTAGCCCTAGTGACAGCACATGCAGGGAACACATCAGGGACATCACAATCCTGGGACGCAGCCACTGGCTCACTAGACAACTGAGGAGCTGGACACACTTGACTTCCACCAATATCATTTCCAAGTAAGAAAGTTACACCTGACATTGGGAGTGTCTCAACCAACCCAACCATAACAGAACCATTAACAAAACCAGACTCTAAATTCACTCTGCACAGAGGGACAGAGAAGTAATTATTCCCTACACCTTGTAAGATTACAGTTTCATCAGAGGAATTAACATTAGAGCCTAGAACACTGGTCAGCATAAGGGATTGGCAAGCACCTGTATCACGATATATTTGAACTGATTTCCTGTCATTACTGTCCAGAGGACTGACAAAACCATCAGACAGGAAATTAGCACATGAACTCTTGAGAGTGTCACCCACGTTACTGCTCAAAAGAGGAGCTCCATCATGAGAATTTAAGTTACCCCTCAAAGCAGGTTCAGTTAACTCAGTTAAAGAATTCTGGGAACTCTCAAGAGTGGACACTAGACCAATTGACTGAATATTTAAAGACTCCTTTTGTTCACATCACGCTGTCTCCTGAAACATCTCTCCGTAGTATGACCAAGCTTACTCCAAAAAGTACATTTACTTTTCTGAAATCTAGAGGTGAAGCTGGTATTTACTTCCTGAGAAACATCATCCTTATTCTCTTTCCTGTTACCTGTACTCTGAGTAGAGGCAACGTACTTACTCTCAGCTTTCCTTTTTCCTCCAGAATATCTCTTGTGAGTGAGAACATATTCATCAGCTAAAACTGCAGCATCAGACAAATTATCTATTCTTTTCTCATCAAGATATAGGCTTACATCTTTATTAACACACCTCTTGAAGTCCTCCAGCAAAATCATCTGCTTAAATTTACCAAAATCAGAATCCACATTCTTAGAATTTAACCATTGCTCTAACAGATCTTCTTTGATTTTTGCATACTCAACATGGGATTGCTTATCTTGCTTATAAGTTGTCCTAAATTTTACTCTATAGGCTTCAGGAACAAGCTCATAGGCCTTAAGAATCAAGCTCTTAACTACATCATAATTATCAGATTGATCCTGAGGCAAAGATGCATAAGTTACTTGAGCTTTACCGGTGAGAACAGTTTGAAGGAGTACTGGCCAATACTTTTTGGGCCAATTAAAACCTGTAGCTACCCTCTCAAACAACTGAAAATACTTTGTTAAATCAGATTCATTAAAAGGAGGGACAAGTTTAACATTTTTAGCCACATCAAAATCATCAGAGCTAGCTGATCCAGTTCCACCTTGTTTCATGCGATACTCATGGTCTGCCTGAACCCTAGCTAGTTCAATTTGTGCCTGAGCCTGTATCTGTGCCTCCTGAATCCGAGCCTGAGATTCAGCCTCCTTAGCATTTGCTTGAAATTCAGCCTCCTGAATACGAGCCTGAGACTCCGCCTCCTTAGCCTGAGACTCAGCCTCCATAGCACGTGCTTGAAATTTAGCCTCCTTAACACGAGCCTCCTGCAGGGCTAGCTGTAACTTAGCTAATTCAATCTGCGTTTGCTCATTTGGAGGAGTTACATTAAACAAGCTTTTATTAATCATGCCAACAATTTGATCTTTAGAATGATGAGTGAACTGCAATTCCCAATTGTTGAGCAACAAGCTTAAGTTCATTCTTTGTTCTGTTTTCTACATCACACACTGCTTGCACATTTGACAAAAAATCTTTGGCTTCATCAAGTGTAGTAATAGTAGACATCATGAATAAGTCTATCTATCTATCTATATACCTAGGCTGCTTCCCCCAAGGAAAGGGAGGTAGCCGAGACAGGACGACTCACGAATAAGTAACAGTCACAAAATATCAAGCAATATCCTTATGATAATATCCTGAATATCCTGATGAGAGGTCGCCAAATTTATGTTACGGAACAGAGAAAGATAATGTACACTTTAAGTGAGACTACTAAAAATCACTACTGTCCCGTAAAGTTACAGGTTCAAAACAAATGAGTTAGGTAAAATTACAAGTCAAAGTTTAATGCTCAAACTAACAACAAAACATTCAGGACTCATAAGGATAATGTAATGGCAAAAACAGGTTAAATATATGGTTAACTGCAATAGCCTCTATTAACACGAAATTAGCATGAGTAAATTTATCTAAGTCAGCCCTGATGAAATGAAAAACACTGGGTAATGCTCAGTTAATGCAAGATAAATAATTACAGATACAAACTATTATTACCACTGACTGACAAAATGAATTCTACACAATTTACAAAAACTTTCCAGGCCCAAGAATTAACCTTATGCTACACAGTACAAGAACAAAATGCAGTAACACTCATACTCAAATCACACAGCTGCTAGATGGTTGGAGACTTCCCGAGAAATTCACAATAATAATAACTGTACAGGGGAGGACAGAGATGTGAACAAAATGAGGAGCAGATCTAAGTGGCAATGATGCAGAGACTGAGCTCATTATATAGGGGCTCGTGATCAAACAGGCAGCACAGTGTACGTTAGAATTACACAAAGGATGATGAAATCATAGGCTATGTAACAATATATATATATATATATATATATATATATATATATATATATATATATATATATATATATATATATATGGGGGTTTGTTCTTTTGGGGGGGGCAAATGTCCTTTTTTAAAATTTGTCTGTGCTTTTCCTCATTGAAGCATCTAGCATCCCTTACTGTGTGGTGCACGCTCCAGGTGGGGCACGTACTTTGGGCAAGAGAGATTTAAGAGCTTGCTCCATGTACGACAGGGTTAAAAACAAAAAAGAAAAAAAATCGAATTATTGCTTAGAATCTGATAGTAGCAGCTGCATTAATCTCTTTATAGAGTTAATGAGCTTAACCCTCTATAGGAAACATTTAATAATTTTTGAAGTTTGTAAATAAAAAGATGAAAATACGAATCCTAAGTTAAGGATTTTTCAGAGCATTCGAACACGTGTGGCCTTTATCACGGAAGCATCAAACGTTTTCCGTTCAGCCGAGCGATGTTCGCTACACGGAGAGATTATATTATTTGTCATCACCGTCTTTTGTGGTTTATCTTTTTCCAATGTAATGACAGGATTTTACAATCCCACCACTATTGTTCCATCAGTGTAATGTTAGGATTTATAATCTTACCGGTTGTTGGTTCTGTTCGACTTACCCATTGATAATACAAATGGTACTCGACTTCGTCTCCCCTCCGTGATTGATAGAAAATTCACTTCAGTAAAACAAAAGGGGGAGGGGTGGTGTTTTGACCTGGTATGATAAAGGTTAATTGTTTACGATAGTTTTGGTAGCGTTTGTAGTTTTTGGCCGAGTCGAGGTTAAGACAGTACCACGTGTGGTCGTCGTTCCCAAAGCGGAGGAATCTTGAATTGGAAGGGGAGTGAGTTAGGCATGAGAGGACATAATTCCCTTGATTGGGTATAAAAAAAATGACATATACTTTACTTTAATAATTCTATACTGGTTTTCAACAGACATTTTTAATTACATGACCTTTAGTCATATGAAAAAGGGTTGTACATTAAAGCCATGGTTTGGGCGATCATTCATACAACATTGTCACCAGGCGAAACAATTTGGAACATTCAAGCGATTTCTAAGGTCATCGTACCTCACTCTTTATTGTCGGTTATTCTTGCGCTTGTCAAGAGCCTCAAGACTGGGACATTTATGGGTTTGGGTTGTCTTTTCGGGCTGGCATAGCCTCGAACCAAGAAAAATAATCACTCGTGTTCTATTTCGTCCGTATAGTATAATCTCATCATGCAATTCACTATAATTCACAATCACTTTCAATTCATAATTATTAATAGTTCATAATCATCATTAATGCATAATCACAAGGAATACATAATCACTCGGACTTGTTTAGCCTCGAGGAACAACTCAAAATCACATTTTTGCTCACAACCACTAAGTTCCCTTCCACGCTCCTAATTTTCTAACATATTAAAATAAGAGAAAGAAAACGGTTAATGAGTTTGATTTTCGCCTTTCCGTTACATGATCACATCACTTCAAATTTCTATTCCTTATCTACAAAAAAAATAATAATAATAATAAAGTTCACTTGATAGATTAATAATACCATTTCTACTACATTCAGTTTATAAAATAATTCATGGGTAGTGTAAGTGTGTATGTAAGACGAGTCTATGGGCAATACCACGAGATGGCATCGTGCACACTCCGACGTCACCGTGTCTGTGGACTGAACCAAGGTCTGTTATACACGATGTCTGAGCAGCGACATATTTGGGTTCTAGCAGCTTCATTAGTAAGCATTTCACAACTAGGATACGGAAAGAATTGTATACCCATCATTACTCTGTTTAAGGTTAAAACTTGGCGCCCAACAACGACGCATAAACAAGGAGAAAGGCCGCACGCATCTTTGATTCATTACTCTACCAGACGGAGGAATTCCCATAGCTCAACACTCACAATTACATCACCCATGCATAGATACAGATATGTATACATATAAAAATGAAGTTAACCCTACATCAATCATTATTAACATCTGAATTACTACTTAGGACAGGAATTTATAGACTAGTATTCAGATTACACCCTATCTAACTTAGAAATTACAGTACCTCGAAACACATACATGAATACTAAATTTGTGTCACTACACCAAGTCCTTGCTACAAATACTTTTACGTGTTTTCACCTTACTTTTCCCTGACATATAATTTTATGACAAACGCACGAAAAATTAAGAAACGGAGAACAGAAACAATAACCATCTGAAAACGAAAAAGTTTTGTCATCAGCTTTTTATCATCATTGCACAAGTGATAAAAAAAAATCATACAAAAATGTTCTGTTCCTTGTTGCTTGCCTGGATGTTACAAGCAGTATGATACAAATGAAAATGGGCGCAATCTCGATATTTGGAAATTAGAGGGTCGTTATGACTGAAAGTTTGGAATCTACTGGCCTCTAGAAGCTACTTTTGATAATATATTGATCAAGAACTGGTGTAAAGAAAGAAGAAATAATTTCATGTACCATAAATAAACTATATAGAAGTTTTGCGGTGCTACGGACTGCTTTCGTTAAATCAGTAGAAAAATTAGGTGCATATTAAAAATATCTATTCACAATAAATACATAAATAGAATAAACTGAACTGATTGGCGAAAATCCCTCCAAAACATAAAGTCTTATATTCTCTTCTTTGTTGCACTTGCAGTCAGTTCTACGTAGAACCTGCCACTTAGAGAAAAGAAAACCAACTTCGACAGCAACAGGTCCTAAGACGGCCGTGATTTTGACGTACTTGAAGCTCTATTCTGATGTGTATGGACTTATTAAAAGAAATTAAGATAAACTGGGTGAGTAACATTTATAAAATAGTTGAATCATAATAAAGTCTGGTGGATACGTGCCTGGTTGAGCTGGTTGATCAAGCTGCAATGGAAATAATTTTGTTGATTGTACCATGTAAGCAAATTCATATAAAGTTAGTTAAAGGAATATGAGCAATGGCATATATATATATATATATATATATATATATATATATATATATATATATATATATATATATATATATATATATATATATAAGATATAGATATATGCAATGGAAATAATTTTGTTGATTGTGCCATGTAAACAAATTCATATAAAGTTAGTTAAAGGACTATGAGCGTGGAAATGAGTTATTTAAGAGGAGCCTGTGGAGTCACATGGAGAGACAGGGTGACGAATGAGGATATAAAGGAGCGTTGTGGTGTTGATGTGGATGTGATAGGAAGCGTTATGAGGAACACACTGAGGTGGTTTGGCCATGTGGAGAGGATGGAGGGTGAAAGACTGACGAAGAGAGTGTATTTGAGTGAGGTGGAGGGGGGAAGAGGGAGGGGGAGGCCGAGGATGAGATGGAGGGATGGGGTGGAGAGGTATATGAGAGAGGGGGGTGAGTTGGGAGCAGGGCAGTGAGATGGCGGGGGACAGGGCGACTTGGAGGCGATTTGTTTGTGGCCACCCCAAACGGGATTGAGGCGTCTGGCAATATATATATATATATATATATATATATATATATATATATATATATATATATATATATATATATATATATATATATGTATGTATGTATGTATGCGTGTGTGTGGCACCCAGGTGAGAGTGAATGGAGACTAGAATGATGAGTTTTCCATCAGTTCTGGTGTGCATCAGGGGTCAGCCTTGAGCCCCTAGTTGCTTGTCATGGTGCTTTAAGGTGTCTCGTGTAGCCTCAGAAATGACTTGGTGCTTATTACAGAGAATGAAAGGGAGGTAAAGGAAAGATATAGGAAATAAAGAGATGGTACGAGGGACGAGGGCTTGAAAGTAAATGCAGAAATAACAAAAGTGATGATATGTAGAACTGGCTGTAATACTATCAAAGCAGAGGAAGTGTGACCATGAGCAGTTCTGCCACAAGGATGTGGGAAGTAACTCCAACTTGTGCAGTGTTTGTGATATGTGGGTACATAAGAGATGCGGTGGTGTTAGTAGATTGCGAAATAGTGTTGATTTCGTGTGTGCGGTGTGTCGGGGAGGACACGTGAAGATTGTCAGGTGTGAAAGGATTGCTCTTGCTGGTGGGTTTCTTGAGTGTGTGGAAGAGTTTTGTTATTTGAGGGACATATTATACAGTATGCTGGAGGTGGGACTGTGCCAAGGCCGTCTTGATATACAGGCCCGGAGGAGAGACTGATGACGTCACAGACGGTGGCCACAAATTCCCTCTGCCTTTGCCTCTCATGCGTACACATTTAATATTTGCTTGCTTAAATATGGCCATTGTTATTTATTTTTGATTATTAGTGTTAATACTAATATTAGTTATTATTATTTATTATTATGATAATAAAAATGACAGTTCCCGAATTAAAGGCCTAAAACATTGTATTGAATAGATCTGTTCAGATGCAAATTTTATACGATATTAGGATACCTGTCTGTGTAAAGATTATTTATCACTGTACAAACTGAAAATAACTGTCTTACTTGCAAGGTAAAATAATACACACAAATCCGCGTTGGCAACAACGTCGGTGGCCCACCTTTTGTGCACCTGGATTTTGAATAAGCCCACTTGAATAAACCCAATATTATGACCACTTTACTGCTTTTAATGCACCTATTAACATAAAATCTGCATGAATTCCCGGGATATTTGAAAAAAAAAGGTGTAAATAACCTACACACTGGTAAAAAACTGAACTGCTGAAGAAAGCACAAACAGTACACCAAAGGAAGAAACTATAGACACTGTAATTATGTATATATATAATCAACCAATACTGTATAGGTTAAGCTTCTGACTATCATTGCATTGCATCGCATATATAATGTGCCTTTTTGTTTTCTTAGGCTAGGTATAGGTAAATATAGCTAGGTAAAAGACTGAATTGCTGAAGAAAGCACAGACAGTACACCAAAGAAAGAAACTCTAGACACTGTAATTATGTATATATTGTTACATAGCCTATGATTTCATCATCCTTTGTGTAATTTTAACGCACAGTATGCTCCATGTTTGATCACGAGCGTGTTCTGCCTCAGTTCCCCCCTTCTACCGTTATAGTAGAGTAAGTCGTCATTTCTGTTGTTTCAGTGCGGGATTTTCATCTCTTTGTCCCCATGGCTTCATTTGCGCGTCCTTCTTACAAGTTGTATCAAGCTCTGCTGGCCCCTATATAATGAGCTCAGTCGCTGCATCATTGCCACTTAGATTTGCTCCTCATTTTGTTCACATCTCTGTCCTCCCCTGTACAGATATTATTATTGTGAGTGCTCAAGAAATCTCCTAACATCTAGCAGCTGTGTGAAATTTGAGTATAAGTGTTATTGCATTTTTTCTTGTACTGTGTAGCATAAGATTAATTCTTAGGCCTAGTGAGGTTTTTGATTAATGTTGGGTTTTGTGTCAGTCATTTTTGATAATAGTTTGTATCTGTAATAATTTATCTGGCATTCACTGAGTATTATCTGGTATCTCATTTTATCAGGGCTGACTTAGATAAATTTACTCTTGCTAATTTCGTGTTAATTGAGGCTATTGCAGTTAACCATATATTTAACCTGTTTATTTGCCATTACATTATCCTTATGAGTCCTGAATATTTTGTTGTTAGTTTGTGCATTAAACTTTAACTTGTAATTTTATCTAACTCTTTTGTTTTGAACCTGGAACTTTACGGGACAGTAGTGATTTTATTTAGCATTCTCACTTAAAGTGTACATTATCTTTTTCTGTTCCGTAACATAAATTTGGCGACCTCTTATCAGGATATTCAGGATATTATCATAAGGATATTGCTTGATATTTTGTGACTGTTACTTATTAATTATGTCTACTATTACTACACTTGATGAAGCCAAAGATTTTTTGTCAAATGTGCAAACAGTGTGTGATATAGAAAACAGAACAAAGAATGAACTTAAGCTTGTTGCTCAACAATTGGGAATTGCTGTTCGCTCTCATCATTCTAAAGATCAAATTGTTGACATGATTAATGAAAGCTTGTTTAATGTAACTCCTCCAAATGAGCAAACGCAGATTGAATTAGCTAAGTTACAGATAGCCCTGCAGGAGGCTCGCGTTAAGGAGGCACAGATACAGGCTCAGGCACAAGTTGAACTTGCCAGGATTCAGGCAGACCATGAGTATCGCATGAAACAAGGTGGAACTGGATCATCTAGCTCTGATGATTTTGATGTGGCTAAAAATGTTAAACTTGTCCCTCCTTTTAATGAATCTGATTTAACAAAGTATTTTCAGTTGTTTGAGAGGGTAGCTACAGGTTTTAATTGGCCCAAAAAGTATTGGCCAGTACTCCTTCAAACTGTTCTCACCGGTAAAGCTCAAGTAACTTATGCATCTTTGCCTCAGGATCAATCTGATAATTATGATGTAGTTAAGAGCTTGATTCTTAAGGCCTATGAGCTTGTTCCTGAAGCCTATAGAGTAAAATTTAGGACAACTTAAAAGCAAGATAAGCAATCCCATGTTGAGTATGCAAAAATCAAAGAAGATCTGTTAGAGCAGTGGTTAAATTCTAGGAATGTGGATTCTGATTTTGACAAATTTAAGCAGATGATTTTGCTGGAGGACTTCAAAAGGTGTATTTATAAAGATGTAAGCCTATATCTTGATGAGAAAAGAATAGATAATTTGTCTGATGCTGCAGTTTTAGCTGATGAGTATGTTCTCACTCACAAGAGATATTCTAAAGAAAAAGGGAAAGATGAGAGTAAGTACGTTGCCTCTACTCAGAGTACAGGTAACAGGAAAGAGAATAAAGATGATGTTTCTCAGGAAGTAAATACCAGCTTCACCTCTAGATTTCAGAAAAGTAAATGTACTTATTGTAGTAAGCTTGGTCATACTACGAAGAGATGTTTCAGGAGACAGCGTGATGTGAACAAAAAGGAGTCTTTAAATATTCAGTCAATTGGTCTAGTGTCCACTCTTGAGAGTTCCCAGAATTCTTTAACTGAGTTAACTGAACCTGCTTTGAGGGGTAACTTAAATTCTCATGATGGAGCTCCTCTTTTGAGCAGTAACGTGGGTGACACTCTCAAGAGTTCATGTGCTAATTTCCTGTCTGATGGTTTTGTCAGTCCTCTGGACAGTAATGACAGGAAATCAGTTCAAATATATCGTGATACAGGTGCTTGCCAATCCCTTATGCTGACCAGTGTTCTAGGCTCTAATGTTAATTCCTCTGATGAAACTGTAATCTTACAAGGTGTAGGGAATAATTATTTCTCTGTCCCTCTGTGCAGAGTGAATTTAGAGTCTGGTTTTGTTAATGGTTCCGTTATGGTTGGGTTGGTTGAGACACTCCCAATGTCAGGTGTAACTTTCTTACTTGGAAATGATATTGGTGGAAGTCAAGTGTGTCCAGCTCCTCAGTTGTCTAGTGAGCCAGTGGCTGCGTCCCAGGATTGTGATGTCCCTGATGTGTTCCCTGCATGTGCTGTCACTAGGGCTAAGTCTAAAGTTACTGGTGATTTAGAGGATAATGATGATGATGATGTTATCCTAGCTGACACTTTTCTTGCTAATTTGGACCACTCACCAGATGAGGCAGTACCCCGTAGTGTTGATAATTTGTCTCGTCAAGAGTTGGTTGAGTTGCAGGTTGCTGACCCTGAGTTGAAAGGTCTAGCTAACTCTGCTTACAGTGAAGAAGAGTCAGCCGGTGCTTCTACTTGTTATTATGTAAAGTCAGGAGTACTTATGAGGAAGTGGAGACCCCCAACAGCATCAGCCGACTGTGAATGGGAGGTTGTACATCAAGTTGTCATCCCTCGTGTTTGTAGGCAGGATATCATTAGAGTGGCTCATGATTCCAGTTTGGCAGGACACCTTGGAGTGAGGAAGACTGTGGCACGCATTTTGAAACACTTCTACTGGCCAGGTATCTTCAGGGATGTTTCCTGGTATTGTAAGTCTTGTCACACCTGTCAAGTTGTGGGGAAGTGTAATCAGACCGAAAAGGTTGCACCTCTAGTTCCCATTCCTCCTTTTGAGGCGCCTTTCACCCGTGTGTTGGTGGATATTGTGGGCCCTCTTCCTAAGACTTCTTCAGGATTTTCTTATGTGTTGACCATGATTGATATGGCTACTCGTTATCCTGAAGCCATTCCACTTAGAAACATCTCAGCAAAGAACATGGTTAAGGAAATGCTAGGGTTCTTCACAAAGTTTGGTCTGCCCAAGGAGGTACAGTCAGACCGGGGAAGTAATTTCATGTCAAATGTTTTCAAGCAGTCTCTGAAAGAGTTGGGCATCACCCAGATCACGTCTTCAGCTTACCATCCCCAGACCCAAGGAGCGTTGGAGAGATATCATCAAACACTCAAATCGATGCTCAAGAAATACTGTTTGGAACATCAGAAAGACTGGGATAAAGGTCTTCCATTCGTTGTGTTTGCCGCAAGAGAATCTCCAAATGAATCACTGGGCTTCTCACCTTTTGAACTACTGTTTGGCCATGAAGTAAGAGGACCCCTTATGTTACTCAAGGAATGCTGGCTGTCGGAGGAAGATGACGTCAACCTGCTGGAGTATGTGATGAAGTTCAAAGAACGGCTGTCCACTGCTTTACAGCTGGCGAGAGAGAATTTAGGAGCTGCTCAGGAGAAGATGAAGACTTGGTATGATAAGAAGTCCAGGTTACGCCACTTTCAGCCAGGAGATCAGGTTTTGATTCTGCTACCAGTTCATGGGCAACCTCTTCAAGCCAAGTTTAGTGGTCCTTATTTCGTGGAGAAGAAACTCAGTGATGTCAACTATGTCATCGCCACACCAGATCGTAGAAAGAACAAGCAACTATGTCACATCAACATGCTAAAGTTATATCACAGGCGGGACGAAAATAATCCAGTCTGCACTGTAGCTGTTCCACCCGAGTCTGCAAGTGAAGCTCTCCCATGCAGTATGAGTCTGAGTGATAGTTTGGGGAAGAATCCTGATATCATGAATGATCTCCAGACTAAGCTTTCTCATCTACCACCCAAGGAAAGGCAGGAGTTTTCGGCATTACTGCAGGAGTACCCGCAAGTGTTCCGTGCTACTCCAGGAAGAACCACTGTGTTGATGCATGATGTCGATGTTGGAGACGCAAAGCCAATTAAATTGCCTCCTTACCGTGTGAACCCAGTGAAAGTTCCTCTCATCCAGAAGGAGCTTGGCTACCTGTTGGACCACAAGATGATTGAGCCCTGTCAGAGCGAGTGGAGTTCTCCTGTCACTCTAGTCCCTAAGCCAGGTGGGTCAACAGCAATTTTACCGAACTGATATTTGTCATTTAAACAATAGGTTTCTTGTGTCATATTTTCATTTCTATTTATGCTCAACCGGCGCAAATCTCTTTTAAAGTCCCTCTCTTCAAACCATAGGAAACATGAGTATCAATAAAATGACCCCGTCCTGGCTAAAATCCATATTTAGCTAACAATTCCTTTAAGCAATGGCATTACATTTGGCTTTGGGCAAACCCATACACATTTCTTCTTGGCCTAGGATAGGCCTATGCATTTTTCCTGGCCTGGGCTTGGCCTATGCACATTTTTCTTGGCATGAACTAGGCCTATATGTTTCTTCCTGCCTAGACAAGGCCCATAAATGTTTTTGCTTGGCCTGGGCTGGGCTTATAAATGTCTCTTCTTACCCTAGGCTAGGCCTATACTTTTCGGTTGATATCCTTGTTACCTAGATATTTCAATGATTACATAGAATTAAAAGAATAAATCAAGCTACCATTGAGTAGCATAGATTATTTTGCATGGAATGAAGGCATCAGTAACCAAATTAACATCTCAATACGACTGTGATCCAAAATATATTATGTACAGTTAATAAAGAACACTGAGAAACTTAGGCTGTGTTGTAATTTCGTTGCCTAACGTATTACGAAAACTACTTTACTAGAAGATATCCACTGCTGACAGTCCGATACCTCTAATTTCTCATTTAAAATGCTTTCCGTAATAGCAATGATGCTTTTCATGCATTTTAGTATGGCTATACATATTTAATAAGACATGTATGGCTTACCGTAAACGAAATCCAGATGGGAGAGAGGAAAAATTTTAAATAAGTGGGTGAATTGCAGGCGTGCCTCACTATTTATAACTTGGCGCGTGGGCTGGCGCAATAATACAATGGCCACCGATTGTGACGTCACTGTCAGATATTGGCGGGAGACCCGGGCCTGTCCAAATCAAGACAGCCTTGGCTGTGCCCAGAGAAAGGAGTGGTTGGAAGAAGTTCCGGGAGCTGTTGCCTCCTGACACTGAGAGGGCTCTCCCTCCGTGCTATAGACATACAGAAATGACATTGTTTAATGGATGTGTAGTGCATCCTTGAATTTGAGGCCTGGGGGTGTGAGGATTGCGATTGAGGAGTTGAGAGGAAGGGTGGGACTGGAATGTATCAGTGCTGTGATGAGGAAGAGAAAACTGAGATGGTTTGAGCTTGTTGAGGTGCTGGAGGACAACAACTGGATGTGGAGGGTGAGAAGGGTGAACATCGGGAGTAGGACTGAGAGGCAGACCGAAAAAGACCTGGGACGAGGTCATAGAGTGTGAATGAATAGGGAGACTGACAAAGATCGTGCAGAGGGAGAGGCGCCATCATGTGACCAAGTCCGAAGCATACAAGCATGCTAGGGCCTTTATAAACGATACAATATAATCTATCTATCTTTCTATCTATCTACATATATATATATATAAATATATATAAATATATATATATATATATATATATATATATATATATATATATATATATATATATATTTATGTATTTATTTATTTATTTATTTATTCATAGCAACAGTCGAGCAGGGCAGTACTCCCAAGGTAGATGGAAATCTGATGACAGGGAGAGCTGGAGCTCCCGTTTCATCAGCCCTCGGGACTAGTTCCTGACCATACCCCTTTGTTGAACCTTTTCAGCGTTTCAGTAACACAGAGACTAGGCCAGCATGCTCTACAGTACACGTTTCTCTAACTGTCGACTCCAGTCTACATGCACAGTACATACTACACTTCCTTTTCAAAAATAAAAAATAAAAAAATAACCTGGCCTGGGAGTCCCCCCGGGGGGAGAGGACCATAAATGCCCCCATCCGCCTCTCTTCCGGTGACGACTCAACAATATACCTGGAACCACTGTTTGACTCACTTTTTCTTCATTTCTGCAACATTTGCGGCCTTTCCTCTAACTTTCTGTCAAGCACCACCTCTCCTCCTCTAAACTTCACCTTCTCTTCCTGACAGAGACTCAACTGTCTGAGGCAACTGACAGCAAACCCTTTTCTGTTTCCTCCTACTTTCTCTATATTCATGTCAAAGCCAAAGGTGGCTCTTGTTTATATGTATGCAATGACTTATCTTGCTCTCGTGTTCCTGAACTTGATTCTTCTTAATTCTCTGATCTGTGGCTTCGGCTTTCTTGTCATTCTCTGACTAAATATATCTGCACTGTTTACTTATCTCCTAATTCTACTGACTGTGAAAAATTCTTCGACAATCTTACTTCTACGATGAAACACAATCTATCCATTTCTCCTTTCTCTGAAATCTCCATTCTAGGAGATTTCAATGTTCACCACCATCTTCGGCTCTCCTCTCCTTTCACTAATCCACCTGGTGAACAAGCCTACATCTTTTCTATCCTTAATGACCTAGAGCAGCTTGTACAACACCCTACCCATATCCATGACCACCTTGGAGAGAGCTCGAACATACTTGGCCTGTTCCTTACAACTAATCCTTCTGCTTGTACTGTTAATCTTTCCTCTCCGTTGGGCTTCTCCAATCACAACCTTATTACCTTGACCTGTCCTATTGCTCCGGTACGACCTGTAGACCCCCAAAGAAACTTCGACTGTGCCACTTTGGAGCTGCGGATTGGGAGGCCCTCAGGCAGTACTTCTTTGATTTTCCCTAGAATGAGTATTGCTTCCATGGCCGAGAGCCATCTAAGTGTGCTTTGCACATTACGGAAGTTATTCTCTTGGGTGTGGAAGCATACATTCCCTTCTCATATCCTTTGACTAATGCAAGAAAGCCTTGGTTTAATCATGCTTGTTCTAATGTTGTCCGCAACAAGGAGAGGGCCTACAAAAGGTACCAGTGCCAACTCACCTCTGAAGCACATCTTGTTTATGTTTCTGCCTGGAATCGTGCTAAGTCTGTTCTTCGCATTGCTAAAAATAATTTTATGTGTACTAAATGCTCTCAACTCTCCAGCTCGAATTCTTCCCGCTCCTTCTGGCACCTTGCCAAAAATCTTTCTAACAACTTTACCTCATCATCCTTCCCTCCTCTTTTCTACTCTGATGGCTCTTTAGCTACTTCTACTGATAAAGCAGAACTCTTCGCACAGACTTTCTCCTCCAGTTCCACCTTAGACGATTGCGGTCCTGTTCCTCCATCATTTCCTCCCTCTGAATTCCTCATGACTGTCATTAAAATTTCTTCAGCTGATGTATTTTCTGCCATCACTGGGCTTAATATTAACAAGGCATATGGGTCTGATGGAGTCCCTCCTGTTGTTCTCAAGAACTGTGCTTCTATGCTTATTCCCTGCCTTGGTAAACTCTTTCGCCTTTGTCTTTCAACTTGAACCTTTCCCTCTTGCTGGAAGTTTGCTCTCATTCAGCCAGTCCCATAGAAGGGTGGCCATTCTCAACCCTCTAACTATTTTCCAATTGCTTTAACATCCTGTTTCTCAAAAGTTTTCGAGTCAATTGTTAACAGAAAAAATTTAAAGCATCTTTCCTATCACAACCTTCTTCTGATCGTTAGTATGAGTTCCGTCAGGGACGCTCCAATGGCAATCTTATCACCTACCTTTCAGACTCCTGGTCATCCCCCTTCCGGGACTTTGACGAAAGCTTTGCCATTGCACTTGACATCTGAAAGGCTTTCGATCGAGTCTGGCATAAATCTATAATTTCCAAACTACCCTCTTACGGTTTCTAACCTATTTGTGTCTTCATCACTAGCTTTCTTTCTGGTCATTCTATAGCCGCTCTTGTGGACAGCCATCATTCTTCTCCTAGATCTATCAACAGTGGTGTTCCTCAGGGCTCTGTCATATCACCAACTCTCTTCCTTTTATTCATCAATGACCTTCTAAGCTGTACATCTAACTCTATCCACTCGTACCTGATGATTCCACCCTTCACCTTTCCATTCGGTTCCCGCAACGTCCATCTCAGCAGTTACTTCAGCAAGCAAGGGATGAGGCTATGGCACACCTAATGTCTAACTTGGCTCATATCTCTGGAGTAAAAATAATCTCGTTGTTTTAATGCATCAAAGACTTAGTTTTTACATTTATCAATCCGACACAATCTTCCACAGGAGTATCCACTAATGTTTAATAATATCCATCTGAATCCTGCAACATAAGCGGCATAATTACTGAAAATATCAAGATGATAATAGGGCCCTGAACTAATGACTTAATCAATGCGGCATGCTAGAACAAGTGTGTGTGTGTGTGTGTGTGTGTGTGTGTGTGTGTGTGTGTGTGTGTGTGTGTGTGTGTGTATAGATAGGTAGATAGATAGATATAGATAGATAGATAGATAGATAGATAGATACATAGATATTGAGGAGGGGCTTTGCACATACCTGACATTTGCAGGCAGCTACATTATACAAACAAACGGGACCTGAAGGCCGGCTGTTCTGTAAGACACTGGGACACTACTTTTTGCCATTGACTAAGAGACTTCCTTCCACCCGGTGCTTCATGCATACTTCGTAGTTGTACAGTTGGTGTGGAGAGCTTTTAATGTGTATGATGAGAAGTGGATATGGAAACAGTTTTGCAGAGACAGTGTTTGTGTGTGATAGAGACTATATGACATCAAGGAAACTTCGACAGGATGGGAACATATGAAAAAAGAAACCTAAATGGACGTACCAGTGCACACTGTTAATGTACAGTATGTCCCCTCGATGAGGCTGAACCCGTATTAGGAAAACTTAAGATGCACGCGCTACCCACCTGACCACTGGAGGCTCCGAAGCGGCAGGAAAGGCATGAAATGTGAACACTGCTGATGCTAAGTAAGTGTTAATGAACACAAAATAAATAAATAAAATAAGTAGCTTGTGAGGAGAAGAAAGATAGGAGATAAGCGAGAAACGTCAGAGGACAGGCGATTGATAAGATGTTGTGGCGGCTGTTAACGATTGGGTGGAGGGAGGGGGGGGAAGGTGAAAGATAAGGAAATACCCTCTTCATTACTGTTGCCGACTAGGAGTTTTCATTATCAGTCTTGCAAACTTTGTACCAAATATTTGCTTCTTAATAAGGTTTTTGATATTGGTATTTTGGCAAGTGTTATGTTCAAATCTGGTAACGAGACTTAGAGACACGTAATTATTATTTTCCCTACTCGCTACAAGAGTTGCATTCAAGGGGAACGATAGAGGTTCATTGCGAGGCCAGCTGTTTACTCTCCCTTACCGTACAGGACGTGATATGAACGGAATCACGGCGCTGCCCGAGACAACTCTTCATGATGCCAGTCACATCCTCGCACAGGATTACCGTGATCAGCACATGTGTGAGTGTTTACTTCCGAATCTGGCAAGATATCGAAATGGAATAATCTTATACTTTACCAGCCTCACATCACACTGCATGGGGATGAAAATATTCGTGGTTTGCTGGGCCAAGAACGGTTCATAACGAACATTTAGTTAGGTAATTCTTCCAAACAATTTATAAAGCAATAGTGCCAGTGATCCTGTCAGTCTGGTGCTTTACGTAGACAGTTTTACTATAAAAGTGCAACTTCCGCCGAGATTTACTTAAAATTCTAAACCTGTCTCACTAATCTAGTATTTTATCCATTTTATTTTGGGATGAGAGTGGGGGGAGGGGGTTCTTCATCTAAGGGTAACAGCTGGTTCCTACTGATTATATGGTTGTGGAAACTGACACATAATTTCTGTTCTATATATCTATCTATCTATAGACAGACGCCATAATCCCATTAAGGGTGGCCGTTTGTCTTTGAATTAATTGTTTTTTTGGGAGGGGCACTAACCCTCTGCCAACCCATTTGTTGACACGTAGGAAACACATATGGGTTGGTTACATGGTTACCACCCAGCGTTGGAAATGATTTCCTGGCTTACAGGAAACCATTAGGCTTGTCATTCAATGTAAAGCCACCTGAAAGGGAAAGAAGACTAATAAAAAGTGATAGGAAAGACGGGAGAAACAGAGAGAGAGGAGGGCAGACACAGAATTAGAATGATAAAGTAAGATGTAGGCAACATTACATCACGTGAGTGGATGAAGATCGCCACCACTTACCACCTGATTTCTATTTCTACACCCAAAGTGCTCTTAAGGTGGAAGTTTGTTAAAAAAAAAAAAAAGTTAAATATGGTAAATGAATTGCTTTGGACTTGGCATCATACTTGGTAGCGGTTATGCTCCAGTTACTTGGCAACCCTTGAACCTTGCTAATTCAGGGCTCTCACTTTTGAGGTAAGTATTGGGTAATTTTGAATCATCTAAGGAAATCTCTGAGGTAATGGAACTGTGATTCTGAGGTAATTCAGGGTAGTATGGTCGTAAAATCTAAGGCAATTTTGATCATTTTAAAGTACATCATGCATTCAGTATCATCAAAAAAAAAAAAAAAAAAAAAAAAAAATCTGGTTTGATGGCAAAGAACAGCGGCAATATACACGGTTACATCACATGGTGCCCGGGCCTGGGCCATATTCCGTACAGTGCACGACTACAGGCACGTTTTGGTTGCGACAGGCAGTCCGCCGGCTTGACGCCGTCAGAATTTTGTGTATTCACATGACGCGTTCGTGGTTCGTCCAGCATCGTCATTCAGTGTGGGCTCATTGTTGCGTGAGGATCATGGCCGGCCGGCCTCTAAGGAATTTGGCGGCAATTGCTCTACTGTTAGAAGATGAGGGGAAAGAAAACGTTCATGGAAAGAGGAAAAGGTTATGGGTACACCAGTCACTGAAAATGAGAAATGGATACACCAGTCAATGAAAAAGAGAAAGTTCAAGGGAGAATTCTGGACCCTGTATAAAGAACTGGCAGATGATGAGGTAAAATTCTACCAGTATTTCAGAATGTCCAAGGCTAAGTTTAGTTGTTTACCGAAAAAAAAAAAAAAACAATCGAAATGGAGTTGACAAAGATGAACACAAACTGCCAAGAAGTAATACCTCCAAAAGAAAGACTAGCAGTCTGCCTAAGGAAAGAAAAAGAAGCTATGCTTATTGCATGCATTTTACTAATGTAAATAAATCAAAGTACAAATTGTATAACCTTAAGTATGCTAAATGTTACTTCTCATTCTCATCTCCCTCCCCTAAAAAAAAAAAGCTGTTACATCACAAAACACAATCTTTTATGAGTGCTCTAAGTAATCCATGAATTTGATTTATATAATATATTTTTCGAAATGCAAACTAGGATTTATAAACCTTACAGTATACTATTTTTTGCTTCAAAATTTTTGTTTTTTCGTCCGTGTTGCCAAACAATGAACTGTATGTGTCATCTACATAGACAAGGCGGTAACAGCGAGTCATGGAATGGACGAGTACGCTACGTGTCCTCGTTCACATGAGCCATCACCAACCTGTCAGGCTGGCATCAAGTCGCCAGCTAGCCGGCCAGGATTTCTCGAGAAGATATCCTTGACGTGTCGGTCGGCTGACGGACTGGTGCCGCCGTCAGCTTGACGGGTCATGTGAACACTTTCATTAGAATGCATGTAAGAAATCTCGATGGCGTCCAGCTGCTGGACTACCTGTCGGAACCAAAACGAGTCGTGTGAATCGGCCTTATGGTCGACTCACATGACCCGTTTTGGTTCCGACAGGCAATCCACCGGCTTGACATCGTCAACATGTTGTGTATTCACATGACGCGTTCCCAGTCTGTCGAGCATCATCATTCAGTGTGTGCTCATTGTCAGGGCTGTTTCTAGCCTTTTGGGGGCCCTAGGCAGAATGCTGTTTGGGGGCTCTTATCTTATGAAACTATGGTGGGGGGATTCCAAACAAAAACCAAGAGAGCCAAGAAATAGCCAAGCACCACAACCTCGAGTCACTTTACACATATTTTAATTTCTTAAAAAGCTAATATTGGCAGCTTGGGGGCCCCCTAGTGACATCGGGGGCCCTAGGCAACCGCATACTTCGCCTATAGCAAGAAACGGCCCTGCTCATTGTTGCGTGAGGATCATGGCCGGTCGGTCTCTATGTAATTTGGCGGCAATTGGACTACTATTAGAAGAAGAGGAGGAAGAAAAAGTTCGTGGAATGAGGAAAAGGCTATGGGTACACCAGTCACTGAAAAAGAGAGAGTTCGAGGGAGAATTCTGGACCCTGTATAAAGAACTGGCAGATGATGAGGTAAAATCCTACCAATACATCAGAATGCCCAAGGCTAAATTTAGTTGTTTTAATAAGTCAAGACACTCTCCAAATAATTTGCTTAATTTACCTAGACAAGGTGGAAATGTTCATCAAACTGCATTTAATGTCAGGGAAAAATTCAAAGTGTTTTTCAATAGTCCAGCTGGAGCATTACCTTGGGAGTGGTATAGCATAACCAGTATTAAGGCTCGAAAAAACGGTGAATTTTACCTGCAAAAGATTATGAGTTATAATTTATGTATAATAAACTAATGACACACTCACCTGGTTTGTTTATGTCCTTGCTAATCACTCTCCATATCTTATCGTTATGCAGATTATCACTGTGCTTCTTGATAGTCTTATCAAACAACTCTTCATAAGAACGCACAAGTTTGATCAGCCTTTCATCCATGATGCTAAACTTTGAACTGTATGTGTTATCCACATGAACAAGGCGATAACAGCGAGTCGTGGAATGGACGGGTACTCTACGTGTCCTCGTTCACATGAGTCATCACTAACCCGTCAGGCCGGCGCCATGTCACCAGACTAGCTGGCCAGGATTTCTCGAAAAGATATCCTTGACGTGTCGTTCAGCTGACGGACGGCTGCCGCCGTCAGCTTGACGGGTCATGTGAACAGTTACTGTAGAATGCATGTAAGAAATCTCGACGGCGTCTAGTCGCCAGATTTTCTGTCAGAGCCAAAACTGGTCGTGTGAATCGGCCTTTAATCGAACGAGAGCGGCTGTTTATCTCTGCTGTCTCATCCACTCGCACTACACTGTCCACGTAGCCAGCCAGTGCAGTGAGTGCTCCGATTTCCAGTACCAGATTCGCAGGCTTTACAGCAGCAGCATTTTGGTGTACTAATCTCCAGTGTACTGTCTTTCCTCCTGCATTTTATGAAGTCTTTGGGGAGCTGTTCAGTGAGTAGCCTACTGGCAGTGTACTGATGATGGTAATTCTGAATTTAACAACGGAATGATTTTAGGTATATATATATATACTTTCAGTCTAGACTGTCGTACTTTTTTCTTCTAAATAGTTTAGACTGTTCTAAGACATTTATTACGGACGAGAACATTTCCGTCTTTTGCCACAGTAATTAAGGTAAAAATCGTCAAAACACATAAACATAGTCTACGAATATCAATAAATAACCGAACCTAACCTTACCAACCTAACCTAACCTAACCTAATTAAGTCAAATGAAAGTACATAGTCATGTGAAAGTACCTAGCCTTGACATTCTTACTAAAACATACTATTCTCTGCTGTAAACCCGCCCAGTCTGTGACCCTTAGCTTCTGTGACTGATGTTAATGGAAAACAAATATTCCCCGGTCTTTCTAAAGTAGTAGGATGTGCATTAACCTTGCCACACTCAAGTGCTTCAGTAGAGAGACTTTTCAGTCAATTAAGACGTATTTAGACTGACCTGAGAAGTTCACTTACAGGTACAAACCTGGTTAGCTTACTGCACACTAAATATGGACTAAAAACAATGGGTGTATCCAGTGCTCAGTTGCAGCTGGATAACCATCTTCATCCTGCCTTGAAGAATGTAGTAAGTAATGCTGCAGATGAATGTAGGAAAATTATATTGGAAAAAAAAAAAATTCTCTGTGCTATGTTTTTTAGTTGTTGTTTCCCCCCCCCCAAAAAAAAAAAAAATGAAAACTGATATGCTCTACTGAGCTGAGAACTTGAGTGCATTATCAGTCAGAAAGCACTCAGAGAGTGTACACCTCCGCCAATGTCACTGCCGGATCCGTGGAGGTATTGTGTGGAATATATAGGATCCAGATCCGCCCCCAAATTTAATCTGTTTTTCCTTGACCCATGGCCCACTCCCCAACAAAATTTTATTGAAATTCATTGAGAATTTTTGGAGGTATTGTCCGGGATACTCCGGATCCAGATCCGGATCGGCCCCCAAATTTAATCAATTCTTTCTTGGCCCATGGCCCACCCTTCCACAAAAATTTCTTTGAAATACATTGAGAACTTTTGTAGATATCATATGGACAAACAGACAAACATTAGTGAATACATAACTTCCTTCAGTTCCGTTCGCAGAGGTAATAATCAGATACAAATTTCTTGTGTTACCAAAGTTTTATTCTCCTGTTCTCGCTGTTTTGAGTCGTTCGTGCACACACACACACACACACACACACACACATATATATACTGTATATATATATATATATATATATATATATATATATACACAGTATATATATAAATTACACATAGGATTTTTAAGGTAATTCTATTGCATCTAGGGTAATTTCACGGCGGTTCGGTAATCTTTGCTGGCTGTTGTCAGAGCCCTGCGCCCCACTATCCTCAGTCGTGCAGCAGTCGGCATCGGAGGTGGGCGCGTGCGTCATGGAGGTTAGTGGATAATCTTGTTCAGCCTGTCCCTCTCGCATCTCCTTAGCTACCCTCAATCACTTCACAAACTTTACAGTTTGGGAGAAGCTGGTGATGCAATGAGTAGAATATCTAACCCGCAACTGGAAAGCTCGATGCCATAGTCTGTCAAAGCTTTGTGCAAGGTTTTTCAACTGCAAAACCAGCATGAGTGTAGATTCAAGTATCAACAAGTACTCTGAATGCACAGCCTAAGCAGGATTACATCTGTGACAACTCCAGCCTCACTACTGTATCGGGGAGGAAAGAACAAAGCTTTGGATTAGCCACTTCAGTCTGATGGCGTATTTTTCATTACAGTCTTAATCTCTGCGGACAGTTTTACTCAGGTTTCGAGAGACCTTTGGAACTGGAGAGGTTAGACAGAACCTTCAGCAACCCCTTCACTGTTATAGCTTAGATACAGCCTTCAGCAACCCCTTCACTGTTACAGCTTAGATACAGCCTTCAGCAACCCCTTCACTGTTACAGGATAGTTACAGCCTTCAGCAACCCCTTCACTGTTACAGCTTAGATACAGCCTTCAGCAACCCCTTCACTGTTACAGGTTAGTTACAGCCTTCAGCAACCCCTTCACTGTTACAGCTTAGATACAGCCTTCATATCAGCAACCCCTTCACTGTTACAGCTTAGATACAGCCTTCAGCAACCCCTTCACTGTTACAGCTTAGATACAGCCTTCATATCAGCAACCCATTCACTGTTACAGCTTAGATACAGCCTTCAGGAACTCCATCACTGTTAGAGATCTTTCCAGAACTGAATAAAATCAGCCGATGGTAACATAATTGAAATATTCGTCATCGGAGTGAAGGGGTTTGTGCCTATCGAGTGCACGAGCATCAGTAAGACAGGTTTCATCGCCACAGTCTTTACATACAATACGGCTCGCAACATGGTGGTAGGTAGTGGCACCCATTATCCACTCTCTTGATGTAGTTCTTCCAGCTTCTTCCTTCATGTCTATCATTCTTTTTTCTCAGTCTGCCCTCCTATCCTCCTGTTTCTTCCATCCTTCGCATCCCCGTTTACCATACTTCTTTCCACGTAAGATGGCTTAACATTGAATAGAAAGACAAATGGCATCCTGCAACTCCGGAAACCATTTACAATGTTGGGTCGTAACGGGGTGACATGGAGCCTGCTATGGTGCCCTCGTTGGCTGTGCGGAGACATGCGGCGTCCACCCAGATATTAAACCAGGACATTAATCCCCGCGCCTCGATGTGGCAAGGCGCTGTCAGCCACATGGGAATGTCGATTCCCAGCATGAAATAGCCCAGCAGGGGAGGGTGCTTGCTTGCGGTTGGTGAGTCTGCTCCATTAGACAGACGTGTAGTACAACAACAGTAACAACAACAACAACGGCTCGCAACATTCTACTTAACATCTAGGTCCCTAAATGCATTTTTGAGTAAATGTTCCATCAAATAACTGAAAGATGCTTCTGCACTGATATGACGGCCGGAAGAGGATGGTATGGAGGGATATCAGTTCATATATTTATGGTATGGAAGGGTAGGTTGAGATAAGCATGGAGTACGAATGCTGGTGAAAGGGTTATACAGACTTAATTTACATGTCTGTTAAAGTTAACAATCAGAACAGTGGCCATGACTGGAGCGATTAGGTCAGTGATTTTGGAATGGATTGTGTATAATATTTATGATCATAAAAAATCTGTTTGGTGTGAAGTGTTAAATACATGTGTACTGCTGTAACGGTGCCATCTACTGTGATAGAAACAGTGTCAGTAAGCCAGACAACCTCTGGGACGAGGACGGATGTTGTTTCCGTCAGACCGGCTGTGTCCCCAACGAGACCTGCAATATTTTGTTCTTGCTCCCTTCAAATGATTGTACTCAGCTTTGGAGAGATTTTAGAACTGAAGAATTTAAATTAAGCCATTGTTAACCTTTCATTGTTTTGAGTATTTACAAATTACATAAAATTGTGTGAAGGTTGCAAGATTAATCTAAAAACGGATGTCCTCGTCCTAAGCGGATGAAGTATTTTATTTTATTCCTTCTCCTTACCGAGGATTTTATTCATTTTCGGAAAAGGCCTGTCTTGCTGAATAGGTTAACGAAGGCAACACCTAACATCCCCAGTTCAAGAAATATCGTTAAACTCTTATTGTCGCGTGGCGGTAACTCATGCAGTCCAGCAACGTATTTATTGATTTATTTTTGATAGCTGCAGACGATTATATTCAGCTTTGGGTAAAGCACTTGCAGTGAAAGGGTAAATGAAGACTTTAATCTATACTGTCTGCAAAGTGTCTCTGAAGCTGAAAGACATTTTATGCAGAGAACCCGAGTAAAATGAAAATTACGTAACCAAATTGAAGTGGTTGAGAATAAGGTAAAATCCAGACGTAACTGGATGGGAAAGTTTAAGAGGCAAACTTACGAATATGTTCCTGTCGCAGTTATGACTTACTTTTTGTAGGAAGGACAAAGTAAGGAGATTCTAGTAGGTTTCCATTACCAGTATTCCTACATAAACAAGCACAGTAAAATTATTGTGCAGCCCCATTCCACACCAGGGAAGCTCATGGGTCCCACCCTATCTAAAACATAGGTCTTAACTGCTGTGCATACCAGTGTTTCCCAGGAGTCACGGGGGCTGGCTCCACAGGATTCCACACTTGCTAATACCCGATCCGGATTGGCGTCTACCGCTATCCAGTACTTCGTATTCCATGAGAAAAAAAATGGTACTGCCCAACCAAAGCTGCTATGGGGGGTGGACAAGTCCCCCCATCCCCCGCCTGAAATCTGGTCTGAGATGAGGTTTACCATTGTGGAATGCTTCATTTTCCCAGGTAAAATCTGGCAATGCATACTGGAATTGACTGGGACTGGGGAATCCAACCCACAATACCTAGTCAGGGTGGAGGTGTACCCCCCCATACAAACTTCTTTGTTCCTAAATACATACATAAATAAACTAATAAAAATATTGCCAGGCGTAACAACGTTGGACAGAACCCCTGAAGTGCCACCCCCGCAACTAGGAGTGGGCCTTGAGCCTCACATCGTACCTTAAACCCAGGTTCGGTTTACGAGTGTGCAAAATTTCATGTTCCTGAGTTTAAAAAAATGGCATTGCTTCTCATTGGGATCCACTTCCGGGGGAAGTGGGGGAAGGATGGAAGGAGTCCCAAACTGTCTAAAACCTACCAGTATGCAGAAGTTCGTCTTGTAAAGTATAAATCCGGCCGTGTATATTGCTAAAGAACTGACAGTGCATACTGTCGTTGACCTCCCCCCTACCCAACAAGCAGCGGCCCTCGTGGATCCGATTCTGCCTAAAGCTGCTCCATGTTGAGGTCTACCACTAACAAAAATTCTTTTTTCCTAGGTGCTCCCAGACACTTCCGGTATTCAGAAATGAGTGCTGCAGGAACCACTTCCTCCTCCACCCTGGAGAAATACTGTGCATCAGTTAATCTACGCGTGGGGGGAAAAAGGGGATTCACAGTTTCATTAACCCCTTCAGTCTGATGAGTTATCATATTCTTTCTCTCCTGATAATTTTCCATTTCGAAATGTAGAGATTAGGCATAGCCTTCATTAGCCCTTTACTGCTAGGGGTGCTTCCTGTGTAGAATAAAGTTATTTGGTGGCAATAAGTTTATGTAAAATACATGATTGGCAAAGAATGAAGTCGTGGTCGCATGGTGATAAGTTAATGATGTAAAATACCTGATTAGCAAAGAAAAGGGTCGTATGGTGATAACAGTGTTATGATGTTAAACATGATCATCATGAACGAGTTAAGATTAATTACTTCTCGAAATTTTGACCCATTTATGTAGACAGGACAGAGAATTTGCCTACAGTAGTGGTTAGTAGTTAGAACGCTCTAGTCTGAGTGACAGTCTAGCCATATGCATAGGTTTGATCCCCAAGAGGATGGTGTGGGCTTTTCTGTCAGGTAATTCCATCAAGCGAAGTAACATGACCTACCATTACACTGACTGGAATACGATAGCCGAGTCCGGCTCCAACATCTCGATGGGAACAAAATTAGATTAGCTGTTATTGCTTTACAGAACTGACGTCTGTGACTGTAGCTGACAATGTCTGAAAACTTCCTCTATTTCTTTGGGTCACGGAATTTTTTGAGTAATCCTTTCAGTACGGTGACATTTTTGCTATAATAAACGATTGGGTTGAAGAGGGAGGTGAAGGGGATGGGATTACTGTTGAGAGACATGATGATAAACTCCTCACCGGGGTTGCCAGTTGGCATTTATCATTATTACACTGGCACGAATTTAATCGTGAAAAATCTGTCTGGGTATGAAGTAACTGATAATGGTAATCTGGTATTGTGGTGTTATTTGTGCAATTCGAAGAAAGACTTGGCAGCATGGAATATAATTTTCAATTTTTTCAACTCACTGAAAAGTTGCATTTAAGAGAAAGGCAAAAGCTCCATATCTGGTTGCTCCTATCTACCTCGGCCGTACAGGACGCGAAATGATCGGTATAGTACAGTAGCACCCGAGTCACCTCCCGCTGACTTCAGTCACGTACTCGTGCTGGATAATCGAGAACAGCATACCTTGGTGTAATGATTTTTTTTCCCACTTAACGAGGTAATGAACTTGAATCTTCTGATTTAGGAATGACATACTACACTACTTGAGGATACCAGGTCAAAACCCGGTTCATGACAAATGCTTTGCTACAGTAGGTATTTCTTACCGATGAGTTGCCATTTTGGTAGCCCTATCATGCCTGGTAAATCACAGCAAAGAGTTTGACTACAGCAGTGCAGTTTTGGCCACCATATGTTAAATAATATACATGCATTGCAATTTAAGTATGCTCATCAATTTGTCAGTAAGATATGTAAGACTTTATAAGACTAATAATAAAAAAGCTGCTTGACGCTCATTATACATCAGTAAAACTAGCGTATAGTAATTTATCTTTACATCCTTAAATTATCAGTATTTAAGACAGTTTTGTGACAAAACTCTTCATGTGGTTATGAACTGCATTGGATTTAGTAGTACAGTAGTTGTGCTCCAGTTACTGGCAAGCCTGCAATCCTCAGCAGTGCAGCAGCCGGTATCGTGAGTGGAGGTACTGTACACTGAAAGAAACAACTGTCTTCACATTTCCATCTGAACAAAATAAAACTGGCAAAATACAATGAAAATCTTATTTCCACCAGTGCATGTTTGAAGTGGTTCAGTTTTTCCGCCATATATTCATAGAACTTTGGAATGATGCTTATGTCTCCGCCTGTACATTCCATGTCAGTTAGCTGATAATATTGTCCGGCCTGTACCGGTCACAGCTCCTTAGCTGCCCTCAGTCACATCATAAATCTCGTTCGGGGGTCTAATGTGTAGGATATCCAGCTGGCAACTGGAAAGCCCCATGTTTGATTCACAGGGTCATCATACTTTAGGACAGTAGGTTATTTGTTACCCGTGTGTCCGGGTGTGTCCCCCTTCACCCAGCAGGAAAGTCTGAGGACATATGGTACATGTAATTCTTCAAATGGACGTTGTATGTGGGGAAGACTGTGACTTCCTAACATTCGATTGTCTGCCCTAGTGATGCTCGTGCAGTTGATAGGTATTAATCCAAAGCCTTCCTTTTTCATGCTTCTCTGAGTGGTAAGGCTGGGATTGCATTCTTAAATTTTCTTAACCTTCAGTTGTGTATTATGAGCATTCGTTGATATTTAAATCTTTATAAATAAAGCCACCAAACACCTGCCAGTCAAATAAGTTAATATTACAATTATACATATACGGCCAAACGAAGATATAGCTGACAAAAGTTTATTTATACGGAGGTGTCTTTATGATATATAATAATAAATATTATCCACTAATGGTTCGCCTTGTGCGAGCGATGGGAAGTGAGAAACACACACACACACACACACACACACACACACACACACACAGAGTGGGGGGGGACAAGTTTTGTGTTTTTGTGTACCGGTATATCATTGATAGCATGTATATATATATATATATATATTTTTTTTAATGCGAGGAAGAAGGAACCAAAGGCCATGAGCCCGCAGTAACAGTTCCCTCCAAGAGAAAAACAAAATACAATAGAGAGCCAAATTCAAGATCCGATCATATTGAGATTCCTGGACACACTGCGTTTGAAAGACTGGAGATCATAGGCAGCAGGAAATACAGACAGAGGGAGACAGTTCCAGAGCTGACCTGTTGCATAAATGAAAGACTGGGAGTAACGGTTAACTCTTGCATTAGAGAGTTGGACAGAAAAGGGATGAGAGTTTGCTGCCAGACGGGTGCTACGCGCCCGTCGTAGAGGTGGAGGAATGCAAGCAGACAGTTCAGAGGAGCAGTGACCATTAAAGTAGCGATAGAAAAGAGATAAAGATGCAACAGTGTTGTCTGATGGTTTTGTTCTGTGTAACTAGTTTTATCTGCTTGTGTATTCATGCCTCCACCCACCTATGGTGGAGGGGGCATTAAGTGATTGTTTTTTCTCCGTCCGAGCGTGTGTGGAGTGCGTGCGTGCGAGTGTGCATCAGTAACACTTTTCTGAGAGTGACTCCTGAGCCCACTGGCGGATTTCCACCAACTTTTGTTAGTTAGTGAAGCTGTATGAGATAATGAACTGATTAGGTCTGCTAGATCATGGAGTCATAGGTCAAGATCATATGGTGTCGACTTAGGTTATTCTTGTGGGCGCAATATCTCCTGAATCCCTCCGTGGATTTCGATGAAACTCGTGTCGGTGACACAGAATGAAGGGACGATGAATTGATTCAGTCAGCAAGGTCAGGGGGTCAGATATCAAGGTCATTTGGAGTTGACTTTGTTTATTTTTGGTCACATTTCATGCGATGACGAGTCCGTGGGCAAGGCTTGGGGGCAGCATTGTATACATTGTATATGCACTGGTATATATTTCATAACACAGTGTACAGGATGTAGTGTCTGCTGGAGACACACACAGCTTCTCACTAGGAATGTCAATCCACACAGTGCGTATCCACAATCTTCTTGTCCCAGGCAATCAAGAATCCTTAACAGATGGATCTCAATCTCTTAGTCCTGACGACCAAGAATTTCATGACGTATTCAAACACGTGGTGTAACCAGCCCTAGTCGGTTAGTCCCCGTGAATGGAAATCTACCAGACACTACATTACACCACACATCCTCTCCAAGCTTTATATAATGTCGGAGAGATTCCCTTCAGATCAGAAGGGGTTAGAGAAGGCCCGAGAACACAATCAGGGCGTAGGCAGAAGATAGGGTCACGTAGGAGGCTTTGCCATCACACTATGTTACTCTGTAAATTACAGTTCGATATAACTGTACAATAAACTCCGTAACCCAAGAGTGCTCTAACTCACCTCGCCAATACACGAAGGGGGACAGTGAGAGAGAGAGAGAGAGAGAGAGAGAGAGAGAGAGAGAGAGAGAGAGAGAGAGAGAGAGAGAGACCTACCTATTCACTCTAGCCGATGATAAAACCGTGCAATAAGCAGCGACAAGTTTGAGCCATACTACATCTCATGACTTTATTCTGGCAGTGCTCCGACGACCTACAACCAACCTCCCTGTCTCCCTACAAGTAACTTACGACTGTTCTGTCGAGAGCATACCTAGCAATGCTTTGCATCGACAGCTCGAGGTCCGAGGTCTCGGCGTTTCATTTACTGTTAAAACTACTGTATATCCCATCACATTTATTATGTTACGAAACAGAGAAAGATAATGTATACTTTAAGTGAGAATACTAAAAAATCACTACTGTCCCGTAAAGTTCCAGGTTCAAAACAAAAGAGTTAGATAAAATTACAAGTTAAAGTTTAATGCTCAAACTAACAACAAAACATTCAGGACTCTTAAGGATAATGTAATGGCAAAAAAACAGGTTAAATATATGGTTAACTGCAATAGCCTCTATTAACACAAAATTAGCATGAGTAAATTTATCTAAGTCAACCCTGTTAAAATGAAAACACACTGGGTAATGCTCAGTTAATGCAAGATAAATTATTACAGATACAAACTATTATTAATGATGACTGACGTAAAGAACCTTTACATAAATTACAAAAACTTCACTAGGCCTACAAATTAAACTTATGCTACACAGTACAAGAACAAAATGCAACAACACTCATACTCAAATTACACAGCTGCTAGATGGTTGGAGACTTCCTGAGAAACTCACAATAATAATAACTGTACAGGGGAGGACAGAGATGCGAGCAAAATGAGGAGTAGATCTAAGTGGCAATTATGCAGAGACTGAGCTCATTATATAGGGGCCAGCAGAGCTTGATACAACTTGTAAGAAGGACGCGCAAATGAAGCCTAGGGGACAAAGAGCTGACAATCCTGCACTGAACAACAGAAAGGACGACTTACTCTACTATAACGGTAGAAGGGGGGGACAGGCAGAACACGCTCGTGATCAAACATGCAGCATACTGTGCTTTAAAATTACACAAACGATGATGAAATCATAGGCTATGTAAAACCTCCCCACAAAGAAAAAAGAAATTTACAATGGAAATTTCTTATTACTCTAAAACAATCTGTATATGGCATTACAGAACATGCAAAAGTCTTTCCTAATGTTACAAAACATGAGATCTCCCAAGCACGTTCAGTCATAGGTACTTGCCAGTATCTCTTTAACAAATCAAACTTACTTATGTACCTAGCCTTTCCGATCTTGTCTATGCAATCTTCCACGCAAGGGAGACGGTAAGTGTCTGTTTTGGTTATCTGATTAACACGTCTGTAGTCGATGCAAAGCCGCTGTGACCCACCTGGCTTAGGGACTAGAGTGACAGGAGAACTCCACTCGCTCTGACATGGCTCAATCATCATGTGGTCCAACAGGTAGCCAAGCTCCTTCTGGATGAGAGGAACTTTCACTGGGTTCACACGGTAAGGAGGCAATTTAATTGGCTTTGCGTCTCCAACATCGACATCATGCATCAACACAGTGGTTCTTCCTGGAGTGGCACGGAACACTTGCGGGTACTCCTGCAGTAATGCCGAAAACTCCTGCCTTTCCTCGGGAGGTAGATGAGAAAGCTTAGTCTGGAGATCATTCATGATATCAGGATTCTTCCCCAAACTATCACTCAGGCTCATACTGCATGGGAGAGCTTCACTTGCAGACTCGGGTGGAACAGCTACAGTGCAGACTGGATTATTTTCGTCCCGCCTGTGATATAACTTTAGCATGTTGATGTGACATAGTTGCTTGTTCTTTCTACAATCTGGTGTGGCGATGACATAGTTGACATCACTGAGTTTCTTCTCCACGAAATAAGGACCACTAAACTTGGCTTGAAGAGGTTGCCCATGAACCGGTAGCAGAATCAAAACCTGATCTCCTGGCTGAAAGTGGCGTAACCTGGACTTCTTATCATACCAAGTCTTCATCTTCTCCTGAGCAGCTCCTAAATTCTCTCTCGCCAGCTGTAAAGCAGTGGACAGCCGTTCTTTGAACTTCATCACATACTCCAGCAGGTTGACGTCATCTTCCTCCGACAGCCAGCATTCCTTGAGTAGCTTAAGGGGTCCTCTTACTTCATGGCCAAACAGTAGTTCAAAAGGTGAGAAGCCCAGTGATTCATTTGGAGATTCTCTTGCGGCAAATACAACGAATGGAAGACCTTTATCCCAGTCTTTCTGATGTTCCAAACAGTATTTCTTGAGCATTGATTTGAGTGTTTGATGATATCTCTCCAACGCTCCTTGGATCTGGGGATGGTAAGCTGAAGACGTGATCTGGGTGATGCCCAACTCTTTCAGAGACTGCTTGAAAACATTTGACATGAAATTACTTCCCCGGTCTGACTGTACCTCCTTGGGCAGACCAAACTTGGTGAAGAACCCTAGCATTTCCTTAACCACGTTCTTTGCTGAGATATTTCTAAGTGGAATGGCTTCAGGATAAGGAGTAGCCATATCAATCAGGGTCAACACATAAGAAAATCCTGAAGAAGTCTTAGGAAGAGGGCCCACAATATCCACCAACACACGGGTGAAAGGCGCCTCAAAAGGAGGAATGGGAACTAGAGGTGCAACCTTTTCGGTCTGATTACACTTCCCCACAACTTGACAGGTGTGACAAGACTTACAATACCAGGAAACATCCCTGAAGATACCTGGCTGGTAGAAGTGTTTCAAAATGCGTGCCACAGTCTTCCTCACTCCAAGGTGTCCTGCCAAACTGGAATCATGAGCCACTCTAATGATATCCTGCCTACAAACACAAGGGATGACAACTTGATGTACAACCTCCCATTCACAGTCGGCTGATACTGTTGGGGGTCCCACTTCCTCATAAGTACTCCTGACTTTACATAATAACAAGTAGAAGCACCAGCTGACTCTTCCTCACTGCAAGCAGAGTTAGCTAGACCTTTCAACTCAGGGTCAGCAACCTGCAACTCAACCAACTCTTGACGAAACAGATTATCAACACTACGGGGTACTGCCTCATCTGGTGAGTGGTCCAAATTAGCAAGAAAAGTGTCAGCTAGGATAACATCATCATCATCATTATCCTCTAAATCACCAGTAACTTTAGACTTAGCCCTAGTGACAGCACATGCAGGGAACACATCAGGGACATCACAATCCTGGGTCGCAGCCACTGGCTCACTAGACAACTGAGGAGCTGGACACTCTTGACTTCCACCAATATCATTTCCAAGTAAGAAAGTTACACCTGACATTGGGAGTGTCTCAACCAACCCAACCATAACGGAACCATTAACAAAACCAGACTCTAAATTCACTCTGCACAGAGGGACAGAGAAGTAATTATTCCCTAAACCCTGTAAGATTACAGTTTCATCAGAGGAATTAACATTAGAGCCTAGAACACTGGTCAGCATAAGGGATTGGCAAGCACCTGTATCACGATATATTTTAACTGATTTCCTGTCATTACTGTCCAGGGGACTGACAAAACCATCAGACAGGAAATTGGCACATGAACTCTTGAGAGTGTCACCCACGTTACTGCTCAATAGAGGAGCTCCATCAGGAGAATTTAAGTTACCCCTCAAAGCAGGTTCAGTTAACTCAGTTAAGGAATTCTGGGAACTCTCAAGGGTGGACACTAGACCAATTGACTGAATATTTAAAGACTCCTTTTTGTTCACATCACGCTGTCTCCTGAAACATCTCTCCGTAGTATGACCAAGCTTACTACAATAAGTACATTTACTTTTCTGAAATCTAGAGGTGAAGCTGGTATTTACTTCCTGAGAAACATCATCTTTATTCTCTTTCCTGTTACCTGTACTCTGAGTAGAGGCAACGTACTTACTCTCAGCTTTCCTTTTTTCTCTAGAATATCTCTTGTGAGTGAGAACATATTCATCAGCTAAAACTGCAGCATCAGACAAATTATCTGTTCTTTTCTCATCAAGATATAGGCTTACACCTTTATAAATACACCTCTTGAAGTCCTCCAGCAAAATCATCTGCTTAAATTTACCAAAATCAGAATCCACATTCTTAGAATTTAACCATTGCTCTAACAGATCTTCTTTGATTTTTGCATACTCAACATGGGATTGTTTATCTTGCTTGTAAGTTGTCCTAAATTTTACTCTATAAGCTTCATGAGGAAGCTCATAGGCCTTAAGAATCAAGCTCTTAACTACATCATAATTATCACATTGATCCTGAGGCAAAGATGCATAAGTTACTTGAGCTTTACCGGTGAGAACAGTTTGAAGGAGTACTGGCCAATACTTTTTGGGCCAATTAAAGCCTGTAGCTACTCTCTCAAACAACTGAAAATACTTTGTTAAATCAGATTCATTAAAAGGAGGGACAAGTTTAACATTTTTAGCCACATCAAAATCATCAGAGCTAGATGATCCAGTTCCACCTTGTTTCATGCGATACTCATGGTCTGCCTGAATCCTATGGTGGTACCATTCTTAACTGGCGGTTTGGGTGGGGCACCAACCTCTGTACAGTGTTGCCACGTTTCCCATACCAGCAATGCCTCTCTCTCTCTCTCTCTCTCTCTCTCCTGGGGGGAGATGTGCCTCACCCTTGGGAATTTTGTTTCATTTATGACTGACATAAACTTGTGCTTTCATTTCTTTATTTTGTTTTTATTATATCTAATTATATTTAAAAATATTATTTTTTACATATAGTGCCAGATGACCTCACTATTGTGGCGCCATGATTTGTTTTCATTCAATCACTCTCTCCCTCCTTCGTTCCCTCCCTTCCTCCATCTCTCACTCAGCTGCACTCAACACTGCCCCTGGTCTGGCTTCCCCTCACCCCCCCCACTCTCTCTCTCTCTCTCTCTCTCTCTCTCTCTCTCTCTCTTGTCTGTGGCATTTTAGGATACATTTTGGTTATTTTCTTTTACGTTATAATGTACATATTGTAAATTTGACTTTATTTCCACACCACCCAGAAGGTAAAAGTCTTGGCGCGTCTTTTTTTAAGTGTCCCCAAACAGGCCTAGGATAGAGGAAGCTCTGGCCAGGTGGGACTGGGTGTGTGTGTGTTGCCTCTCACGAGGGTTTAATGTATTATTTTTTTTTACTAAGAAATTGACATATTTTTACTTATATTCCAGCACATCTTATAATCATAATTGTGACATTATTACCAACCCCAGAAATACGGTAACAGCCAATAAAACTGACTACTTTTTTTTAAGCAACACTGTAAAATATTTATGCCACGTTTCTGTATTGCCGTATAAATATTTTACGCATAATAAGTTTACTGTTCTTTCATATATTATAATGAACACATTACCATTATATTCGTATGTGTTTATCTTATTGTGATGCCTATTACATATATCAGAGCCGTTCACATAGCGGGTATGGAACACGTGGCACACTGTATAGAGGTTCGTGCCCCACCTAAACCGCCACTTAAGACTGGTACCACCATAGCAATTTCAACTTGTGCCGCAGCCTCCCTAGCACGGGCCTCCTGCAGGGCTAGCTGTAACTTAGCTAATTCAATCTGCGTTTGCTCATTTGGAGGAGTTACATTAAACAAGCTTTCATTAATCATGTCAACAATCTGATCTTTAGAATGATGAGAGCGAACAACAATTCCCAATTGTTGAGCAACAAGCTTAAGTTCATTCTTTGTTCTGTTTTCTATATCACACACTGTTTGCACATTTGACAAAAAATCCTTGGCTTCATCAAGTGTAGTAATAGTAGACATCATGAATAAGTAACAGTCACAAAATATCAAGCAATATCCTTATGATAATATCCTGAATATCCTGATATGAGGTCGCCAAATTTATGTTACGGAACAGAGAAAGATAATGTACACTTTAAGTGAGAATACTAAAAAATCACTACTGTCCCGTAAAGTTCCAGGTTCAAAACAAAAGAGTTAGATAAAATTACAAGTTAAGTTTAATGCTCAAACTAACAACAAAACATTCAGGACTCATAAGGATAATGTAATGGCAAAAAAACAGGTTAAATATATGGTTAACTGCAATAGCCTCTATTAACACAAAATTAGCATGAGTAAATTTATCTAAGTCAACCCTGTTAAAATGAAAACTCACTGGGTAATGCTCAGTTAATGCAAGATAAATTATTACAGATACAAACTATTATTAATGATGACTGACGTAAAGAACCTTTACATAAATTACAAAAACTTCACTAGGCCTACAAATTAAACTTATGCTACACAGTACAAGAACAAAATGCAACAACACTCATACTCAAATTACACAGCTGCTAGATGGTTGGAGACTTCCTGAGAAACTCACAATAATAATAACTGTACAGGGGAGGACAGAGATGCGAACAAAATGAGGGGTAGATCTAAGTGGCAATTATGCAGAGACTGAGCTCATTATATAGGGGCCAGCAGAGCTTGATACAACTTGTAAGAAGGACGCGTAAATGAAGCCTAGGGGACAAAGAGCTGACAATCCTGCACTGAACAACAGAAAGGACGACTTACTCTACTATAACGGTAGAAGGGGGGGACTGAGGCAGAACACGCTCGTGATCAAACATGCAGCATACTGTGCGTTAAAATTACACAAAGGATGATGAAATCATAGGCTATGTAACAATTATTACTAATATACTCCGAATATACAGTACTCTCCTCTATCCATTCCTCCTCACAGCACATGTGTCAGCTCTCACAACCTGATACTTATTGGCACTGAGAACTTCGTGAAACCTCTTCATTAGTGACATATTTTTGCACAGTACACCCAGCTACCCTTTGTATGCTGTCAATGTGTGGTTAATAATGACATAATATGCGTACAATATGTGCATACATTGAGGTGGTTTGGCCATGTGGATAGGATGGAGAGTGAGATACGATCTAGAAGTGTATGTGAGTGGGGTGGAGGAGGGGAGAGATAAGGGGAGACCGAAGATGAGATGGAGGAATGGAAAAGAGAAGTATATGAGAGAGGGGGTGTAAGTTTGGGGGAGGGCAGAGAAATGGCAGGGAACAGAGCGACATGGAGGTCATTTTGTTGATGGCCACTCCTTACGGGATTGAGGCGCCGGGCAATAAATAGATAGACAAAAAAATGTAATTGCTTTGGCTTCTATCAGCGTACTGTTAGATAAGTAAAAGCACTTGGCTGAGTTAAAAATACGAGAATCGGAAGAAGACGGTGCGGGTAATGTTTGATCATGTGAAGGTGAGAAATTATTTATGAGGAAACTGATAGAGGAGCATGGTAGAAAAAAAGTGGTGAGAGGGATATTCAGAATGAAGGAATACAGGCGTAATGAATAAATAAATAAAACATCACAGCAGTGGCAAATGTGTGTGTGTGTGTGTGTGTGTGTGTGTGTGTGTATGTGTAATTCACCGGGTCGGTCAGGATCACTTGATGGTCGTGATCGTCAGCATTTTACCCTCCCGGAAAGGAGCTGAGAGCTCATATAGTCCGATCTAAGGGCAAGGCTGTGACCTTCACACACCCACACACCCGTCCCCTTGCTCAAGGGGGACAGTAACCACCCACTTCTTCAGTGAAACTTTTCGCAACCTGAGCGAGGCGCGAACTCCCGTGTGTGTGTGTGTGTGTGTGTCGTCTTGTGGGAAATTAGTGTTGTTAAGGCAGACATCCCATTGACAGAGGACGGGTGTAACGTTCAGCACTGCGGCTAGGTCAAGGCTAAGGCTGACATTCTCGTAGGGTATGGAAGCCTCCTAACGCCGTTGCCTTACCTGTTAATTCAAGCATGTGCCATTAACCATTGCACTGGTCGTATTTGTGCAATTTGTGTCAATAGTGCATAGGAGTAAATATGACAGGAAAGAATAGTAAAGTGTAACATGCAAAATAAAATGCAAAGGAAAAGGTGTTAGTAAGCTTGCTCACCAATCAAGATCTTGATAAGGATCAAGAAGGTCAGGTGCAGAAGTACCGTTCACCTTCCTGTGTCCCTTTCTGCTCCTCATGTCTATTAATATTATTATTAGTAGTATTATTAGTATTATTATTACGAGCGAGCGAACGCAGCGAGCGAAACGATGCTTCTGTTCAGCTGAGAAATGAGCGGCCTGACACGACCTGGCCCAGCCTGGCCAGACACGACACGGCCCTACCGTGATGGTTTTCAGAAGCTAATAATTTTCCTACTATGTGAGACAGAGAAGAGATTCTTTCAGCAGTTAGCAGATATATTCAATAAATTTAGTTTTAGATATAAGTATAGTTACATGGGATGTTACTGGGCCAGGGGGCACGGCCATGCAGGGTTCTATCCATGCATGGCGGCGGCGCTGCCCGGCCCAGGGGCGCCAGGCCAGAGGTCCTGTGAGTCCTAAAGAGGTTAGCATCACTGTCAGGATGTGCACTGTGACAGCGAGGGCTTTCTGTAGGGGCGACAAGGGTACATTGCACATTCTTCTTCCCAAGATCTTTGAGGAGAATGGGCTGCCTCACCTTGTCATTCCCAAGTGCTTCACCCGTGACGTACATCCTGCCCCCTATCGTCGTTGGGAGCATCAGTCCCACCCGCCACAACCTACTGCTTCCTGAAAGACACCACGGAAACGGATGTAGTAGGATGCTCCAGTAAATCGGCACAACTGCCCATCTTCAGATACCAACCTGGCTCTGGACCAGACCATGGATACGGTTTTAGAGCCTCCTGGTGACCACCATCAGTTATCATTGCTTGAACAGGGACAGGAATCTTCCACCTCCGCCTTTGTGGCCGAGGATACATCGACCAACTACTCGGCCAAAGTGGACATCGTTGTCATCTCCAGCTGCGGGGGCTACCCATCTTGCCATGTGCTCAAGGCTGGTGACCACCAGCCCAAGGTCTCTGTTTATCAACACCTTCTGGCTCTTGGCGCCCACACCTGGTCGTACCAAATGGGGGGGGGGTCGTGCTATAAAACCCTGTACGATCTTCTCCGGGCGTATGATCTGCGTGTGGGCATCCCATCTGGCATGATTGTCAGGGGTGAGATGATAGACCTTGCCGGCCTTCAAGCATTTTTTTTTATGTTACCTGTTCTCCTGGCTCCTTAGACCAGCCGTCTTTCCTCCTGCCCTGGTTTTCTTTTTACAGTATCATTGTTCACTTTTGTTTGGCCTAATGCCCCTCTTAGTGGGTGATGGCCAACAAACAACAATGACAACAAACGCTCTGGTCTCTCGGCACGTGTTCACGAAGCGCAATTTACTGCTTACCATTTTTTGTGTGATTAGTAGTAGTAGCAGTAGTATAGTAGTAGTAGTAGTAAAAGTAGTGGTAGAAGCAGTAGTATTAATAGAAGTCTCGTGCCCTACACTCCCTCAGTAATCATTTTATATTTCACACTCATCTTTAATATGCATGAGAAATGACTGCTAATTATCTAAATAGGCAGCGTGAGAAAAGCAGCAGTAGGGAGTGCAGAGACAAGTCCAGAGAGAATCTGTAACATTAATATTAGGACAGTGTGACAGTGTATCCCTGTCTGTCCCAATGTCCTCCCGGATTATGAGGGAAACTCTTCAACACACTGATGTTCCAAAACACATACGTTTTCTACTTTACTGTTACTAACTTAGTTGAAGACAATTACATTACTTTAGCAACACAAATAGAGATAATTCGTTCAATACATGAGATTTAACTCAGTTACATATAAACCCTTAATGCGTCATAATGACTCTTGAGTATCACATGTTTACTTGAGTTCCTACTCACATCAAGAATAAGCACTATAATTATCCTCACGACCAAGGCCTAATTACTGCTGGATATCAAGCTAATCTGTACTCTGATGTTCACCCTTATGCTTGTGCTTATATGTAGTACTTGGAGCACTGTCTTGCCCCTCACTCGAACAGTCTAGCTCCATACATGAATCAATCATAATAAAATTAATGATGCTTTTAGGGGTACCTTTCTCATGACCTCTTACTAAAACTAATCACTCACTTAAGCAGCACACTCTCTCATAACCCCTGCGTGTTGGCACTCCACAAGAGTCAGGTCTACATTAAAAGGTCTCAAGAACCTTTGCATATTTCACTGTCATCGCCTATTTTTAATCTTTATTTCTTCCCTTTTCTGCGACTTCCCTCCACTGTCTCTAAGTTTTCACTGCAGCTCATGCTTCCTGTGTTTTTGTTCTAATTTCCTCGTGATGTCTACTTTTAACAGCCTTATATGCCATTTTCAGCAATTTACGAAACTCGGTGTATAGCAGTTTTTGCCTCTTCTTAGTTTTCTTCTCTACTTTCTTCTGTTGCTCCTTTGTCGTTAGCTGATCCTAAATCGAAATTAATGAGTGTTTTAGATAGGCTAAGGGGCCGAGGGAAAGACCGTCTCCCATGTTTATGTGTTTTATAAACTCTTGCCCCCCACGTGTTGTGCCCACGTGTTGGCTTCGGCATGGTCGGGATCAATAACATTATCCATTGTTTGGCTGTCCTGACAGCAGCAGCAGCAGTAATTGTAGCAGTAGTAGTAGTAGTAGTAGTTGTTGTTGTTGTTGTTGTTGTTGTATCGATAAGTTTTGTGGAGCAACTACTTTCTTCAGAGAAGTAGTGTGAGACTTGGTGTTCATATAAAAATACACTTATTGGTATGAAAATAATGCGAAACATGTTTAACAATTATTAGACAGGAAAAGGACTGAAATGATTACGATTTCATTTCCTTTTTTAGTCAACTTTTCATTTATGACACATATGTATTACCAGAATTATGAAGAAAACGTATAGAGAATGATTATTGCATAAAAACACCAATTGGTATGAGACTAGTACCGTACATGTTCACGAAATTGTCATTTGACAAAAACAAAAAAATGCATAAAGGAATATTCATACACTGTGACCTCGCATTCTCCCATATTCTTTTTATAAGGGGAAACTCATGGAGAAAAAAGTATGTTTACTAACGCTGTGATTTTATTGGAAAATTTAATAATGTAATGGGGGTCAGAGTAACTTACATTATTTCCTCTACACCTAAAAACTATTTTCTTTAGGTAAGCATGCCTTGTATTATTCTCATATCAATGTTCTTGTACTGGCTTTTATTTACTACACTCTTTCCTCTTCAGTGTGTTAATTGAAAAAAGATACTTTTTCAAATTCTTTCAGATTTATGAATGTATTATAATTATCAAAATGTATGAATGGTGTTATCTTTTTTTTTTTTTTTTTTTTTTAATGCGAGGAAGAAGGAACCAAAGGCCATGGCCCGCAGTAACAGTTCCTTCCAAGAGAAAAACAAAATACAATAGAGAGCCAAATTCAAGATCCGATCATTTTGAGATGCCTGGACACACTGCGTTTGAAAGACTGGAGATCATAGGCAGCAGGAAATACAGACAGAGGGAGACAGTTCCAGAGCTGACCTGTTGCATAAATGAAAGACTGGGAGTAACGGTTAACTCTTGCATTAGAGAGTTGGACAGAAAAGGGATGAGAGTTTGCTGCCAGACGGGTGCTACGCGCCCGTTGTAGAGGTGGAGGAATGCAAGCAGACAGTTCAGAGGAGCAGTGACCATTAAAGTAGCGATAGAAAAGAGATAAAGATGCAACAGTGTGGCGAAGAGACAGGTTGAAGGGAGTCAGTAAGAGGAGGAGAGTTAATGAGACGAAAAGCCTTTGACTCCACCCTATTGAGAAGAGCTGTATGTGGGGAGCCTCCCCACACATGAGAGTTGTACTCCACACAGGGGCGGATAAAACCTCTGTATAGAGTCAACAATTGTGCAGGGGTAAAGAAAGAGCGGAGTCGGCTTAGCACACCCAATCTCTTGGAAGCAGATTTTACAAGAGATGTAATATGATCTTTCCAAGATAAGTCCTGAGTAAATGAAACCCCAAGCACGTTCAAGGATGATGCAGGATTAAGCTGAATATTATTAAACATTAATGGGTATACCTGTGGAAGATTTTGTCGGGTTGATAGGTGTAAGAACTGAGTCTTAGATGCATTAAAGACAACCATATTATTTTTACCCCAGTCAGTGATACGAGCCAAGTCAGACATTAGGTGTGCCATAGCCTCATCCCTTGTTTCTTGAAGTAACTGTTGAGATGGGCGTTGCGGGAACCGAATGGAAAGGTGAAGGGTGGAGTCATCAGCGTATGAGTGGATAGGGTTAGATGTACAGCTTAGAAGATCATTGATGAATAAAAGGAAGAGAGTTGGTGATAGGACAGAGCCCTGAGGAACACCACTGTTGATAGATCTAGGAGAAGAACGATGGCCGTCTACAACAGCGGCTATAGAACGACCAGAAAGGAAGCTAGCGATGAAGGCACAGATAGAAGGATAGAAACCGTAGGAGGGCAGTTTGGAAATTAAAGATTTATGCCAGACTCGATCGAAAGCCTTTGAGATGTCAAGTGCAATGGCAAAGCTTTCGCCAAAGTCCCGAAAGGAGGATGACCAGGAGTCTGAAAGGTAGGTGAGAAGATCGCCAGTGGAGCGTCCCTGACGGAACCCATACTGACGATCGGCAAGAAGGTTGTGATAGGAAAGATGCCTTAAAATTTTTCTATTAAGAATTGACTCAAAAACTTTTGAAATACAGGACGTTAAAGCAATTGGACGATAGTTGGAGGGTTGGGAGTGGTCACCCTTCTTTGGGACTGGCTGAATGAGAGCAAACTTCCAGCAAGAAGGAAAGGTACAAGTTGACAGACAAAGGCGAAAGAGTTTGCCTAGGCAGGGTGTAAGCACAGAAGCACAGTTCTTGAGAACAACAGGAGGGACCCCATCAGGCCCATATGCCTTGTTAGTACTGAGGCCAGTGATGGCAGAAAATACATCAACTGAAGAAATTTTAATGTCAGCCATGAGGAAGTCAGAGGGGAGAAGTGATGGAGGAACAGCACCGGAATCGTCTAAGGTGGAATTGGAGGAGAAAGTCTGTGCGAAGAGATCTTCTTTATCAGTAGAAGAAATAGCTACAGAACCATCAGAGTAGAAAAGAGGAGGGAAGGATGATGAGGTAAAGTTGTTAGAAAGATTTTTGGCAAGGTGCCAGAAGGAGCGGGAAGAATTCGAGTTGGAGAGTTGAGAGCATTTAGTATGGATGAAATTATTTTTAGTAGAGCGAAGAACAGACTTAGCACGATTCCGGGCAGAAACGTAAAGATGATGTGATTCAGGGGTGGGTTGGCTCCGGTACCTTTTGTAGGCCCTCTCCTTGTTGCGGACAGCATTAGAACAAGCGTGATTAAACCAAGGCTTTCTTGCGTTAGTCAAAGGATATGAGAAAGGAATGTATGCTTCCATGCCCGAGAGAATAACCTCCGTAATGCGCGAGGCACACTCAGATGGCTCCCGGCCATGGAAGCAATAATCATTCCAGGGAAAATCAAAGAAGTACTGCCTGAGGGCCTCCCAGTTCGCGGCTCCAAAATGCAACAGACGACGTTTCCCTGGAGGGTCCACAGGCCGTACCGGAGTGATAGGACAGGTTAAGGTAATAAGGTTGTGATCGGAGGAGCCCAACGGAGAGAAAAGATTAACAGAGTAAGCAGAAGGATTAGTTGTGAGGAAGAGGTCAAGTATGTTGGAGCTCTCTCCAAGGCGGTCAGGGATTCGGGTAGGGTGCTGTACAAGCTGCTCTAGGTCATTAAGGATAGAAAAGATGTAGGCTTGTTCACCAGGTGGATCCGTGAAAGGAGAGGAGAGCCAAAGGTGGTGGTGAACATTGAAATCTCCAAGAATGGAGATTTCAGAGAAAGGAGAAATGGACAGAATGTGTTCTATCGTAGAAGTAAGATAGTCGAAGAATTTTTGATAGTCAGTAGAATTAGGGGATAAGTAAACAGCACAGATATATTTAGTCAGAGAATGACAGGAAAGCCGAAGCCAGAGTGTGGAGAATTCAGAAGAATCAAGTTCAGGAACACGAGAGCAAGATAAGTCGTTGCGTATGTATACACAACAACCACCTTTGGCTTTGAAATGAGTATAGAGAAAGTAGGAGGATACAGAAAAGGGTTTGCTGTCGGTTGCCTCAGACAGCTGAGTCTCCGTCAGAAAAAGAAGGTGAGGTTTAGAGGAGGAGAGGTGGTGCTCAACAGAGCGAAAGTTAGATGAAAGGCCGCGAATGTTGCAGAAATGAAGAAGAAGAGAGTCAGACAGTGGTTCCAGGCACCCCGAGTCGTCACCGGGAGAGGGGCAGATGGCGGGGGCATTTATGGTCCCCCCCCCCTGGGGACTCCGAGGTTTGATTAATAGACGCCATTTTTGTTGATTTTTGAAAAGGAAGTGTAGTGTGTACTGTGCATGTAGTTTGGTGAAGATAGAGAAATTTGTACTGGAGAGCATGCTGGCCTACTCTCTGTGTAACTGAGACACTGAAAAAGTTCAGCAAAGGGGGATGGTCAGGAACTAGTCCTGAGGGCTGATGAAACGGGAGCTCCAGCACTCCCTGTCATCAGCTTTCCATCCACCTCGGGAGTACTGCCCTGCTCGACTGGTGCTACAGTCTACTCCTCATCTGTATTCTTATACTAGTAAAGTTAGTTCTGTGTCATAAACCACATACCATACTTTGTACTTATCCTCGTGAGTTAATTTCTCTATTAGATCTGTCAAAAAATGAATTAGCTGAATAATGCAGCCAGTAGGGGCGGGGGCAGAAAGCACACTCAGATTACCGATGATGATGTCACAAGGGAATGCTCAGTCCTTCTCCTGGCTTTTTCCCGTACTGAACCTGGCATGTTATACAGTTGATATACCTAGAGCATTATACTCAGCTTTGGCGAGATTTATGGAACTGAAGGGGTTCAATGAAGTCACCAAGAGACTGTCACTCTTATAAAATCCCATCAGCACTGAGTAAAACTGTCTGGAGGTAACATTACATGAAGAAATGAACAAACAAATAAATATAAATACGAGTACATACGGCCTCGCGCAGAGCAGGATATTCTATTGTTGTGTGTGTGTGTGTGTGTGTGTGTGTGTGTGTGTGTGTGTGTGTGTGTGATACAGAGATGTAAGATGTAGCTTTGATACCTCCATTCAACTGACGGTTAATGAAGGCAATATACAGGGTGGGCCTAAAGTTACTTTACCATATTACTTTATTAACACAGTTATATTGCAACTAAATGAAGTGTACATCAAGTAAAATAAGAATCAAGTTAAATGTTCAAAATGACCTCCTTCCTCCCCTAACAGAATTGGCACCTCTTAGTCACTGAGTGGCAAATTCTTCTCAACTCATTATCATTTTTCAAGTCGTCAGTTTCTGCTGTTATTCCTTCTTTCAGTTCTACAAGACTTCTTGGCTTTGTCTTGTAAACTTTCTCATTGATTATCCCCCAAGCTGCAAAGTCACATGGCGTTAGGTGACCTTGGAGGCCACTCAGCAGTACCCCTTCTTCCAAACCATGTGCCGAAAGTGTTACCGAGAAATTCTCGCACATTCCTACCATAGTGAGGAGATGCACCATCTTGCATCCAGATTAATTTGGAAGCTGAAATATAACTGTGTTTTAGTTTCATATAACTGTGTTAATCAAAATAATAATATTATGGTAAAGTAATTTTTGGCCCGCCATGTATATCTGACACTTCCCTTTCGGAGTCTCCATTCATCTGATTATATTGTGTGGCGGCGTTAATCCATGAAGTCTTGAAACATTGATAGACTTCTCGTAGTGAAGGTCGTTCATGAAGGCTAAATTTTTTTGTGTGTTCGACTCTGGCCATAGGCTTTAACAGCCTGTTACCTGAGGCCCAGCAGTCCTCCCATGTATCATACACTTCCATATGCTACCACTTCGGCGCTAACACCTCTATATTGAATACATATTAGGGCTGTCTCTGGCAGGACTGTTGTCCTGTTATTGGTGGGGCTGTTTTTACGACATGCCGGTGGGTCGTATAGATCAGTAAAGTCTTCTTTAACGAAACTCAAATCCTTAAACTTATTCCCTGCACCAGCCGGGTTTCGAACCCACGTCCAGTGGGAGAACAGACTACCTCTAGCGACTCGGCCACCGCCTTCATTTCGAGAAGTCTCCAGAGTTGAAGGAAACTGTCTAGAAATAGCAAGAACATAGTGTTCGTACGTATTACGTCATGCGAATGATTTTTCGATCTGTTTTAAGTTATTTGCCGTAGCCCAGTGGCAGAATAAGACAATGCTACAACTCCATGTCCTTTTCAAAGCACTTATTCGTGACTAGCATCATAATCTTAAGTTAATCTATTGTTACAACCCAGCACTGAAGATGGAAAGATATCAGACTTAGGCCAAGTTAAGTCAAAAGAATACCATATTTTCTTGTTGTCCTGTAATTTTGACTTTAATTGTAGGAAGGACAAGGCAAGGCCAGTGTACAACCCTCCCGTGTCATTAATCCTCCTTGGATGAAAAATCGTGTCCGTTGTTCCTACTTTAAAATTTATAACTTCGTAAATATATTAATCCCTTAAATCCATTGACGTAATTAGCATATTCTCACTATGTGAAAATTATTTCAACTTCAATCAGAAATTTGCGCACGTATTCTCATCGGTTAAGGAAGCTCCCTAACATCTTTGCTTAAACGATTTGTTTATTATATCTTGCTCTCCTGTTCTCTGCTACCTAAGTCCTTCCAATATCGCCATACTCTGCATAACTAGCGTACTAAAGGATATTACCAGTCATATCCAAAAATAATTCACTAAGGGAGAGGTGTTAGGGAGCTTCCATACCCAAAGAGAATACGTGTCATGGAAGTGAAGAGGCTAGATATAGCCTGCACTAACAGCACTACTAGACATCCTTTTTATGTACAGCCAAATCGCCAGATGCTAATAAGAATATACAGTAGTGTAAAATGCTTCCTTGGCATGAAAGGGTCAAGGGTAGTTCACTGTCGAAGTTCTAGTTTGTTGATGTACAAAGGACGAAGATGGCGTTTAATAGTCTAGTTGTTAGAACGTCCCAATGGAGGTAACTAGCTCATGTCTAGTAGTAGTAGTAGTAGTAGTTGCTGTTGACCCAGGTATCCCCAAGAAGTGCCTGGAGGTTCTGTAGTCGTGAGTGCCGTCAAGAAAAGTAAGGTTACAATGTAGTGCGATAGCCGTGTCATGGGTTCCTACACTGCAAGGGGAGGTAAATGCAATTGGCTGTTGTTGCTGTATAAACTTGCATCTGTGGTTATAGTTGTCGGGATTTCACTTCTCCCTCAATCATTTGTGGGGCATGGGACAGAGTGCGTAACTCTTTTATTGCAGTCACATTTTAAGTATTTTATTGCTGCTGCCTCCACGCTGTTTTGCTAAGCTTACGAGGAACTTCTAACAAGAGACTTAAGGTATCAGGAGGAAAAATACACTGGGCGATCTATTTATATATCTGCATATCTATTTATCTATCTATATACCTATCTGTGTGTGTGTGTGTGTGTGTGTGTGTGTGTGTGTGTGTGTGTGTAAGATACAGAGAATTAAGGTGTAGCTTTAATACCTCCTCCCCTGTGAGGGCGTTCACTTGGCTTGAACAGAACTGTGTGGCAGTGTGAAGGAAAGTAAAATAGATATCATGGTTTTCATGCAACTAATGCAACATGTATCCTTGGAGAGGAGTTTTTGGTAATCCTCTCACGGTTAAAAAAAATTCTAGTTATATCATAATTGTAGCTCTTATGTGAACGTATTTCCTGATCTGTTATAGTTTCCATTGATGTACAGTAAGTCTCATAGGTTATTGTAAGTTTATTTATGCTATATATTACACACAAATGTGTGGGGATGAACTTTGGCCTTTTATCCTGTTTATGCATACGACAGGAAACACGTAGGTCATGGTTCAGCTGAATGTTAGTTGCCAAACATAGCTATCTCAGAGTGAGAAATGGGCAAGGACGCGGGTGTAGCGAGTCAGAGAAGGGTACTAGAGAGTCGGGTATGTTTAACACAGGTTATCTCCGTATTCGATGTTGTACTTAACAGCAAGAAGAAAGAAAGAGACAATCAAAACTAGTTCATCTCAACCGTACTGATCACTGTATAATTTATATTACAGAATTGCATTACTACTAACACCAGATGAATTTATTTAACAGCGAAGGATTCATGGTGCTTGGGAATTATTGATGAGAGTATTAATATTTTTAGACTACGCCAATCACTCATCTGAACATGTCACTAGCTGGAAAACAACACTAGGATTGTCCCAACGATGAAAAGGTTAAACGGTTACGTTTGTGGCTGGGGCAGGAAGCTGAGTGATCCTACCGACACTTGCATCATCTTCCATTGGGAATATTATTCTTGACATTACGTCCTACAAATGTTAAAGAACCAGTATAGTACATGTACCAGTCTGTGGTTACACTGCCTACAGTAGGTGCCAGCCCCCTTACACTGCCTACAGTAGGTGCCAGCCCCCTTACACTGCCTACAGTAGGTGCCAGCCCCCTTACACTGCCTACAGTAGGTGCCAGCCCCCTTACACTGCCTACAGTAGGTGCCAGCCCCCTTACACCGCCTACAGTAGGTGCCGGCCCCCTTACACTGCCTACAGTAGGTGCCAGCCCCCTTACACTGCCTGCAGTAGGTGCCAGCCCCCTTACACTGCCTACAGTAGGTGCCAGCCCCCTACCCATCTGTTTTCCCTCAGAGACCTGTTCCTGCATTGGTAATTATCTCCAATATAATTTTTTTACCCTTGGACCTATTTTCCCCATTGATTTAGTTTTCCCCTTGCATCTATTTTTCCCATGGTCTATTTCCCCTTGGGCGTATCCATCATGGACCTCTTTTCACTCTTTGATGTAGTTTACCCGTGGACATATACTTCCCATGAACATAATTTCTCTCATGAGATATTTTCTACGTAGATCTGTTGTTCCAATGGCCCTACTCCTCTCATGGACCTATTTTCCTCATGAACCTTTTTTCCCCAAGGACCATCTTCCTCGATGGGCCAATTTTTTCCCATCACTCTACTTTCCTCTCCATGGACCTATTCTATTCTTTGTTTCTATTTCCCTCATGGACCAATTTCCCCAAGCAACATTTTCTCCATCAATCCAATTTCTCTTATGTACCTATTTTCTTCCTCTTGGGAACACCAAATCTGCACATGGACATATTTTCTCCCAAGTCCTTACTTCCCCCTTGGACCTTTTAATTCCATTGGACCTTTGTTCCAACTCTGATCCATTTCCCCAGGCTCATTCCCCAGGTAGTTATTTTCTCTCGTAAACCTGATCATACCATGGACATAATACTCATGGACCATTTTACCAGTACCTATGCCCCCACCCAACCCCACCTTCCCCAACCTACTCACCCACCTACCCACTTGACCCCATTCTCCACACACACAGCCTCACCTCCCTATCCCATGATTCCCCGTCCACCCAACCCACACACCCAACTACCCATTAATATCACCCAACGATGCCCCCACCCACTTACCTTGCTCACCCTACCCACTCCACCTTCCTACCTATCTGTCCTCCAGCCCACTCTCGCAGTCACCAACCTCCACCAACAGAATAACTTGAATGTTTACACACACACACACACACACACACACACACACAGCTCTGCCTTTATAGTATAGACAAGTGTTTCAGGGCCCTTTTGGACTGTTGCACACTTGCTCCTGGGAATGGATCTTTGACTTCACCCTCGCATCTCATTCGTTTGTAGCATGACATCGGCTGGACAGAAACGTTAGACTTTGTTTGATGTTGCTGCTACACAGATTCAGTTTCAGTCGTCTCACAGTTCTAACAGAATGATTGAGTGTGTGGACAATCTGTTTGCACAGTTGAATTCGCAAACATAGCATCGGTATCAATCGTGCCGAATTATATTCTTACACTAACAGTTCAAGTGTCGTAATTACAGATTGAAGATAACAATTTACAACTATTTATGTTTTTCCTCAACTTAACAGGAGTTTTTCCAGTTACACACGACTGCCTCAGAAACTATGCACCTTCTTGTAGTAGTTGTTGCACTATTGCACACATAATTGTACATGGATGCCAATGATATGGATTTTTTTTTTAGGAAAACATGATTTTATCTTATTTTTAACTGTTCATGAAGACCGTTTTTCAACCGTGCCCCCTCCACCCGCTGCTCGAAACGATCAGTTCTGATTCGATTACGGACAGCCCCGCTTGACACGTTCACGTAATGTAAAACCGATAGGAACAATTGGTAGAGGCCAAATCACCTCTTTGGGAAACTTCAGTCAAAATGAAACTGAAATGGGCCCAACTCAGCCAAGTTGAAACCATCCTGCCAAGTTTTATCACAATCCTTTTTCCAGTTTTTGGCAGAGCTGCAAACACAGGCAAACAAAAACAAGGCTAGAATTATAGTATATTAAAGACAAGTGGATTAGCTCAAACACAGGGATGAGCTTAGCCCTTTCAGTCAATCGATATATATTCTTGCCATTTTCGATGTCTTTTATTATGCTTAGAGATCTTTCAGAAGGGTTAAACATGGCCTCTATGATCTTTCCTATCATACGTAGTCACTTAGTGGTAGTTTGAAACTCTGAATAACTGAAAATAGCACCATCAGATGAAAGGCGTTAACTTACTGCACTAATGTTTGAGACTAGACAGAGCCTATCCATTTGCAGATTACGTAGTCCAGAATGTTGGAGATGGAGCGTGATTTTTTTTTTTTTTTTCACTCAGTGCCCTGAAATCAGCATTCTGGGATATGACGGGAAATGAGAAATGAGTTCTACAACTTTCATAGCTGTATCTTTGTCTGGTAATCTTTCATCAGAGAGAATAAGGTCATTTGAAATATTGCCTTTTCCCTGAAGTTTCACATTTTGTGTCAGACATTGAGCAATGGCTGTTAAAAAAGTACATTCAGATATCTAAATAATATCAGCTGGTTCTGCGACACTTGTTTTCTTTAAGGTTTAGGGGCATGAAGTGTGAGATAACGTGAAAGTATTAGTTACTGAGAAAGAATCTTGTAAGTGGACTTCATAGGAGAGAATTTCTTATCAACAACTGTGGCGTAATGCAAGATAGCCGTGGTGTTACTGTTTCCTATACTAGACGTGTCCAGTCACTCCGTATACAGTTAATTTTTGGTTGGAAATTGTTTTCAATGAGATGTTCCACAGTGGATGGATCAGATACATTACCAAAAGATAACGATATGAACTGTAGTATTTAATGATTCTCATGTTATTACTAAGGCTAGGCTTAACATGTAGAAAACCTGGCTATGTTTGCATTATGGGCCGTGTGCAGGGATACATATAATTCAAGAAGGTTGTTCTGAAAGTGAAACACCAAGGATTACAGGCAGCCTGTAGGCCAGAAGCAGTCCTTAGACCAAAAGTTTGTTGCTTTTGATTATTCCCCACATTGCCAAAAAATCTTTGATAATCTCCCTCCCCCCAACTCTCAAAGCTGGGGATTCCTCATCCTCCACTGGGAGCTGATTTACATAATTCTAGATTCATGAGTAATGGTAAGTAATGTGGAAGTATTAGGGAAATTAAGAAAATTTTAGGAGAGTTTCATACTTTGGATTATTGTGTAGCATTATAATTTAATTACTACTAAAATTCCCATTCTGTTTATCTGTTTGCTAGTACCCTCTAGTCGAAACTGTGCCTTACGGTGCAACGATTTTTGAATCAGCGTACCCAAAATGCGCTAACTTAAAGAATGAAAAAAAAAAAAAAAAAAAAAAAAAACGGGTGTAATCGGCCTCCAGTTACCAACATTGTTGTTAGTTACAACACATTCATATCGTATATTGTGCTGTAAACGCGGCGAGGCATTTCCGTGGAGTTTCATGTCTCTGCATACATATATATATATATATATATATAGCCTCTGTGGTACAGTGGCAGAGTGTGCGTTTCGTACACGGGTGAACCAGGGTTCGCGCCCCGCCAGGGTCATAAACTTTGGGAGTGTTCACCCGGCCACGTACTGCTTTGACGAACACAAAGGGTGCTGTGGTTGAACCAGTGTTGCGTACTATAAAGTATACTTGCACCCAGTCGGCTTGTGCGGGCCAATTACACTTGGTTCACAGACTACACACACGTCCAAAGCCACTCCAACACGACAATTACACTAACAAGCACTTCTCACCCTACATACAATCTCTACTAGACAGCCTAAGCCACTTGGTAGTGATACATTAGCTGTATTGTCCCGACTTCCGTCGGGATAGGCCGGTCCTGCAGTGGATACTCAAACGGCTGATGATGATGATGATATATATATATATATATATATATATATATATATATATATATACACTAGCAGGGATACCCGGCGCTGTCCGGGCCAAAAAGACGAACACTCTAATCCTATTTGTTCTAGTTCAATCTTTCTTTCTACTCCAGAAAGACCATGTACCTCTTATGCTTTTGAAGAGGGATTATAAGAGGTCCAGGAACTTTCTATTTCAGCTTTTGCAGACTGACACACGTATTTTACGCACTTGTTTACTATTACCGGTAACCTCAAATGACCTTGGAGTTCAACGTCACATAGCCTACTGTTTGTCCGAACTGGTGGTTATGTGAGTCTCCATGCCAAAAATTGGGCTGCTGGGTCCGTCATTCGAGCATGTATTACCGGTGATCTCAAATGACGTTTGACCAGATGACCTCAAGTGACCTCGGAAGTCAACTTCACATAGCCTACGGTATGTCCGAACTGGAGGTCATGTGAGTCTCCATGCCGATAATCGGGCAGCAGGAGTAACTGGTGTTGCCGGGGCTAAAAAGACGAACACTCTACCACTGACCCCAACTGACCCAGATCTGAATTTTGACTCCCCTAAAGCCATCCTTGTGTCACCCTGATTCAGAATATATATGGGTCTGGGGGTCTCTGGCCCATGGTTTGGGCGTGATTGAAGGACAAACAAACAATGCGGCTGTTTTATATATATATATATATATATATATATATATATATATATATATATAAAGAGAGAGAGAGAGAGAGAGAGAGAGAGCGAGAGCCTGTCTGCCTGTCTGTCAGTCCTCTATGGAAATCAAGGGGAATGCATATAGAACTCTTTTAACAGCTCTAACAGATGTAACTTCTTATGACGATTTCAAACGTTTTAAACGTGTACATTACATAAGGTAAAGTGGCTCCTCTGATGGCCAGGATTATAATTAATCAGAACTACTCAAGTCAACATGTTGGAAAGATGGTAACCAACTACAGTACATTTTTTTTTACTTCTATAACCATATTATTAGGATGGGTAAACGGATTGGTGAGATGGATGGGTAGGGTTGGTAGGTGGGTGGGTAGTGGAAAAATATGTCCATGGTAGGAATAGGTCCATGGAGAATATAGTCCTAGGGAAATGGGCCCAAGGATAAAACGGGAACCCGAGGTCTTCTCCCACATGGAGTGGCCATCCAGAGTCCCAGGTAAAGCACTATCATAGGGTTTTATCCAGGCAACGCCGGGTACACCATCTGGTCATATCTAAAGACAAAAACTTTTACTCGATTTAAAAAAAAAAAGTTTTTGGCCACGAAATAGGTCAAATTTACAACCAATACATAAATAATGCTAATTTGATCATTGGTCACTATGACTCCATCTTTTGATCTCCCTCCTCCTGGATTCCTCCCGGGGGTGAGGGTGGCGGGCAGAGGTTGCTCAGGTCGTATTAAAGAAATAAAGATCTAACCTCTTCTTGTGTTCTCCTTCAAACCAATTTTAACCACCTGTCATTGGCAAAAAAGGAAGATATGGATGAGCAGTGGGGGACCAGTTTCCCCACAAAACATCAGTGAAATATATACCGAAGTTCTTCTCTCTCCTAACCACAAAATGTTTGTTTCTGGATGACGTCATAATAAAAAATATGCATTTTGAGAAATGCACCAGATATTTAGTATTTTCAGTGAGTTAATGCACTGTTGTCAAGAAATCTACGTTGCCATAGGCCTATAAGCTAGAACAAGACCACTGTGAAACGAAACGAATCTGGGAAAAAACAATATGTAAAGTTAACCTGATATCGAGTAGTATGAGCACAAAGAAGCGACAAGGCTCATAAGCTTGAGACAGCTCAAAAGTGGTACAGACACCAGGCTGTGAAATTCCGAATAGTATTTCTTAAGTGGCTTCATAACACCACTTCGTAAGCGACTTCATTTTTAATAGCTCATTGGTGTTATACGGACTTCATTAGCAACATGAACATCCTAGTACAGATTACTGTAGGCCGGGTCCCCATCATTCTCCAAACTGACATGCTTGCCAGTTCCATCCAACCTCACCAAACCTGAAAATTCCGTATCACCATCATGTACTTTGTGTGGGTTTTCCTCACACTCCATCTAAGGAGCCCATCATGTATTGCCACTTTGATACCCAGGCTCTTCATCTTTTTATCTCTTCTATGAAAGGTGTAACCGTCCTATAATCATAGCATCTTTTGTCTGGTGATCGTATCCTTAGACTCTTCCGGTTTTTTAAATCCAGAATCATTCATTTTACCCTTCCATGAGTAAACTCTAAATGCTTTCTGTTTTTCCATTCGTCTCTAAGCACTCTAAATTTACTTTCCATTTTTTTTTTTTTTATACTCAGTGTTTCTAAACCATGAGTTGGACAGAAAGGAAACGCTGATTATGGTTCCCTGTTTAACATAGTGGCCAATTTGTAACCTTCATTACTGTACTTGATTTGTTAAAAACCCTCCATTCTCTTCCTATTTGCGCATGGTTTTGATCCATTAGTTGTTTTTGTCTAATATGCATGTCCAATGTACAGTATGGTACAGATTTTCAACATTTTCTGACTCTTCTTGTTCGCCATACTATGTCAAGAGACACCAAATATATGAAAATAAGATGTCTATATTTTGTTTTTTGTTGCTGAAGCAATTACTAACCTACAGCACTGTCACGGGGTTTTGTAGCTTTACAATATTAAGGAATACTTTAAATGTTGCTTGAGAACAGGGACAAAGAATTGACTTATGAAAATCAAGCAATGATTACTTTATTCCGGCTTACTTCGCCGATTCTATAAGGACGAGATTTTATAAACTTTCTCAACAGTACACAGCAGAGACTAATTACTCACATGTGCTGTGTATTGATACTGTTAGCCTCTGGAGAAAGTGACTCCACCCCTGACAATCAATATCTAATGCTATTAATGATAAACAGGTTCTTGCCGGTGCATTAACTCCTGGTTGCACAACGGATTTTAAGCTTAATACAAAAGGACTGGCCTAAGTACCAGTTATGAATAATGCAAAGCGTTTATGCAAACTAGGAGCTATAACTAAAATAAGCTTAAAGTGGAGAAATAAAACATGAGTTAACATTATATTAAGCCCAAGAAAAAAGAACTGTGAATTTATTAATTACAATGAAATAAATTTTACGTTCCATGAGTCTCAAATGAATTCAGTAATAAGAACACACTCACTCGCTCACTCAAAAGCTAAACTCTTAAGCCTAGGAAAAAACCAAAAGAAATACTGTCAGTAAAGGGAGCTGAGCGGAACTGGGCATCGGTAGGACGAATGCTGCTTTACGCTAAACCTCTACGCCAAATCACTGTCTAAGTGGAGATTCAGGAACTCACTGGACAACGGCGGCACTGCTCCACACTGGGCTCGAACAAACCTACACACTCGTCAACGTCTTAATCCTGACTGAATTCAAATTGTGAGAGAGAGATGAGGGCTGGCCGCACTTGCTAACGGCTAACGGAAAGATTGTGAGCGATACATGCCCACAACAATTCACTCAGTGAAAGCGCCAATGTCGGGTGCAAGGATTATCACTTATGAAACAGTGAAAAATGTTCTGAAAACAGTCCCAATCGAGCGAGGACGTGGACGGTTGAAATGAGCGATACATATTGGGAATTCACTAGAATTCGCTGTTTCCCACCAAAGTTCAATGTAGCGAATTTGTTTAGATACAGAATCGCGTGAATTCATGACATTACGCCCCATGAAAAAGCAAAATTTTTTCTACAAAAATTTTTACGATATATACATACATATAAATCCTAACTCAGTCACACCAGATTCACACTGTGGTGTGTGTACTACCCTGCTACAGGAGAAAATCACAGTCGCCCATGAGCGTAAAAACCTCGTATTTACGTTAATAGAAGCAAGCTTGAGGAAAAAACTCCGTGACGATGGTGAAAAATCCTGTACTCAGGTCAAACTGAGCGAAAAGTTCACTACATTTACATTAACAACTAGTTGTTATGTTGCATGCTGTATGTAATACATGGTGTAGGTGTGACATTTGTGGTGTAACTGTACCTACGTGTAAAATCATGTAATACAAATTTATAGTAAACAATGACGATGAGGCAGAAGAGAAGAGGCGGCAGCATGTGCCAGGGACGATCAACTGAACTGCACAACAGTGCTGCACCCGCCAGCTGCACCTGCAAAAGCAATCATGGTGGATCATCAAAAGTGTCATTTCGCTCTCTCAGTCTAGCAATCAGTAATTATGTTACAAAAAGTACACTATTTACAATATTAACCAGGAAACGTAGTCAAGGCATCTCTGCAGGACATCAAACGCTGACCCAGTTTAATGGTTAAACCCTAAACTTAATTAGCGAAAAGACTGGGCGTTTGTGCAGGACATCAAACGCTGCAATTCGCTAAATTAACCAGGGAACGTGGTCATGAGCGAAAAGACTGGGCATCTGTGCAGGACATCAAATGCTGCAATTTGCTAATGGAACCCAGTTTACTGGTTAAACCTTAAACTTAATTAGCAAAAAGACTGGGCGTTTGTGCAGGACATCAAACGCTGCAATTCGCTAAATTAACCAAGGAACGGGGGCATGAGCGAAAAGACTGGGCATCTGTGTAGGACATCAAACGCTGCAATTCGCTAATGGAACCAAGTTTACTGGTTAAACTAACTCTACACTTACGATTAATGACAGGAAGCTGAGAAACCCTACGCAATCTTGGGCAGGTCTCATACACAGCCTTGGATTGTCTCTGTGGGGTTCTTGAACCTCCCCCTTAACCTACGGTACATATGTACAGGCCCTGGACATGATGTGTCCTCTGGGGCCAACGGGCGAACCGTCAGGTCTGCACCCAATTCACCATTGCCCTCTCTCTCCTGACTCAGAGATTATGGGTGTGGTTTCACACGGCACAGGAAGGACATGTCTCTGATTGGTGTTACATGGACACACGATGCAGGAACGCACAAAGCTATCTATTTCTCGTCCCATCCCTGGCCAAAAAAAGTCAGCATGGATATGGCCCTGGGTTTTCCTTTTGCCCATGTGACCTCCTGAAGCTGAACAATGACCCCATTCTAACACTGCTTGGCGGTACTTTGCAAGAAGGACAAACTGCAGTCGAACCTCGCCCTGGGGTGTTTGTGACTCACGGTAGAGCCGTTCTTGTTTATGAAGAAACTTGGCTTGACCTCCCATTGAATACTTAATCACTCTACCCTTTTGTTTCTTCCGCACAGCAGCAAGTGTTGGGTCAGAGTGTTGTTCTTTGACAACAACTTGGCTGCATATCAGATCTTGCAGCGATGCAATGGTAACTGGGGTGACACAGTTTGGAGCCTCGAGCATGGCTCGTGTTTCTGCAGCCGAAGTCTGTGTAGCGTCATCTTGGGTGCAATTATACTTGGCACCTTGAATATTGCCTATAATAAAGTCAAATAAAGGTTCTGGCATGACAACTGCGAGTGTCATATCAGTGTAAAATGGAAATGCCACCTGGATACGTGCCTCAGGGAACAATCTCACTGATCCTTCAATAAGGTTAGCTTGGATCTGTCGACCTGTGTACTGCTCAGGCCGAACTAGACTCTGCCTGACAGAGCAACCTGAGGACCCATTGTCCCTCAGGACCTTCACAGGAATGTCTCCCACAAACCCTGGCTGAACAAGGAAGGCACTGTCACCTGTGGGAGGGCCTGTGGAGGAAGCAGCCAGCCACTGATTAGGCTGCTGAATTAACGATGCCACAAACATGGTGCCCCGAGAACTAGATACCTGAGGGGTCGTACGCACTGTCTGGGGAGACAGAGAATTGGCCTCCTGTGGAGGAGTGTTCACTGTCGTTGGGGGACTAGAGAACTGTGGGGAAGTACCCGTACTGCTAGGGACAACACCACCGTGCTGCTTTTGAGGAATGAAGGCTGCTTTCACCTCCTGCCTCCGAGGGGCTGGTGCTGAAAAGGACAGTCCCGACAGTCGGTTGCGTGGCTGATACTGCAGCTGGTTAGGGTACTTGTTGTACCACTTCTACTCAGGTTTCTGGGTATTTTGCCCCTGGTCCTTCCTCTGCGATTTGTTTGGACCTTGGCCATTATTCTGAGAACGGCCTTGTTGCTGGGGTTCAGTCTGAGACGGTTTCCCAGATTTGTCAGCTTTCCTGTTCCAGGTATGCTGCTTGCGAGTTTGATACCCATTTGTAGTGAAGAATGCATCAGCCTTGTTCACCATTTGGCTGGCATCCCTTACCTGGCAGATCTTAAGCTGAGCCATAAGTTCGGCAGGCCACCACTTTTCTAGCTGCGTGTGCAGCATAAGGTCAATTATCCCCTCATGCGTGGAAGGAGTTTCATCTTTCTCCATCCACTCATCTAAGTAAGCAGTCAAGAAACTGAACAGCAGTCTCTTTTTCTTGTAAACGCGCCCTCATAAACTGACTCTTGGCGTCGTCAACTGTGAGACCGTACGCTTTGACGAGTGCGGCCTTCATCATCTCATACGTGAGATTGTCTCCACGAATTCTGTGGAGAATATCGAGGGCAGGGCCCTCAAACAGGCTAAGAAACTGAAGCCGCTTAGCTGCCTCATCCAGCTGGTAAAGCTGAGCCATATCTTCAAAACGAGCTATGTATGGCTCGATTCGCTCGCCTTTCTTGTATGGGGGAAGCTTGATGTGTGGGGTCGCCAGAAGATGTGCAGGGAGAGCTCTTGTGGAGCTTGGGCCAGCTGCACCAGATGTGTCTGAAGTCAAGGAATCTCGCTTGAGCTTCAACATTTCAAGTTCATGTTTTTTGCATGCTTCTTGCTCGGCACGTTCGTGTTCTCATTGTTCTCGCTCGTATTCACGTTCTCTCTCACGTTGTTCTCGGTCGTATTCATGCTCTCTCTCACGTTGTTCTAACTCAAGTTGACGTTCTCTCACGTTGTTCTAACTCGAGTTTGCGTTGTTTTTGCTCGTGTTGACTTTCTCTCTCGCGTTCCTCGCGCTGTTCTCGCTCGTATTCGCGCTCTTTTTCGCGTTCCTCACGCTGAATTCGGCGCTCTTCACGAGCATCATTCTCGCGTTGCTGCTCGTAACTAAATCGAGAGAGGACATAGTCCTTAATTTTCTCGGGGCCAGTAAGCCCCATATCTTTAGCTTCCTGTACATAGACGTTGGTAGACATGATGCTAACTCAGTCTGAGTGAACCAAAGACTAAGTACCGACTGCTATTTTGCAAAGAAAGATGCCAATAATCAAGAATAAATAATATAGGCACAGGTTAATGGTGACCAGTTTTATGTAGTTAGGCTGATAAAGAAAGAAAATTAAACAAACAACTGACTGTGAAAACTATTACGTAAATTAATAAAAATGAATTAATAATCACCAATAAGATAGTGCCTATAGACTTTAATGATAAATACCTAAGTATGAGTGAGTGAATATTATCTCGTTAATAACTTTAGAACTAGAGTTAATATCCTGGAATGAGGTCGCCAGATGTCACGGGGTTTTTATAGCTTTACAATATTAAGAAATACTTTAAATGTTGCTTGAGAACAGGGACAAAAAATTGACTTGTGATCATCAAGCAATGATTACTTTATGCCGGTTTACTTCTCCGATTTTCTAAAGACGAGAATTTATAAACTTTCTCAACAGTACACAACAAAGACTAATTACTCACACGTGCTGTTTATTGATACTGTTAGCCTCTGGAGAAAGTGACTCCACCCCTGACAATCAATATCTAATGCTATTAATGATAAACAGGTTCTCGCCGATGCATTAACTCCTGGTTGCACAACGGATTTTAAGCTTAATACAAAAGGACTGGCCTAAGTACCAGTTATGAATAATACAAAGCGATTATGCAAACTAGGAGCTATAACTAAAATAAGCTTAATGCGGAGAAATAAAACACGAGTTAACATTACATTAAACTCAAGAGAAAAGAACTGTGAATTTATTAATTACAATGAAATAAATTTTACGTTCCATGAGTCTCAAATGAATTCAAAAATAAGAACACACTCGCTCACTCAAAAGCTAAACTCTTAAGCCTAGGAAAAAACGAAAAGAAATACCGGTACTGTCAGTAAAGGGGGCTGAGCGGAATTGGGCGTCGGTAGGACGAACGCTGCTTTACGCTAAACCTCTACGCCAAATCACTGCCTAAGTGGAGATTCAGGAACTCGCTGGACAACGTCGGCACTGCTTCACACTGGGCCCGAACGAACCTGCACACTCGTCGACGTCTTAATCCTGACTGAATTCAAATTGTGAGAGAGAGACGAGGGCTGGCCGCACTTGCTAACGGCTAACGGAAAGATTGTGAGCGATACATGCCCACAACAATTCACTCAGCGAAAGTGCCAATGTCGGGCGCAAGGACGATCACTTATGAAACAGTGAAAAATGTTCTGAAAACAGTCCCAATCGAGCGAGGACATGGACGGTTGAAATGAACGATACATATAGGGAATTCACTAGAATTCGCGGTTTCCCACCAAAGTTCAATGTCACGAGTTTGTTTAGATACAGAATCGCGCGAATTCGTGACAAGCACCAGTCTTTCTTCAGTGTATTACCCCACCCTGCCAGACCACACACTACCATCCAAGCCCATCGAACCCACTCCTTCAGACCCAGTCTTTACAGTTTTGCTCATCCATCTTTGAGCTGCAGCTTACTATCCTCTGTACGCCATTCATTTTTAAAGGATACTGGTACACTTTTCCTGGTATATCCCACCACCCACCAATATCACACCCGATCCTCTCCGCTCTCCACCCTCATCGTACATACCTCTGCTCTGATGTCATGACTCACAGAGATGACTGCGATGCACTAATAGATGACCTGAACCATAATAAAATAGGTCCGCTGTGATGTTGCAGGCCTGTGGCGCCACCATTTTCAGATACAGCTCGCACATCTTATAATTATACTATAGGGTTGAATTAGCGTATTGTGCAATAGTTTTAAGTTACCTGTATATATTGATATGAAGCCTGATCCTTAATTATATTTCGTCAACTTTGGGAAGAAAATAAAGTCTACATACTTAGCAGATGCTAATAACCTGAGTCTAAAGATGAGACTGAACAGTCAACTAAGGGAACAAATTTTGTAGAGAAGTATAAACTGATAACCATTATTAACTGTCCAGGTACTGTATAATAAACTGTGTAAAATGCCTATTCTAAATAAGCATGTTTCAGACTAATACCCTGGATACCAGATTCAGACAGTAATGGGAAACAGAGGGCTATATAATTTACACATTAGAGAAATATTTTACTGTTGTTAAAAAATATCAATACTAATATCAATAATAAAGCTACACCTATAAATTTATTACTTTCATTTGTTATACAGAAACTGAGAAATGCGGAAATTCAAGACCTACCATTATGCTACAAACAAATAAATAAAATAATGAAGATAACAAACCATTACAATAAGAAGACTGGAGTTCCCTCCTTTTATAGCTTACCTATTAATTTACTTCCTGATGTTACGTATAAGACAATATACATATATATATATATATATATATATATATATATATATATATATATATATATTGCCAGACGCCATGGGGGTGCCCATCATCTACTCAGTGTAGAGATGCCATATGATCTCTACACTGAGTAACAAGCCAAATGGTTTCTTGTACCCAGGAAACCGTTTACTTCGCTGGGTGGTAATCATATAACCGGGGTTTCTGGCAGGGTTGTGTCCCCCAGATTCCCCTATCCAAAATCACTTAATCATGGCAGTCGTTTCAGAAAGCCTCAAAGGGCCCAATACCTGCCGAGGGCCCCAACCAAATGGGCAGATTCGCATGGCCAAGTGGAATGTGAGAGGTGCGAATGAGGAAAGGAAGAGGGTGGAAGTGGTGAATGTGTTCAAGAGTGCGAGATATACCGTGATGGCATTGTGTGAAACGAAGATGAAAGGGTGTGAGGGGAGGAGTGGGAGGGTGTGAAATATGTAAGATCAGGAATGAATAGGCAAGGAAGATGCAAGGAAGGAGTTGCTTTGTTGATGAATGAGGTGTGACAGAGTGGAATAAGAGACTACAGATGTGTCAGCTCGAGGTGTATGTACAGGTATCTTAAGTTCAAGTTTGAGAAGGTGTGAAAATGACAGTGATTGTAGCATATGCACCGTGTGAGGACAGGATTGAGAGAGAGAGAAAGACAGGTTTTGGGATGAGCTGGGTGAATTAGTGGGAGAAATGCCCAGGAGCTATAAAGTGATCGTAATGGGGGATATGAATGGAAGAGTAGGCACTGGTCCTAAGGATGACATAATGGGTTGTTATGGAGTACCAGGAGAAAATGATAATGGGAAGCAATTAAAGGATATGTGTCAGGAGAGGATGTTGTGCATTTGTAACTCGTATTTCAAATACAAAGATGCACATAAATATACTTGGTACAGAGGGAACGGGGATCGTGTTGAAAGAAGCCTGCTTGATTACGTGCTCGTAGAGAGGTCGATGATGCGAGTGGTTGCTGGTACGAGGGCCGTGAGAGGTCCATGTGGAGGTCTGTCATATCATATGATTGTGGTATGCAAGATCAAGCTGAAAGGAGTGAGGTGGATCAGGAGAGAGAGAGGAGCACTCAGGGAGAAAGACTGAAAGTTGAGAAGCTGAGGATCAAAGAAATGGCAGGTGATTACAGGACCATAGTAGAGGAGGAGTTAGAATCAGTGAATTGGAATGAAATGGATCTGGACAGCCTGTGGAATGCATATAGGGATTGTTCTAGTTAGGAATGCTAAAGCGATGTGTGGTGTGGTGAGAGTAACAACAAAGAAGAAAGGTATGGCATGGTGGCATGACTAGGTTAAGAGAGCTGTGGAGGAAAAGAGGAAGAAGTGGCTAAAGTGTTACAGGACAAGGGTTCAGTTGAAATAAGAACTGAATATATTGAGAGCAAGAAGCACGTAAAGAGATTAGTGAAGAGAAAGAAGGAGGTAAATGATGATCTAGGGAGAAAGGTGAATGCGAACTACTCTGAAAATGGGATGTTATTCTGTAAAGACGTGCGGAAATGTAGAAGTGAAGGTGGAAAGAAATGTGATGGTGTGAAGGATGTAGGTGGTAGATTATTAACCCATGGGGATGAAGTAAGGATCAGATGGAAAGAATATTTTGAAAGCCTGATGAATGGAAATAGAGAGAGCAGAGCGGCTGTAAACATGATTGGTTCTGGGGGTGTGCAGAGAAGGAATGCAGTACCAGGAGATGTGACACTCGCGCAGGTGAAGAGTGCTATGAAGCGGCTGAAAAATGGGAAAGCAGCTGGGGTTGGTGAGGTGTATGTAGAGATGCTTAACTGTAGTGGAAAGAGTGGAATGAAGTGCTTGTTGGAGATACGTAAGAATGCGTGGACGAGTGAAACTGTGCCTGCAGAGTGGAAAAAGGGTGAAATTGTACCCCTGTACAAAAATATAAGTGACTGAAGCAAGTGCAAGAATTATCGTTGCATAAGGTTATTGAGTGTGGTCGGGAAGGTATATGAAAGAAATATTATAGAAAAAGTGAGAGAGATATCAACGGTCCTAGTGAGTAATGAACAGGGTGGTTTCAGGAGTGGCAAAGGATGTGCGGATCAAATGTTTGCAGTGAGACAGATAGCAGAGAAGACTTGTGAGAAGGACCTGGAAAAAGCATATGACAAAGTGGACAGAGAAGGATTGTGGAAAGTTTTGCGCATGTACAGTGTGGATGGTAAGCTACTAGGTGCCGTCAAGAGTTTTTAAGATGGTAGTGAGGCATGTGTAAGGGTAAATGGGCATCTAAGTGAATGGTTCGTGATCGGTGTGGGCGTGCTACAAGGTTGTGTGATGTCCCAATGGTTGTTCAATATATAAATGGATGGGGTGATAAGAGAGGTAAAAACACGAGTGATGGAAAAAGGGATGACGTTGGTAATGAATGGTGATAGATGGAATATCTCAAATTTGGTATATGTAATGCTGATGATGCAGTACTCCTTGCAAGTACTGGACGAGAACTTGGTAGGCTAGTGCAGAGTTTTGCTGATGTCTGTGAGCGTCGTGCCTTGAAAGTAAATGTAGAAAAAGAGTAAAGTGATGGTTACTGAGAGAGAAGGTGACTCCCAGTGCGATGTTACAGTGAATGGAGAAAGACTGTAATTGGTGAGAGAGTTCAAATACCCGGGTACAGTCATAGAAAAGAGAGGAAAATGTGCAAAAGAAGATGAAAGTAGAGTGACACAAGGAAGAAAAGTAGCTGCTGCAATGAAGGCTTTGATATGAAACAGAGGCTTGAGTGTTGCAGCTGCACGAAGCTTAAATGAAGGAGTGTTACTGCCAGCTTTAACATATGGATGTGAGACTGTGGTCTTGCATGAAAATAGAAAGTCAAGAGTAAGAGCAGTGGAGATGGGACTGCTGATGAATGTAAGTGGAGTACAGAGGGTGCATACGATACGAAATATTGTGATTCGTGAAGGATGTGGAGTGAGGAAGTCGGTGTACGCCAGAATCGAAGAGACTATGCTGAGATGGTATGGTCACGTGGAGAGAATAGATAACAATAGAGTGGTGAAAAAGGTATATCTGAGCGAATTTGAAGGAGGGAGGAGGCGAGGTAGGCCAGGGAGAAGGTGGAGAGATATGGTGGATGAGTGTGTGAGGAAGAGAGGTTTGGAAGTCAGTGAGGCCAGGGAACTGACATGAGATCTAGCTGGCTCTGGATGAATATTGTGAGAAATGCATGATCAGGGATTTGGCACCCCTTTTTAACATGGCAGAGTCCGGGTTGACTCAATCGAATACGTTTATGTGAAGCTACAGAACGCGGTGAATGTTTCTGGCGTATCCGATAGAGCCAGGATTCTGGGGGCTTGAATGATAAATGAGTAGAAATGTGTCCCATTCGATTGGGCAAATTTGGGCTGTCTGGACATTGCTACGCCTCATCCTGGCATAAGGTGGAAAAGGAGGTCTGGATGATGATGATGATCTAGTGCATACAGTATATATATATATATATATATATATATATATATATATATATATATATATATATATATATATATTGTTACATAGCCTATGATTTCATCATCCTTTGTGTAATTCTAACGTACAGTATGCTGCATGTTTGATCACGAGCGTGTTCTACCTAAATCCCCCCTTCTACCCTTATAGTAGAGTAAGTCGTTCTTTCTGTTGTTCAGAGCAGGATTGTCAACTGTTTGTCCCCTATGGCTTCATTTGCGCGTCCTTCTTACAAGTTGTATCAAGCTCTGCCGGCCCCTATATAATGAGCTCAGTCTCTGCATTAATTGCCACTTAGATCTACTCCTCATTTTGCTCACATCTCTGTCCTCCACTGTACAATTGTTATTATTGTGAGTGCTCAGGAAGTTTCCAGCCATCTAGCAGCTGTGTAATTTGAGTATAAGTGTTATTACATTTCTTCTTGTGCTGTGTAGCGTAAGGTGTTAATTCGTAGGCCTAGTAAGGTTTTTGTGATTCATGTGTTTTTGGTGTCAGCCAGTAGTAATAATATTTTGTATCTGTAATAATATATCTTGCATTCACTGAACATTATCCGGTTTTCTCATTTTATCAGGGCTGACTTAGATAAATTTACTCTTGCTAATTTCGTGTTAATAGAGGCTATTGCAGTTAACCATATATTTAACCTGTTTTTTTGCCATTACATTATCCTTATGAGTCCTGAATGTTTAGTTGTTAGTTTGAGCATTAAACTTTAACTTATAATTTTACCTAACTCTTTTGTTTTGAACCTGGAACTTTGCGGGACAGTTTTCTCTGTTCCGTAACATAAATTTGGCGACCTCTTATCAGGATATTCAGGATATTATCATAAGGATATTGCTTGATATTTTGTGACTGTGATTTATTCATGATGTCTACTATTACTACTCTTGATGAAGCCAAAGATTTTTTGTCAAATGTGCAAATAGTGTGTGATGTAGAAAACAGAACAAAGAATGAACTTAAGCTTGTTGCTCAACAATTGGGAATTGTTGTTCGCTCCCATCATTCTAAAGATCAAATTGTCGACATGATTAATGAAAGCTTGTTTAATGTAACTCGTCCAAATGAGCAAACGCAGATTGAATTAACTAAGTTACAGCTAGCCCTGCAGGAGGCTCGTGCTAAGGAGGCTGAATTTCAGGCAAATGCTAAGGAGGCTGAATCTCAGGCTCGTATTCAGGAGGCACAGGTACAGGCTCAGGCACAAATTGAACTTGCTAGGATTCAGGCAGACCATGAGTATCGCATGAAACAAGGTGGAACTGGATCATCTAGCTCTGATGATTTTGATGTGGCTAAAAATGTTAAACTTGTCCCTCCTTTTAATGAATCTGATTTAACAAAGTATTTTCAGTTGTTTGAGAGGGTAGCTACAGGTTTTAATTGACCCAAAGAGTATTGACCAGTACTCCTTCAAACTGTTCTCACCGGTAAAGCTCAAGTAACTTATGCATCTTTGCCTCAGGATCAATCTGACAATTATGATATAGTTAAGAGTTTGATTCTTAAGGCCTATGAGCTTGTTCCTGAAGATTATAGAGTAAAATTTAGGACAACTTACAAGCAAGATAAGCAATCCCATGTTGAGTATGCAAAAATCAAAGAAGATCTGTTAGAGCAGTGGTTCAATTCTAAGAATGTGGATTCTGATTTTGGTAAATTTAAGCAGATGATTTTGCTGGAGGACTTCAAAAGGTGTATTAACAATGATGTAAGCCTATATCTTGATGAGAGAAGAACAGATAATTTGTCTGATGCTGCAGTTTTAGCTGATGAATATGTTCTCACTCACAAGAGATATTCTAAAGAAAAAAGGAAAGCTGAAAGTAAGTACGTTGCCTCTACTCAGAGTACAGGTAACAGGAAAGAGAATAAAGATGATGTTTCTCAGGAAGTAATACAAGCTCCACCTCTAGATTTCAGAAAAGTAAATGTACTTATTGTAGTAAGCTTGGTCATACTACGGAGAAATGTTTCAGGAGACAGCGTGATGTGAACAAAAAGGAGTCTTTAAATATTCAGTCAGTTGGTCTAGTGTCCATCCTTGAGAGTTCCCAGAATTCTTTAACTGAGTTAACTGAACCTGCTTTGAGGGGTAACTTAAATTCTCATGATGGAGCTCCTCTTTTGAGCAGTAACGTGGGTGATACTCTCAAGAGTTCCTGTGCTAATTTCCTGTCTGATGGTTTTTTCAGTCCTCTGGACAGTAATGACAGGAAATCAGTAAAATATATTATGATACAGGTGCTTGCCAATCCCTTATGCTGACCAGTGTTCTAGGCTCTAATGTTAATTCCTCTGATGAAACTGTAATCTTACAAGGTGTAGGGAATAATTACTTCTCTGTCCCTCTGTGCAGAGTGAATTTAGAGTCTGGTTTTGTTAATGGTTCCGTTATGGTTGGGTTGGTTGAGACACTTCCAATGTCAGGTGTAACTTTCTTACTTGGAAATGATATTGGTGGAAGTCAAGTATGTCCAGCTCCTCAGTTGTCTAGTGAGCCAGTGGCTGCGGCCTAGGATTGTGATGTCACTGATGTGTTCCCTGCATGTGCTGTCACTAGGGCTAAGTCTAAAGTTACTGGTGACTTAGAGGATAATGATGATGATGATGTTATTCAAGCTGACACTTTTCTTGCTAATTTGGACCACTCGCCAGATGAGGCAGTACCCCGTAGTGTTGATAATTTGTCTCGTCAAGAGTTGGTTGAGTTGCAGGTTGCTGACCCTGAGTTGAAAGGTCTAGCTAATTCTGCTTGCAGTGAGGAAGAGTCAGCTGGTGCTTCTACTTGTTATTATATAAAGTCAGGAGTACTTATGAGGAAGTGGAGACCCCCAACAGCATCAGCCGACTGTGAATGGGAGGTTGTACATCAAGTTGTCATCCCTCGTGTTTGTAGGCAGGATATCATTAGAGTGGCTCATGATTCCAGTTTGGCAGGACACCTTGGAGTGAGGAAGACTGTGGCACGCATTTTGAAACACTTCTACTGGCCAGGTATCTTCAGGGATGTTTCCTGGTATTGTAAGTCTTGTCACACCTGTCAAGTTGTGGGGAAGTGTAATCAGACCGAAAAGGTTGCACCTCTAGTTCCCATTCCCCCTTTTGAGGCGCCATTCACCCGTGTGTTGGTGGATATTGTGGGCCCTCTTCCTAAGACTTCTTCAGGATTTTCTTATGTGTTGACCCTGATTGATATGGCTACTCGTTATCCTGAAGCCATTCCACTTAGAAATATCTCAGCAAAGAACGTGGTTAAGGAAATGCTAGGGTTCTTCACAAAGTTTGGTCTGCCCAAGGGATACAGTCAGACCGGGGAAGTAATTTCATGTCAAATGTTTTCAAGCAGTCTCTGAAAGAGTTGGGCATCACCCAGATCACGTCTTCAGCTTACCATCCCCAGACCCAAGGAGCGTTGGAGAGATATTATGAAACACTCAAATCGATGCTCAAGAAATACTGTTTGGAACATCAGAAAGACTGGGATAAAGGTCTTCCATTCGTTGTATTTGCCGCAAGAGAATCTCCAAATGAATCACTGGGCTTCTCACCTTTTGAACTACTGTTTGGCCATGAAGTAAGAGGACCCCTTAAGCTACTCAAGGAATGCTGGCTGTCGGAGGAAGATGACGTCAACCTGCTGGAGTATGTGATGAAGTTCAAAGAACGGCTGTCCACTGCTTTACAGTTGGCGAGAGAGAATTTAGGAGCTGCTCAGGAGAAGATGAAGACTTGGTATGATAAGAAGTCCAGGTTACGCCAGTTTCAGCCAGGAGATCAGGTTTTGATTCTGCTACCGGTTCATGGGCAACCTCTTCAAGCCAAGTTTAGTGGTCCTTATTTCGTGGAGAAGAAACTCAGTGACGTCAACTATGTCATCGCCACACCAGATCGTAGAAAGAACAAGCAACTTTGTCACATCAACATGCTAAAATTATATCACAGGCGGGACGAAAGTAACCCAGTCTGCACTGTAGCTGTTCCACCCGAGTCTGCAAGTGAAGTTCTCCCATGCAGTATGAGTCTGAGTGATAGTTTGGGGAAGAATCCTGATATCATGAATGATCTCCAGACTAAGCTTTCTCATCTACCTCCCGAGGAAAGGCAGGAGTTTTCGGCATTACTGCAGGAGTACCGGCAAGTGTTCCGTGCCACTCCAGGAAGAACCACTGTGTTGATGCATGATGTCGATGTTGGAGACGCAAAGCCAATTAAATTGCCTCCTTACCGTGTGAACCCAGTGAAAGTTCCTTTCATCCAGAAGGAGGTTGGCTACCTGTTGGACCACAAGATGATTGAGCCCTGTCAGAGCGAGTGGAGTTCTCCTGTCACTCTAGTCCCTAAGCCAGGTGGGTCACAGCGGCTTAGCATCGACTTCAGACATGTTAGTCAGATAACCAAAAAAGACACTTACCCTCTCCCTCGTGTGGAAGAATGCATAGACAAGATCGGAAAGGCTAGGCACATAAGTAAGTTTGATTTGTTAAAGGGATACTGGCAAGTACCTATGACTGAACGTGCTAGGGAGATCTCATGTTTTGTAACACTAGGAAAGACTTTTGCATGTTCTGTAATGCCATATGAAGAATGCACCAGCCACGTTTCAGAAGCTCATGAATGTTGTAACAGAGGGTTTGGCAGGGTGTGTTGTTTATATTGATGATGTATTAATCTTCAATGACAACTGGAAAGTTCACCTATGCCATGTCAGTAAATTTCTTGAGCGTTTGGTTCAGGCTAATCTTGTAGCTAATTTATCAAAGTGTGAGTTTGGTCAAGCTAAAGTTCAGTACCTTGGGTACGTAATTGGTGATGGACATGTTGCACCACCAGCAGCTAAGGTTCAGGTTATAAGTGATCTTCCCAGACCTAAAAGTAGGAAAGAGCTACAAAGATTTTTGGGAATGGTAGGTTATTACAGGAGATTTGTTCTTAACTTTTCAATTCTTGTATCACCACTTACAGACCTACTGAAAAAGGGAGTTAAATTTGTCTGGACCGATAACTGTGAATCCTCTTTCAGCAAACTTAAAGCTATCCTATTAAGTCAGCCAGTGCTCGCTACTCCAAATTTTGCTAAGCCTTATAAGATGGCTGTTGACGCAAGTGATACAGGAGCTGGGGCTGTTTTGCTGCAAGAGGATGATCAGGGTATTGAACACCCTGTATCTTATTACAGTAAGAAGTTCACTCCACCTCAAAAGAACTACTCAACTATTGAGAAAGAGCTTTTGGCCTTGATTTTGGGTTTACAGCATTTTTCATTTTATTTGTGTTCTGGTTTTGACCCCATAGTCATTTATACCGATCATAACCCACTGAAATTCCTTAGTAAGTTTAAAGATAAAAATCAGAGATTGACAAGATGGAGTCTACTTCTTCAGGAGTATTCATTAGACATACAGCATGTCAAGGGGAAAGAAAATGTTATTGCAGATTGCTTATCTAGACTTTAGACAGATTGTTTTAGAGTAATAAGAAATTTCCTTTGTAAATTTCTTTTTCTTTGTGGGGAGGTGTTACATAGCCTATGATTTCATCATCCTTTGTGTAATTCTAACGTACAGTATGCTGCATGTTTGATCACGAGCGTGTTCTACCTCACTTCCCCCTTCTACCCTTATAGTAGAGTAAGTCGTTCATTCTGTTGTTCAGAGCAGGATTGTCAACTCTTTGTCCCCTATGGCTTCATTTGCGCATCCTTCTTACAAGTTGTATCAAGCTCTGCCGGCCCCTATATAATGAGCTCAGTCTCTGCATTAATTGCCACTTAGATCTACTCCTCATTTTGCTCACATCTCTGTCCTCCCCCGTACAATTGTTATTATTGTGAGTGCTCAGGAAGTGTCCAGCCATCTAGCAGCTGTGTAATTTGAGTATAAGTGTTATTACATTTCTTCTTGTGCTGTGTAGCGTAAGGTGTTAATTCGTAGGCCTAGTAAGGTTTTTGTGATTCATGTGTTTTTGGTGTCAGCCAGTAGTAATAATATTTTGTATCTGTAATAATATATCTTGCATTCACTGAGCATTATCCGGTTTTCTCATTTTATCAGGGCTGACTTAGATAAATTTACTCTTGCTAATTTCGTGTTAATAGAGGCTATTGTATTAACCATATATTTAACCTGTTTTTTTGCCATTCCATTTTCCTTATGAGTCCTGAATGTTTAGTTGTTAGTTTGAGCATTAAACTTTAACTTATAATTTTACCTAACTCTTTTGTTTTGAACCTGGAACTTTGCGGGACAGTTTTCTCTGTTCCGTAACAATATATATATATATATATATATATATATATATATATATATATATATATATATATATATATATATATATATATATATATTCGTTAAACTCCCTGGGGGTAGGGTTTTTTTTCAAGAATACTCTCCCAGTATCCCTGCTTGTCGTAAAAGGCGACTAAAAGGGTTGGCGGAGGGTTAGTGCCCCTCCCCGGAAAACAACTAACTAAAAAAACAAACAAGAAGCCTCGGACAAGGACTGACCAAACGATGACGACCCAGAACCGGACAAAGGACTTAGTAATGGGTACATGGAATGTAAGAGGAGCGAATGATGAGATGAAAGAGAGAGAGATTGTCCAGGTGCTTGAGGGTGCGAAAGTGGATGTATGTGGAATAACTGAAACAAAATGGAGAGAAGAAAGTGTGAGAGAATGGGAATATGGATGGGGTATATGTGCAGGAGTAGGTGAGAATGAGAGGGCAAAGGAAGGAGTATGTATAGTTGTGAGTAAAAGATGGAAGAAGAGCATAAGACAGTATGGATCAGTTGGATCAAGGATTGTGTGGGTAAAGTTGAAAGTTGGAATACAAATGTGGGCGATTGTGTGTGTGTATGCGCCAACGCAAGATCGTGCTAGAAGAGTGAGAGAAGAGTTCTGGACAAATGTAGAAGTATGCATGGAAAAGTTTCGAAGGAATAAGAGAGTGTTTTTGATCGGTGATATGAATGGTAAAGTTGGGAATGTGAAGGTGGATGGAATAGTTGGTGAGTGGGGTGTGCCTGCAGAGATGGATGAAAATGGGAGTGCGTCAGTGGACATTTGTGCTAGGAGGGAGTTGGTGTTAGCCAATACCCTCTTCAGGCATAAAATGATCCACAGGTATACATGGCGAGTGATGAGAAGGGTGGGTGGTGAACTGAATGAAAGGAAGACAATGATTGATTATGTGTGTGTGGATGAAAGGATGCGAAGATGTGTAATGGATGCAAGAGGTTATAGAGGTTGGGGGAGTGGACTTTCTGACCACTAATTGGTGGTGGCCAGAATTAGGATTCAAGTAAGATGGAGGAATAGAAGAAGGGAAAGACGAGAGGAAAGAGTAGTTGCAAGGAGAGTGGAAAGGTTACAAGAGGATGAGAAAAAGGCAGAGTATAAGAGAGAAGTGGAGGACCGATTGGGCAAATATGAACTGGAGCAGATGGGAGACTTGGAAGGTGTGTGTGGGATATTTACAGAAGAAATATGTGCAGCATGTGATGTGGTGTGTGGAAGGAAGAGAAGACGGAGGGGGGTGCAAGGAACAGCGTGGTGGACTGAAGAGGTGAGAAAGACTGTGGCACAAAAGAAGAAAGCATACAATGAATGGATGAGAAATAGGGGCGTGGAAGAAGTTGAGAGGCGGAAGAGAGAGTTGTATGTAGAAAGAAAGAGAGAGGTGAAAAGATTAGTAGGGGAGAGTAAGAATAGAGTGGATGAGGAATTTGGAAGGAATTTGAGTGTAAATTGGAGGGACTGTAAGAAAATGTTCTGGAAAGAGGTGAAAAGAGTAAGACAGAGTGGAAGTGAAGTTAGCAGGGGAGTGAAAGATAAAAATGGTAAATTACTAGTGAAGGGAGAAAAAGTGAGCAGATGGAGAGAACACTTTAAGGAATTGTTGAACATAGAGGATGGAAGTAATGCGAGTATAAGTGGCTGGGAAATGGCTGGGAGAAGGAGGGAAGTGAGAAGACAGGAAGAAATCAGTAGGATAGAAGTTGTGGAAGCAATGAAGAAAGTTAAATCGGGGAAAGTCCCAGGAATTGATGGAGTGTGTGGTGAAATGCTGAAGCATGGGGGAGAGATAGTAGTAGAATGGATGTGGAAGATGTGCAGATTGGCCTGGGAGGAAGGTAGAGTCCCGGAGGATTGGAAGTCAGGTATAATTATTCCCTTGTACAATGGAAAAGTGGAAAAAGAAGTGTGTGGTAATCGTAGGGGCATTTGTCTTCTTAGTATAATAGGAAAAGTGTATGGTAGGATACTTATTGACAGAGAAAGAACAGAGAAATTAGTTGGAGAAGAACAGGGAGGCTTTAGGAAGGGAAGAGGTTGTGTAGATCAGGTATTCATTCTTCGATCTTTAGTGGAAAAGTTTCTAGAGAAGGGAAAGAAGTTGTATGCGGCTTTCATGGATTTGGAGAAAGCATATGACAGGGTGGATAGACAAGGATTGTGGAAAGTGTTAAGAATATATGGAGTAGATGGGAAGTTGCTGAATGCTGTGAAGACTATGTACGATGGTGCGAAGGCTGCAGTGCGTGTGGATGGCGAACTAATTGAATTTTTCTCTTTGAAAGTTGGGTTGAAACAGGGATGTGTCATGTCTCCATGGTTGTTCAATCTGTACATGGATGGGGTAATAAAAGAGGTACAAGGTAGGGTAGTGGATGTTGGAGTGGCCCTGGTGAGAGAGGATAGTGTTTGGAAACTCCCTGTACTGTTGTTTGCAGATGATACTGTGTTGTTGAGTGAAGACGAAGGGGAGCTGCAAGGCTTGGTGGATGAGTTTGGGAGAGTGTGTAAGAAACGGAATCTAAAGGTGAATGTAGGGAAGAGCAGTGATGGTCTTTGAGAGAGGTGAAGTCAGTGAATGTACAGAGAGGTTGGATGTTGAGGAATTCGAAAATGTGAGTACGTTTAAGTATTTGGGTAGTGTGATGAGTAAGGATGGAGGTTTGGAGGGTGAAGTGCTTGAAAGGGTACAGCAGGGAAGAAAGGTTGCTGGTTCTTTGAAAGCAGTGATAAGAAACAGGGAAGTGAGCATGGAAGTGAAAAAGTTACTACATGACAGTATTGTGATACCAACTCTAACGTACGGAAGTGAAGCTTGGACGTTGTTGGAAGGACACAAGTCAAGAGTGAGAGCAGTGGAAATGAGTTATTTAAGAGGAGCCTGTGGAGTCACATGGAGAGACAGGCTGACGAATGAGGATATAAAGGAGCATTGTGGTGTGGATGTGGATGTGAAAGGAAGCTTATGAGGAACACACTGAGGTGGTTTGGCCATGTGGAGAGGATGGAGGGTGAAAGACTGACGAAGAGAGTGTATGTGAGTGAGATGAAGGGGGGATGAGGGAGGGGGAGGCCGAGGATGAGATGGAGGGATGGGGTGGAGAGGTATATGAGAGAGGGGAGTGTGAGTTGGGAGCATGGCAGTGAAATGGCGGGGGACAGGGCGACTTGGAGGCGATTTGTTTGTGGCCACCCCAAACGGGATTGAGGCGTCTGGCAATAGATAGATAGATAGATAGATATTCGTTAAAGCAGAGACGTTGTGGTTCTTCTGAGCCGATCCCTGATTCGTTTCGTTCATCCAATAATGACAGGAATATAAACCTTACATGTTAATAATGTAAGGCTTAAATTGCCACGTTAATATTAATGGACGTCCGAAACCACAGATAACCTGTGTTAACGATAAACAACCCTATGTCTTTGTAGGACAAGGTCCAACTTGCTGTATGTATGTCACGTAACAGCTTACAACAGGATGAAATAGTTGGCAGATATACCGAAGTATTGTATGTTATTGATATGTTGGTGCTTAATACAGAGGTGTATGATAATATTAATTTGATCGATACCTGCCGGATCATTTTATCAATAGCTTAGTTTATGCAGGTTAACAAAGGGCGGGCCTGGGGGACGAGAGGGTAAAAGAGACGTGTTGTGGATACAGGAGCCCAGAGAGGAAGGGTGGTGGAGGTGGGAGCCAGATCGGATGAGAAAAGACATTATATCTTTCAACAGATGTTGTTCACTATACTATACTTATCTGTAACTTTATAATACAGGATGTAAGTATACAGACAATAACCCATAATACATAGTACGTCTTCATTCATTTTCGTGTCTTGCTCATATGTTGTGGATAACAGCTCAGTAGTACACATTAAATACTCTTATATACTACCCCTACTGATTCTGATTGTAAAAACAATCATGACACATTCTAACATCACCAGCTTTGGCAGTTCCACATCTATCCAGCAACGCTATTACCGGGGTTGCGGGAGGGGCGGTGGGTGTGGGGAGTTCGATCGCCCGGTCGCTCACTGGCCGCGACTTCGGCTACTGGCGGGGGGGGGGGATAGGCGAATCTAGCACATTCAGGTGTACATGATATCAGGCAAAGCAATCTAACCAACCGATTATTTCATTTTTAAATAACTGCACTAAGTTTTTTCCTTAGTCGAGTCATGAAACAAAACATTGCTAGAGTACTTATCTGAGCCTGTACTACTGCCAGTGTTATGGAGGAAGTCATACCCTTCTTCGACGATGCGTGAAACTCGAGTCTAGGATATAAACCCACGCCGGGGCGAGCTTTCAGAGTGGGTGTTGGTAAACTGTTATTCCATATGTTTTTACTTGGTTTGAAACGAACTGATGAAGATATAAAGGAATGACACCAAAGTGAAAGCTGTTTGGAATTAAGAAAGAAGAAAGAAGCCAAGCAAAAATCGCCACCATAGTGTGAAGGTCTTTTCATATTCAATCTGTCCCCCATTAATATTGCTGATTAATTATAATGATAATAAAAATAGTAATGATAATAATTATAATAATAATGATAATAATAATAATAATAATAATAATAATAATAACGAACTCTGAAACTGCTGAAGCAATATTCAAAGAACTTTACATTCTAGATGATAATGCCACATTCCAGATTAGAATGGCAAAAAAATCCACATTGTACATCAGATTTCTTGGGGGCAATGTTCTGTCCCATAGCTCAGTACACCTCCGCATGTCACCACTTTGGCACTAACACCCACCGTCCATATTGAATACATGTGCAAGGGCTGTCTCATACAGGACAGGTGTACCAGTATTCACGGGAGTACTTTTATGCCATGTCAGAAGGGCTTCTGGTAGATCAGGAAAGTCTGCTTTATATTAAATTCAAATTCTTAAACTGTTCTCTGCCCCAGCCAGGGTCCATTATGACTGCATGCCGCCTCTCTACCAATTCAGCCACCGCCTCCTCCGATACGGTGTACCGTCTTTGAAATATACAAAGCATCGTCAAAATGCTCAAAAAACTATTGATTTGTTATAAATGCTGTGATGAAATAATTTAAAAAAATACATACTCCCAGGATTCTGAAAAAAACTTACAATTGTAATAACATTATGAGACAATTAGTATGACTCAAAAATTTTTTATGGGTTTTGAATGTTACCTTGTGATCAAGGTCAAGGCCATTCATACTTGGCAAATCATGTGCACTCATGACCTACTACATTTCCACCGAGTTTGGTAAAATCGGCCAAACTCTTTTCGACATAGTCCTTTCAGGCATGAGGCGGCCATTTTTATATTCCTCAGTATCTCAGAGAGTATTTGTTGGATCTCAATATCAATTCCCAGGTGCACTGATATATGTTGATGACTTCATACTGGAATATTTGCAAAGCAATCAATTCACTGTTTAAGCTTCGCCATCCAAATGGCGAAGCTTCTTGCTTTCATCAGTATTATTAAGGTGAAGCTTCTTGTTTTCGTCAGTATTAATATTATTATTAAGCTTTGCCATATTAATGGTGAAGCTTCTTGTTTTTGTCATTACTATTATTTTTTTTCTTCTTTGCACTTTTTTCTTCAACCTTGATTATATTAAACAAAAAGGTACCCTAGGGTAACCCAAGTCCTTGTACCAGATACAAGTGACCTTGACCTGTTTTTGAAGGTCATATATTCATTCTAAAAGCTGCATATTTGAAATCGAAATATATCAGAAACTGAGATACAGCTATATCGTTGAAAATTCATGATAAAAGTTTTTGCTAAAAAATTTTGGCTTAATATTTTGCCATTTAGCCCAGTGGAAAAAACCGAATTCAAATCTGCTCAGTGTGTGTGTGTGTGTTTTTTTTTTTTGCAACACGTTTTAGAGAAAACCACAAAAACTTTATACTTGTAACTTTCCAGATATATAGCTGTGGTCCCTCTTATGATCTGAAAGGAATATGGCTACAGTTAAGAATGAAGTTAGCCCGTTATTAAGACGAATGTAAAATCTCTGTGTGTGTTCGTCGACACCATTTTCTTCAGATCTTTTTCATATCACACAAGAAATTACCATACGATCTTCAGATCTTGCTTATATTACTCATACTTTATATACCATAAAATTATATGTATGATGAAGCCTCCTTATTTTGGCTACACAGTATGAACAGGTAACTAGTTAGTCTCCAACTGTTTCATAGGTGGAGACAATTGTCTTCACTGGTATTATTGTTAATCCTGCCTCAGAGACCAGCGACGATTCCAGGAGAACCAGAGACTGTGCAAGGAATCTGAAGGGCTCAGGTTATGTGTCCAGGCATGGGCTGCTGCTGATAGGAAAAAATCCAAATCCTTTATGCGTCATGGAAAGGCATGTCAGAAAGAACCATGTTAGTATTATGTTGTGAGAGATAAGTTGGTTGTATCTACTGGAGATTTCAACACAACTTGCACAAGTAATCTGAACAGCCCAGGTTATGTGTCCTGGTATGGGCCATTGCTGATAGAAAAAAATCCAAATCTCCCCAATGGTGTCAAGGCTATTGTAAGAAGCAGTAGGAGGAGACTAGTGACTGTCCACAGGACAGTTACATAGTTGCAGTTATCACTATTTTTCTTCATTACACTTTTTTCTTCGATCTTGATATTATACAAGAAGGTGCCTAAGGGTAACCCAAGTCCTTGTGCGAAGTATAAATGACATTGGCCTATTTTTGAAGCTCGTAGACTCATGTTTATTAAAAAAAAATGCATATTTCAAAATGAAATATATCGGAAAGTGAGATACAGCTATTTGGCTGAAAATCCTGTGATGAAATTGTTTGCTGAACGATTATGGCTTAATATTTTCCCAGACAGCCCAGTGGAAAGTACAGAGTTCAGTCTGCTCATGTTTTTGTTTTGTTTTGTTTTTGTTTGGAACACGATTTAGAGAAAACAACAAAAGCTTTAAAGCTGTAATTTTCCAGATATATAGCTGTGGTCCCTCTTATGATTAAAAAGGAATATGATTAAAGTTAAACATACAATTAGCCAGTTTCTGAGACAAATGTAAAATTTACACATGCATTTTTCAACACCTTTGTCTGCAGATCTTGTTGATGTTACACAAGAAATTACCTTTGGGTCTTCATATCTTGTTTATATTACACATACCTAATATACCTTAAGTAGTTATGACGAAGCTTCCCAGCTGTGGCAACACAACAAGAATAGGTAAGTATTGTTTGCGGTGCAGGAGAGTAAATTGAAAAAATAACATAGTGGGCACAACAGCCAGGAAAAAAAAAATTGTGCCAATAGATACCTACAACAAAGATATAAGATATCTCAAAATTTCGAGTCTATCTCAAACAGTCTTGGAATGCCAGACTTCTAGATCTTCCTCTCCCCCCCCCAAAAAAAAAAAAATCCACAATATCAGTAAAAGCTCCTAAGAATGTGGAGTTCTTAATAACATTAATAATAATAATAATAATAATAATAATAATAATAATAATTAGAAAACACAAATTGCTATTTGCAATTTCAGGAACTCACCACATGACAAGGTTTCTTCCTCAGGTCAACTGCAGGGGCCGATTTATTCTCGAATGTCCCAACATTGTATCTATCGCTAGACCTGATGATTTCAATGCCCTTCATATAGTGAACACTTCGAAGTTAACGGTTGGTGTAGTATGGCCCCCCTAGAAGAGTGTCAAACACGTTGAGCGGAGATGAAAGCAACAAAATCCTCACAGAGCAAAAATGGCAGAGCCCAAACTACACTCCACTGCCCCTGGGCGATCTCATAAACTACTGGTCCAAATGGGACCGTAGTCATTTCAGACCTGTTCCCCGACCTTGGCTATGTCCCACAAAAGTTTCAAGTCTGTCCCTTTAGCAGTTTCTGAGAATCCACGAGTGTACAGTACTATATAAGTTTTTGGATGCAACCGGAAAACTAATACTGGGAACAGGATGTTACTGTACTGAGTCATATAAAGCCGCCAGCTGGGGGACTCAGATGGCCAACTATGATGAGCGTAGCTTTGAAACTGAGCAAATACGAGCAACTTACTTTGCATAAGATAGAATAATAATAATAATAATAATTAGAAGCGGAAATTGAGATTTCAATAACCCACCACGTGACAAGCTATCGCTGGACCTGCTAATTTCAATGCCCTTCATAGGGTGAGCACTGTGAAGTGAAAAGCTGGTGTAGTAGGACCCCTTAGAGGGGCAATCTCAGCAACTGCTTGCCCAGATGGGCCTACAGTCATTTCTGACCTGCTGCCCAACCTTAGCACCACATGATAAGCTATGGCTGGACCTGATGATTTCAATGCCCTTCATATAGTCAGCACTTTGAAGTGAAAAGATGGTGTAGTATGGCCCCCTAGGGGGCGATACCAGAAACTACTGGACTAAGTGGGCCCATAGTCATTTCAGACATGCTCTCCAACCTTGACCATGTCCTGCAAAAATTTTATCCTGTCCTTTAGCTGTTTCTGAGAATCCGCGAGTAGACTATATTTATAGGTTTTTGGGTATAACTGGAAAACCAGTGCCGGGAACTGGATGGTATTAGGTCATAATTGAAACCGCCAGCTGGGGGACACAGATGGCCAAGTGTGATGGTCATAGCTATGAAACTGAGCGAATATGAGCAATTTACTTCTTCGTAATTAATAATCATCATCATCATCATCATCATCATCATCATCATCATCATCATCCGGACCTCCTTTCCCACCCAAGGGCAGGGTGAGGAGTAGTAATGTCCAGACAGCCCAAAATTGCCCAATCCAATGGGCCACGCTTCCATTCACTCATCATTCAAGCCCCCGAAATCCTGGCTCTATTGGATACACCAAAAACATTCACCACGTTCTTTAGCCTCACATATCGTATCCAACAGAGTCAATCCAGACGCCGCCACGTTAAAAAGGGAGCCGAAAAATCCCTGACCATGCATATCTCCTCACAAAATTCATCCAGCCAGCTCGATCTCCTGTCAGTTCCCTAGCCTCACCGACTTCCAAACCTCTCTTCCTCACACATTCATCCACCATATCTCTCCACCTTCTCCTTGGCCTACCTCGCCTCCTCCCTCCTTCGAATTCGCTCAGATATACCTTCTTCACCACTCTATTGTTATCCATTCTCTCCACATGACCATACCATCTCAGTACACTCTCTTCAGTTCTGGTGTCCACCGACTTCCTTACCCAGCATCTTTCACGAATCACATTATTTCGTATCCTATCCACCCTCTGTACTCCACATACATTCCTCAGCAGTCCCATCTCCACTGCTCTCACTTTTGACTTTTCATTTTCATGCCACATCATAGTCTCACATCCATATGTTAAAGTTGGCACTAACACTCCTTCATGTAAGCCTCGTGCAACTGCAACACTCAAGCCCCTGTTTCTTATCAAGGCCTTCATTGCACCAGCTACTTTTCTTCCTTGTGTCACTCTACTTTCAACTTCTTTTGCACATTTTACTCTCTTTTCTATCACTGTACCCAGGTATTTGAACTCTCTCACCAATTCCAGTCTCTCTCCATTCACTGTTACATTGCACTGGGAGTCACCTTCTCTCTCAATAACCATCGCTTTACTCTTTTCTACATTTACTCTCAAGGAACGACGCTTACAGACATCAGCAAAACTCTGCACTAGCCTACCAAGTTCTTCTCCGGTACTTGCAAGCAGTACTGCATCATCAGCATACAACAAATTTGAGATATTCCATCCATCACCATTCATTATCAATGCCATCCCTCTCTCCATTACTCGTGTTTTCACTTCTCTCATCACCCCATCCATATACTGTATACATTGAACAACCATGAGGACATCACACAACCAGTGAACCATTCACTTAGATGCCCATTAACCCTGACACATGCTTCACTACCATCATAAAAACTCTTGACGGCACCTAACAGCTTACCCTCTACACCGTACATGCGCAAAACTTTCCACAATCCTTCTCTGTCCACTTTGTCATATGCTTTTTCCAGATCCATGAATACCATAAACACCTTATGGTCCTTCTCACAAACCTTCTCTACTATCTGTCTCACTGGAAATATTTGGGCCACACATCCTCTCCCACTCCTAGAGCCACCCCGTTCATCACTTACTAGGACTTCTGATATCTCTCATACTTTCTCTATAATAATTCTTCCATATACCTTCCCTACCACACTCAGTAAGCTTATGCCACGATAATTTTTACACTCACTTCGTCCACATTTATTTGTGTACAGGGATACAATCACAGCCTTTTTCCACTCTGCAGTCACAGTTTCACTCACCCATGCCTTCTTACATATCTCCAACAAGCACTTCATTCCATTCTTTCCACTACATTTAAGCATCTCTGCATAATAATAATAATAATAATAATAATAAAATATTGACAGTAACAATATAACTCACCACTGGTGTGATGAGCTATAATAATAATAATAATAATAATAATAATAATAATAATAATACTATATCTATCTATAGCCCAACGCCCTAATCCCGCAAAAGGTGGCCGCAGACAAAACCCCTCCAAGTCGCTGTCACCCACCATTTGACTACCCTCCCCCTAACTCACCCCCCCTCCCTCATATACCTCTCATCTCCATCCCTCCACCTCATCCTCGGTCTACCCCTCCGTCTCCCTCCCTCCACCTCACCTACATACACCCTCTTAGTCAGTCTTTCATTCTCCATTCTCTCCACATGTCCAAACCACCTCAGTGTATTTCTCCCAATCTTCTCCACCACATCCACATCCACCCCACAACGTTCCTTCACTTCTTCATTCGTCAACCTGTCCCTCCATGTCACTAAACATGCTTCTTTCAAGTAACTCATTTCCACTGCTCTCAATCTTGACTTATTCCGCTCTTGCAAGGTCCACGCCTCACTTCCATACGTCAGGGTAGGGATCACAATACTATTGTGCAGTGACTTCTTAACTTCCATACTCACCTCCCTATTTCTCATCACTGCTTTCAGTGAACCAACAACCTTCCTTCCCTGCTGTACCCTTTCACACACTTCATCCCCGAAAGTTCCATCCTTACTCATCACACTACCCAAGTACTTGAATGCACTCACACTCGCATATCCTCACCATCCAACCTCACTGTAAATTCTGTGACTTCATTCCTCTCAAACCCCATAACTTTCCTTTTGTTTACATTACCTTTCAGCTTCCTCCTCCTACACACTGTCCCAAATTCAATCACCAAACCTTGCAACTCCCATTCATCTTCACTCAGCAATACTGTATCAACAGCAAACAGCAACACCGGAATCGTCCAAATCTCACCCTCATTCATTAGAGCTACCCCCACATCCATTGCCCTACCCTGCATCTCCCTTACAACCCCATTCATGTATATATTAAAAAGCCATGGAGACATCACACAACCCTGTTTCAATTCCACATTGAGATCACCATCCACTCTCACCGTAGCCCTAGCTCCCTCGTACATACTCTTCACAGCATTCAACAATTTCCCCCCCACTCCATATATTCTTGATACCCTCCACATACCTTGCCTATTTATTCTGTCATAAGCTTTCTCCAAGTCCATGAAGATACTTCTCCACTAAACATCTTAGAACAAATATCTGATCTACACACCCTTTTCCTTTCCTAAATCCCCCTTGTTCTTCTCCAACTAGCTCCTCTGTCATACGCCTAATCCTATCAATGAGTATTCTACCATATATTTTACCAGTCACACTAAGAAGGCAAATACCCCTATGGTTACCAAATACTTCTCTCTCCCCTTTTCCTTTGTATAAAGGAACAATTATACCTGATTTCCCGTCCTCTGGAACCTTTCCCTCTTCCCAAGCCAATCTACTCAACTACCATATCCACTCCACAACAATCTCACCCCCATACCTCAGCATTTCACCACACACTCCATCAATTCCTGGGGCCTTTCCCAACTTGATCTTCTTCATTGTTTCCACTGCTTCCGTCCTACTGATCTCTTCCTCCCTCCTCTCATCTCTTCTTCTCCCAGCCATTCCCCAACCACTTATACTCGCACTGCTGTCACTCTCTACATTCAACAAATCCTCAAAGTGCTCCTTCCATCTCCTCAATTTCTCTCTCTTCTCCACCAACAATCTGTTATTCCTATCTTTCACTCTCCTTCTATTTCTCCTTTCACACCCCCTTACTTTCTTTACCTCCTTCCAAAACAATGTCTTACTCTCCCTCCATTTCACACTCAGATTCCTCACAAACTCTTCATCCACTTTCTTCTTACTCTCCTTCACCCGTCTCTTCACCTCCCTTCTCCTACTCACATATACCTCTCTCTTCTGTCTCTCATCTTCTCCCCTATCTCTATTCGCTAACCATTCACTATATGCCTTCTTCTTTTGTTCCACAGCTCGTTTCACCTCATCATTCCACCATGCTGTCCCTTGCACACCCTTGCATCTCCTCCTCGCTCCACAAACCACCTCATACGGTGCACCTATCTTTCCCGTAAATATCTTACATACCTCTTCCACCCCTTCCATCTGCTCTAGCTCAAACCTTCCCAATCTTTTTTCCAGTATGCTCTTATACTCTGCCATTTTCTCACTATCTTGCAAATTCTCCACTCTTCTCACAGGAGCTGTTTCCTCCTGTCTTCCCCTTCGTCTCCTCAACCATTTTCTTTGGAGCTTTACCTTGGCCATCACTAAGTGTTGGTCCGAGACTCCATTCCCCCACCCTCTCCACACTCTTGCATCCAACACTTGTCTTCTCATTCGCTCATCCACACACACGTAGTCTATCATTGCCTTTCGTTCAACAAGTTCACCATCCATCCTCCTCATTTCTCTCCATGTATACCGGTGGATCATCTTATGTCGAAAGTAGGTGTTGGCTATTGCCAACCCCTTCCCAGCACAGATGTCCACCAAACCACTACCATTCCCATCTACGTCAGCTGGCACACCCCACTGACCAACCACTCCATCCATTCGTACATTCCCAACTTTGCCATTCAGGTCTCCATTCAAAAGCATTCTCTTGCTCCTCTCAAACTTGTCGATACATGGTTCTACACTCGCACAAAACTCATCTTTCACTCTTGCCACTCGGCCCTCTGTCGGATCATACACACATACAATCGCACAAGCTTGTATACCTACTTTCATCCTCACCCATACAATCCTTGCACCCACTGTTCCATACTCTCTTATATTCTCCTTCCACTTCTTGCTTATCATCAGACATACTCCCTCTCTTGCCCTCTCATTCTCATTAAATCCGGCACATATACCTAAACCATATTCCCATTCTCTCACCTTTTCACCTTACCATATAGTTTCAGTCAATCCACATATATCCACTCTTGCATCCTCAAGCACCTGAACAATCTCTCTCTCTCTTTCACTTCATCATTCACTCCTCTCACATTCCATGTCTCTACCCTCAGAAAGTCCTTTGTCCGTTCCTTAGTCATCAACGTATGGTCCGCCCTGGTCCGAGGCGCTTTATTCGCTTGTGTAGTTAGTTCTTTTTACGGGGTGAGGCACTATAATAATAATAATAATAATAATAATAATAATGATGATGATGATGATGGTGATGATGATGATGATGATGATAATGATAATAATAATGACAAGAACAATATAACTCACCCCTGGTGTGGCAAGTTATAAAGCCACAAGATCTCTTATGCAGTAAATGTGCTAATTCTTCTTAGGGAATTCGCTAGAACTCGAATCAAACCATAAACATTTAACTTTCTAAACCATGAATTCGTCTTCTGTTAAACTGTATTTGTCGATATATTTTCTTTTAAATTAATATAATCAGCCAGTCATAATTTTGTTAGTCCAAGTTGTCTAAAAGTGAAAAAAAAAAAAAAAAATCTCTTCTGCAATATCCAGCAAATACAGTTCAACCGTTTTTAACCTATGGAGCTCGAGGGCGTCTTTTTGTACGATTCTAATTAATCCTTCACACGCCATGTGGGGTCTGAGTGACCCCAACACATTTCTTTAAATAATGCCATTTAGCCGCTTACTGTTTTAGGGATCTGGCAAACCATGACTTTGCTTGTCTTTTGCCAGTGTATAAGCACACAACATTTGAGTGGAAAGACTTATAGTTCAGGAGTTAGGAGGGTGCAAACTTCACTGGAGCTCGTCCGATACCCCACCTAGCAATCCGCGTAATTTTTTTTTTTTTTTTTTTAAAGTCTAGATATTACTGACCATGTCACTGTATTTTGAGATGTTCTACAAGCAGCGGGAGAGAATCGTAGAAGATCCTCCCATTTCTGATGCTGATGGTAACATCTGCAGTGATTTATCTGATGTTAAAATCATTCAGGGGTTTCTTATTATACATATGTCAGTCTTGTTTATGTTTACTTGATTTGTAAATCATTCATGGGTTTTCCGAATAAAAATGTCAGTCTTGTTTATGTTCTGAACATAGATTCAACCCAATTTTTTGTGTCATGTTATTTCTATGATACATTGATTTTACTATGTTAACATTATGCTGAATGAATTACAGTAGAATGATGTAACCTGAAAATAAATGCCACATTATTCATTACATGTGCAAACTTTCAAAAAATTTGAAGAAAATCGTAAACATTTTACCTTCATGAAACACACACACACACACACACACACACACACACACACACACACACACACACACACACACACACAAAGGGACACATGGTGGATTGGCTACTCGTGCCTTGTCCAGGGCAACATATGTACAAATTTTTACATTTGTAACTTTGTGCATATGGCAGAAATACAAAAAATTAAGGAGGGGTATGTCAAGACCCCACATGGCTTTCCGGTTTACGTTTTTTCACCCGGCATATGAGGAGTTAACCAAGGATTGGGAGACCCCTCTAAGTGGAAAAGTTTAAGAAGGTGACAATAGGGATACAGCAACTATGTAAGGGTGCGAGAATTATTCATGACAAGCCTATATTTCAAAGAATCGGTAATATTTCCTGTAAAATATTAAACGTCTGAGTTAATATACCTATGGGAATATACAAATGGGAATAGAATAATTTCATGAAGAGTAATATACTAAATATTCCTAAGAACTTGTCCTAAGCAACAGAATACACACACCATCATGGAAATTTCCACTAATACTCGTTTCTGATCTATTTTGTTAAGGTACGAATCTCTTTCAACCCCGATAGGTCCGGGAGGGAAATAATGTTATTTATTTATTTATTTTTTATTTTTCGTAAAACAAGGTAGAATCCACCGCTTAAAAAATTTCCTTTAACTTTAAGAAAATTTAGTATACATCACACTACTCATAAACATGTGCTTTTGGCTGGACTCCCGAGTTTGTCACATAGCGCTGCCAGTCCTCTTTCTCCTCGAAATGTGAACCGAAACTCGGGTGAGCGAGTTCCGAAGCATTTAGAAAGGGGGAGGGAGAGAGGAGGGGTGTGTTAGTGTAGGCGTCTCTCTGCGGGGAAAGAGGGTGCCAACAAGGAGCAAGGCAACAGTATATCTATTGGGACGGATTATAAATATGATCAGTTCCTTGACAGACTGAATTACACGAGTGTAATTGCACGTCTGATTCTTAGCAAATTATAATCAAGTGTTTCAAAGCGTGTGATTACTGTCACGGAGTTTTTAAATAAATGCAATTATTAAATGATAATGTTCAATATTAATGAACAGCAGGAACAAGAAATTGTCTTGCTAAATCAAGCAATGATTACTTTAAGCCGGCCCGCTTCGTCGACTCTCTCAGAACGAGAATTTATAAACTTTCTCAACAGTACACAGCAGAGACTAATTACTCACAATTGCTGATTATTAGTACTGTTAGCCTCTGGAGAAAGTTACTTCACCCCTGACAATAAATAACTAATACTATTAATAATATCAGGTTCTTGTGGATGCGTTAACTCCTAGAAGGCACAAGGGATTTTAAGCTTAATACAACAAGACTGGTCTAAGTACCAGTTATGAATAGCAAAGTGTTTATGCAAGCTAGGAGCTATAAGGGAAATAAGCTTAATTATGGAGAAATGAAACACGAGTTTACATTACATTAAGCTCAAAGAAAAAAACTGTTAAATTTATTGATTACAAAGAAATAAATTTAACGTTACATTTCAAAATGAATTCAAATAAAGAGATCGCACTCACTCAAAAGCTAAATTCTTACGCCTAGGAAAACAACATGCTGCGCAGCTGGCCGGCATGTGAGGAAACAGCACACTTAACTAAACTCTTAAGTCTAGGAAAACGAAAAGAAAATACTGGTCAATGTAGCGTATCACCAAGGAAGGGTGGGAGCCTGGAGAACTGTAGTCTAGTGGAGTCTGGGTGCTAGATGACCTCTCTCACTCTCACTACTGGAACACAGAACCTCACTCCGTCGGGACAGACAAAAGACTGAATTCAAATATGATGCGTGTGGTGGGATACTGTATATACTGTACATGCACAGGCCAGCCGGAAGAAGGCGTGGCCAACGGTTGAGGCAAGCAGGGGCGAACAATAAAGGAACAATAATATCGCTCAGTAGAGCACTTAATGACGTGCATTAGATCGGTCACTTTTGAAACAGTGACGAATGTTTTGAAAAGCATACCACCGAAATGGAGAGAGAAACGGTTAACTGAACGATACACAGTAAGTTTTCCACTAATAGTTCGTGGTTTCTCTCCAAAAGGAAAATGTCGCGAATTTGATTTGTGACATTACGCCCCTGCAAAATGAAATTTTTTCCTTATTGGAAAAAATTTGTCGATATATATATATATATATATATATATATATATATGTACACATCCTAACTCAGTCACACAAGATTCACACTGTGGTGTGTGTGCTATCCTGCTACAGGAGAAAATCACTATCGCCAATGAGCGTAAAAACCTCATATTTACATTAATAGAGGCAAGCTTGAGGGAAAAACTCCGTGACGACGGTGAAAATCCTGTACTCAGGTCAAACTGAGCGAAAGTTCACTACATTTACACTGATAACTAATTGTTGTGTAGCGTGGTGTATGTGATACATGGTGTAGGTGTGACAGTTGTAGTGTAACTGTACCTATGTGTAAAGTGACACAGTAAATATTAATAATATGGCGACGACGAAGGCAGAGGAGAAGAGGCGGCAGCGTGTCGCAGACGATCAGCTGGCCCGCACGGCAAAACTGCCACACCCATCGCCGTACCTGCAAAATCAATTAAGATGGAGTATCAAAAGTGTCAATGAGACAAAAATTCTTATTACATTACAATTACTCTCTGCCTAGCAATCAGTACATGCTACGAAAGGTACGCTCTAGCTGAAAAATACGAGTGACAGCCTAAGCTTCATACATTCGAGGTCGCCATTAATTTATTAGGTATATTATTAACCAGGAAACGTAGTCCCTGGACGCCGTTGGTCTCGAGGACTCGTGTAGTTTACTGGTTAAACTTAACTCTACACTTATGATTAGTGTCAGCAAGTTGAGAATCCTTATGCAAACTCGGGCTCGTGTGTCCTCAGACACAGCCTCAGACTGCACACGGGTCCTCAACCTCTGCCTTAACCTAGTGCCTATATTAATATCGGGGAGCTGAGAATCCTCGTGCAAACTCGGGCTCGTGTGTCCACAGACACAGCCTCGAGTCGCCTCTGCGGGGTTCTCTCTCGAACTTCCCCCTTAACCTACAGTACTTATTAATATCGGGGAGCTGAGAATCATTGTGCAAACTCAGGCTCGTGTGTCCGCAGACACAGCCTCGGGTCGCCTCTGCGGGGTTCTCTCGAACTTCCCCCTTAACCTACAGTACATATGTATGTACAGGCCCTGGACATGATGTGTCCTGTGGGACCAATGGGCGAGACATCAGGTCTGCACCCACTTCACCACTACCCTGTCTCTCAACTGACTCAGAGATTACGAGTGTGGTTACAAACGGCACAGGAAGGACATATCTCTGATTGGTGTTACATGGACACACAATGCAGGAACGCACAAAACTATCTATGTCTCGTCCCATCCCTGGCCAGAAAAAGTCAGCATGGATACAGCCCTGGGTCTTCATTTTGCCCATGTGACCTCCTGAGGCTGAACAATGACCCCATTCTAACACTGCTTGGCGGTACTTGGGGAAAACGACAAACTGCAGTCGAACCTCGCCCTTGGGTGTTCGTGACTCATGGTAGAGCCGTCCTTGTTTGCGAAGGAACTTGGCTCGACCTCCCCGTGAATACTTTATCACTCTACCCTTTTGTTTCTTCCACACGACAGCAAGTGTTGGGTCAGAATGTTGTTCTTGAACAACAGTTTGGCTACACATCAGATCTTGCGGCGATTCAATGGTCACTGGGGTGACACAGTCTGGAGCCTCAGCCATGGCTCGTGTTACTGTAGCCGAAGTCTGAGTAGCGTCATCTTCGGTGCAACTATCCTTGACATCGGGAATGTTGCCTATGGTTAGGTCAAATAAAGGTTCTGGCATGACAACTGCAGCTGTCAGGCCAGTGAAAAATGGAGACGCCACCTGGATACATGCCTCAGGGAACAATCTCACTGATCCATCAATAAGGTTTGCATGGATCTGTCGACCTGTGTATTGCTCAGGCCGAACTAGACTCTGCTTGACAGAGCAACCTGAGGATCCATTATCTCTCAGGACCTTCACAGGAATGTCTCCCACTAACCCTGGCTGAACAAGGAAGGCACTGTCACCTGTGGGAGGGCCTGTGGAGGAAGCAGCTAGCCACTCATGAGGCCGCTGAATTGATGCGGCAAACATGGTGCCCTGAGAATTAGATACTTGAGGGGTCGTACTCACTGCCTGTGGAGATGGAACATTGGCCATCTGTGGAGGGGTGTTCACTGTCACTGTGGGACTAGTGAACTGTGGGGGAGTACCCGTACTGGTAGGGACGTGACCACCGTGCTGCTGCTGAGGAATGAAGGCTGCGTTTGCTTCCTGCCTCCTATTCACTTGAGATGGTGGTGAAAAGGATGGTCCCGACGGTCGGTTGCGTGGCTGATACTGCTGCTGGTTAGGGTACTTGTTGTACCGCTTCCACTCAGGTTTCTGAGTGTTTTGCCCCTGGTCCTTCCACTGCGGTTTTGGACCTTGGCCATTATTCTGAGAATGGCCTTGTTGCTGGGGCTCAGTCTGAGATGGTTTCCCAGATTTATCAAGTTTTCTATTCCAGGTATGCTGCTTGCGAGTTTGATACCCGTATGCAGTGAAATATGCGTCAGCCTTTTCCACCATTTGGCTGGCATCTTTCACCTGGCAGATCTTAAGCCGTGCTATGAGCTCAGTAGGCCACGACTTTTCTAGCTGCGTGCGCAGCATAAGGTCAATTATCCCCTCACGCGTGGAAGGAGTTTCATCTTTCTCCATCCACTCATTTAAGTAAGCAGTGAGACGGTCGAGGAACTGAACAGCTGTCTCCTTGTCTTGGAGATGAGCTCGCATGAACTGAACTTTGGCGTCGTGTACTGTGAGACCATACGCCTTAATGAGTGCAGCTTTCATCATCTCATATGTGAGATTGTCTCCACGAATTCTGTGGAGAATATCGAGGGCAGGGCCCTCAAATAAACTAAGAAATTGGAGCCGCTTAGCTGCCTCATCCAGTTGATACATGTCTGCCATGTCCTCAAAACGAGCTATGTACGGCTCGATTTGCTCGCCTTCTTTGTATGAAGGAAGCTTGATGCGTGGGGTCACCATAACATGTGCAGGGAGAACGCTCATGGAGCTTGGACCAACTGCACAGATGTGTCTGAAGCCAAGGAATCTCGCTTGAGCTTCAACATTTCAAATTCGTGTTTCTTGCGTGCTTCTCGCTCAGCACGTTCGTGTTCTCGTTCTCTCTCTCGTTCCTCACGCTGTTCTCGCTCGTGTTCTAAGTCGAGTTCACGCTGTTTCCGCTCGTGTTGGCGATGTTCTCACTCGTATTCGTGCTCCTTTTCGCGTTCATCACGCTGAATTCGATGCTCTTCACGAGCATCACTCTCGCGCTGCTGTTTGTAATTAAACCGAGAGAGGACAAACTCCTTGATTTCAGTTGGGTCCGTAAGACCCATATCTTTGGCTTCCTGTACATAGTTGCTGGTCGACATGATGCTAACTCAATCTAAGTACTAGAGACTCAGTACTGACTGCTGCTTTGCAAACGAATGCTAATAACACAAGTAAAGAATACAAACACAAGCTAGTGGTGACCAGTCTTATCTAGTTAACTGACAAAGAATAAAGCAAAAATGTGAATGACTGGGAAGACTCAATAATTAATGCGATGGGTACGGCGACTTCCCAGGAGCGAATAAAATCGTCTGGCGTTACCAAGAATAAAGTACTAAATAGAGTTAAGTACTCTATGGATTAATAAAGCAGAAATTCACGTGCTAAACTAACTGTAAACACCAGTAAGCTTGTGCCTATAAACTTTAATGATAAATACCTAAATATGAATTAGTGAGTATTATCTCGTGAATAACTTTAGAGCTAGGAGTTAACCCCTTAACCGCAGGGTGTCACTTTCGTGACGCCTGGGAGCAAGGGATCATACCGCGGGGCGTCGCTTTTGTGATTCTGTGTTATTTTGAATTCACCCGGGCTTCCAAGTGGGGGCTTGTATCATCTATCAGTACTACCAATGTCCAACACTAGTCAGCACTCCTAATCTCATCTGTACTCCCATCCATTGTTGACAATTTAGCCATTTCTCCCCGTTCTTGACTCCCCTCCCTACCCCCCCTCCATTACCCTATCCTCTCGCCTGCCCGGCCGTGCTACGCTAAGTAAATCTTCCCTGGAATTTTTCACTGATTTCATCCATTGAAATAAGCCCTATGTCCTATTCTTATACCAAATAATATATACAAGAAAGAAATAAGGTAAGTGATAGTGCCATACACCTGGAATTAGCTAATTATCACCTGACAACACCTCATGTGCACTCGTTCACTAATTTTCGCTTTTTTTTCCCCCTTGAAATATGCCGTATAATCTATTTTAGTAATAAATATACATGTAAGGAGGGAAGGGAGAAGCCTAAGTGATATTTACATTCACCTGGAACTACCTAATTTATAATGTATTGTCTAGATTTCCTGCCAATCATTTCAGTGCTAGACATAGCTGTTTCAAGAGCTAACATTGGTAGCACTGAATATCCCCTAAGTAGGCCTCTACCCCGGCCCTCCGTTATCAGTTTACTCTCATCTTCCGAAGTGGGGGTACGTATGTTTCTTCTTGCTGACTTCAGGGACTTTTTCACCCCCATGCAAAGGGCCCTGTGACCTTTACCCCCTACTAAACCTCGTGTGGAAAGAGGTAAAGGGCTGACAATTGATAAAAGAGTGACTACGATCTTTCTCTTGAGTAAAACAGTGCAAGTGGAATTGTAAATAATGTGTAAATAATGTGTAAACAGCAAGTGAAAGTAATGAATGTAAATATACGTGAACAATGGAAAATAGTTTTATAAGTTACTTCAAGTGACAGTGCATAACACAGTGTAAATAAAATAGAAATGTAAATAACGTAAATAAAATAGAGAACGTAAATAGAAATGTAAATGAGTAGTATTATAAGAATACGAGTATATACTCTAGGAGTAATGAAAGTGAAAGTTTCACTCTAGCATGTCTGAATGCTATGAGTTATGAGAGTGAAGATGAAAGTGACATTCACTCTCAATGCTAGTATACAGGACGAGAAAGTGAATGCTACGTATTTTACTGAAAGAAATTGAATCCCTACAGTGACAATAAACTAATACTACTGAAGGAAACTTATGGATAAAGACTGTAGATATTGTTATATAGTAATAGAAATATAAAGTGTGAGGGGTTTTATGAATAATAAATGACAGAGTACCAAGAGCGAACTAGTGCCAGTGCGACGGTCAGACGCGCTCGTAATTTTCATTGCTTTCACAATGGGTTTTTTTTTGGGAGTATGGATCCCAACCTACTTGAAAATCATAGAGTAGTGTTTATAGTACTAGGATTGTATGGGTGAGGATGAAAGTAGGTATACAAGCATGGGCGATTGTATGTGTGTATTCTCCAACAGAGGATCGAGTGGCAAGAGTGAAAGATGAGTTTTGGGCGAGAGTAGAAGCATGTATGGACAAGTTTGAGAGGAGCGAGAGAGTGCTGTTGATTGGAGACATGAATGGCAAAGTTGGGAATGTACGAGTGGATGGAGTGGTTGGTCAGTGGGGTGTGCCAGCTGAAGTAGATGGGAATGGTAGTGGTTTGGTGGACATCTGTGCTGGGAAGGGGTTGGCAATAGCCAACACCTACTTTCGTCATAAGATGATCCACCGGTATACATGGAGAGTAATGAGGAGAATGGATGGTGAACTTGTTGAACGAAAGGCAATGATAGACTACGTGTGTGTGGATGAGCGAATGAGAAGACAAGTGTTGGATGCAAGGGTGTGGAGAGGGTGGGGGAATGGAGTCTCGGGCCATCACTTAGTGATGGCCAAGGTAGAGCTGCAAAGAGTGTGGTTGAGGAGACGAAGGGGAAGACAGGAGGAAGCAGCTCCTGTAAGAAGAGTGGAGAATTTGCAAGATAGTGAGAAAATGGCAGAGTATAAGAGCATAGTGGAAGAAAGATTGGGAAGGTATGAGCTAGAGCAGATGGAAGGGGTGGAAGACGTATGGAAGATATTCACGGAAGAGATAAGCGCAGCGTTTGAGGCGGTTTGTGGAGTGAGGAGGAGATGCAAGGGTGTGCAAGGGACAGCATGGTGGAATGATGAGGTGAAACGAGCTGTGGAACAAAAGAAGAAGGCATATGGTGAATGGTTGGCGAGTAGAGGTAGGGGAGAAGATGAGAGAGAGAAGAGAGAGGTATATGTGAGCAGGAGAAGGGAGGTTAAGAGACTGGTGAAGGAGAGTAACAAGAAAGTGGATGAAGAGTTTGGGAGGAATCTGAGTGTGAAATGGAGGGAAAGTAAGAAATTGTTTTGGAAGGAGGTAAAGAAAGTAAGGCAGTGTGAAAGGGGAAATAGTAGGGGAGTGAAAGATAGGAATAATAGATTGTTGGTGGAGAAGAGAGAGAAATTGAGGAGATGGAAGGAGCACTTTGAGGATTTGTTGAATGTAGAGAGGAGAGCAGTGTGAGTATAAGTGGTTGGGGAATGGCTGGGAGAAGAAGAGATGAGAGGAGGGAGGAAGAGATCAGTAGGGCGGAAGTAGTGGAAGCGATGAAGAAGATTAAGCTGGGAAAGGCCCCAGGAATTGATGGAGTGTGTGGTGAAATGCTTAGGTATGGGGGTGAGATTGTTGTGGAGTGGATATAGAAGTTGTGTAGATTGGCTTGGGAAGAGGGAAGGGTTCCAGAGGACTGGAAATCAGGTATAATTGTTCCTCTGTACAAAGGAAAAGGGAGAGAGAAATATGTGGTAACCATAGGGGTATTTGCCTTCTTAGTGTGACGGGTAAAATATATGGTAGAATACTCATTGATAGGGTTAGGCATATGACAGAGGAGCTAGTTGGAGAAGAACAAGGGGGATTTAGGAAGGGAAAAGGGTGTGTAGATCAGATATTTGTTCTAAGATGTTTAGTGGAGAAGTATCTAGAGAAGGGAAGGAAAGTGTATGCTGCCTTCATGGACTTGGAGAAAGCTTATGACAGAATAGATAGGCAAGGTATGTGGAAGGTATTGAGAATATATGGAGTGGAGGGGAAATTGTTGAGTGCTGTGAAGAGTATGTACGAGGGAGCTAGGGCTACGGTGCGAGTGGATGGTGAGCTGAGTGAGTTCTTTGATCTCAATGTGGGACTGAAACAGGGGTGTGTGATGTCTCCATGGCTGTTTAATATATATATGGATGGGGTTGTAAAGGAGGTGCAAGGTAGGGCAGTGGATGTGGGGGTGGCCCTAATGAATGAGGGTGAGATTTGGAAGCTTCCGGTGTTGCTGTTTGCTGATGATACAGTATTGTTGAGTGAAGATGAATGAGAGTTGCAAGGTTTGGTGAATAAATTTGGGACAGTGTGTAGGAGGAGGAAGCTGAAAGTTAATGTAAACAAAAGTAAAGTTATGGTGTTTGAGAGGAATGAAGTCACAGAGTGTGCAGTGAGATTGGATGGTGAGGATATGGAGAATGTGAGTGCATTCAAGTACTTGGGTAGTGTGATGAGTAAGGATGGAACTTTGGGGGATGAAGTACGTGAAAGGGTACAGCAGGGAAGAAAGGTTGCTGGTACACTGAAAGCAGTGATGAGAAATAGGGAGGTCAGTATGGAAGTTAAGAAGTCACTGCATGATGGTATTGTGATCCCTACCCTGACGTATGGAAGCGAGGCGTGGACCTTGCAAGAGGGGAACAAGTCAAGAGTGAGAGCAGTGGAAATGAGTTACTTGAGAGGAGCATGTGGAGTGACGTGGAGGGACAGGTTGACGAATGAAAAAGTGAAGGAACGTTGTGGGGTAGATGTGGATGTGGTTGAAAAGATTAGGAGAAATACACTGAGGTGGTTTGGACATGTGGAGAGAATGGAGAATGAAAGACTGACTAAGAGGGTGTATGTGGGTGAGGTGGAGGGAGGGAGAGGGAGGGGTAGACCGAGGATGAGGTGGAGGGATGGAGTTGAGAGGTATATGAGGGAGGGGGGGTGAGTTGGGGGGAGGGGAGTCAAATGGTGGGTGACAGAGTGACTTGGAGGCGTTTTGTCTGCGGCCACCCTTTGCGGGATTAGGGCGTCGGGCTATAGATAGATAGATAGTGTTTATAGTGTTAATATCTGGCTGTGGTAATCATATTACGGGTTGTCGGGAAGTGTAAAGTGGAGACTTCGTTACCCAACGTCAGAGGTCTCCACAAGTCCTACGGTAACTGACGAAGGCTCAACAAACATTCCGGGAGAAAGCTGAAGGTATGTGCCATAAGCATATGTAATTTTAATATTCTAGGACTAATAACTGATTTTTGGCAAATATTTTTTGAGAGTTTGTCGGAGCCCGAATAACCCCGCGGCACACGCAAAACATCGGTAAACATGCCCGCGGTGTAGGGGTTAATATCCTGGAACGAGGTCGCCAATTGTCACGGGTTTTTAAAATAAATTCAGTTATTAAATGATAATGTTCAATATTACTGAACAGCAGGAACAAGAAATTATCTTGCTAAATCAAGCAATGATTACTTTATGCCGGCCTGCTTCGCCGACTCTCTCAGAACGAGAATTTATAACCTTTCTCAACAGTACACAGCAGAGACTAATTACTCACAATTGCTGTTTATTAGTACTGTTAGCCTCTGGAAAAAGTTACTTCACCCCTGACAATAAATAACTAATACTATTAATAATATCAGGTTCTTGCGGATGCGTTAACTCATAGAAGGTACAACGGATTTTAAGCTTAATGCAACAAGACTGGCCTATCTACCAGTTATGAATAGCAAAGCGTTTATGCAAGCTAGGAGCTATAAGGGAAATAAGCTTAATTATGGAGAAATGAAACACGAGTTTACATTACATTAAGCTCAAAGAAAAAAACTGTTAAATTTATTGATTACAAAGAAATAAATTTAACGTTACATTTCAAAATGAATTCAAATAAAGAGATTGCACTCACTCAAAAGCTAAATTCTTACGCCTAGGAAAACAACATGCTGCGCAGCTGGCCAGCATGTGAGGAAACAGCACACTTAACTAAACTCTTAAGTCTAGGAAAACGAAAAGAAAATACTGGTCAATGTAGCGTATCACCAAGGAAGGGTGGGAGCCTGAAGAACTGTAGTCTAGTGGAGTCTGGGTGCTATATGACCTCTCTCACTCTCACTACTGGAGCACAGAACCTCACTCCGTCACAAAAGACAAAAGACTGAATTGAAATACGATGCGTATGGTGGGATATTGTATATACATGCACAGACCAGCCGGAAGAAGGCGTGGCCAACGGTTGAGGCAAGTAGGGGCGAACAATAAAGAAACAATAATATCGCTCAGTAGAGCACTTAATGACGTGCATTAGATTGGTCACTTTTGAAACAGTGACGAATATTTTGAAAAGCATACCACCGAAATGGAGAGAGAAACGGTTAACTGAACGATACACAGTGAGTTTTCCACTAATAGTTCGTGGTTTCTCACAAAAGGAAAATGTCGCGAATTTGATTCGTGACAATTACACATTCCAGACATTATTATACTATCATTAGCAGTAGCACTAGTAGTAAAGTAATAGTAGTAGTAACAGTAGAGTAGTAATAGTAGTAGCAGTAGTAGTTGTAGTAGTAGTAATCGTATTAGCTACTGGTGGAATAGTAATAATTGTGGTAGGTGCAGCTGAAAATGTAGTTTGTATTGTAGCTGCCGTTAATGTAGTAGCAGCAGTTGTAGTAGTGGTGGTAGTAGTGGCCGTAATGGTATTCGTGGTGGTGGTGGTGGCAGTAGTGGATGTAGTACTTGTGGTGGTAGTAGTAGTAGTAGTAGTAGTAGTAGTAGTAATAGTAGTGGTAGTGGTGTCGGTGGTAGTGGTTGTATTGCTAGTTGTGTTGGTGCTAGCAGTGGTGATGGTGGTCATAGTGGTGCTGATGGTATTGGTAGTGATGGTGGTGATGGCAATGGTAATGGCAGCGTGATTGTGGTGGTGGTATTGGTGGTTGTAAGGATGGTACTACTGGCTGTGGTGCTGGTAGTAGTGATGGATGTGGTGTTGACACTGGTGGTGGTAATGAAACTGATGGTGGCTGTGGTGGTAGTCATGGTGGTGGGGTAGTGGTAGTGATGGCATTGGTCGTAGTGCTAATGAAAGGGGTAATGATGCTACTGTAGTTGTGGTGGTGGCAGTCGTTGTGGTGAAAGAGGCAGTCGTAGTGATAGTAGTACTGTTGGTGGAGTCTTGGCAGTTTATTTATTGAAATAAATTTATTTGGCCCAAAAGGCGACATACGTAGTAACAGGACCATGAGGCTAAATATTATGTACAGAGGAAATCGTGTCCCGCTGGGCACGCTGTTTTGTTACACAGATATATAGGAGTTTGCAATACAGGAGTTAGCATCTACCTAAATGTGGATGTCTCACGAGAATGATATCTAAATGATTGTATGTGAACAGATAATTACATAATATCAGTCAGGGACTCCCTGAGGCAGTAGGTCCCTTACTGAAGGACATTCAAAGCAATAATACTTAAGGTTGTTGGCGTTAGGACGGTCACATAGTTACCAGGAAGAGAAGTGAGACACGTCCCATGCCTCAGGGACTTGCCAGACAGGGTGATATCCTAGCCGAAGTCAAGCAGACAAAACATTGTGCCTGTGAACTGCGAGTCAGTGTCGAGGATATTTGGGAGAAGAAAGACGAAAGTGATCGTAGTGTTGGAAGAACACACTTTGAGTCTGCTCAGCATTCCTGCGATGGAGTGTAGGGAGAAGAGCGACTGAATGTATCTTTCTTTTGTAGTATAGGAGGGAGGATGTAACATCATCAGGTAGGGGCAGTCCACAAGCGTTTTCCGTGAGGTCAACTGTGTCATTTGCTGCAAATCCGACATGTGAAGGAATCCACAAGAACTGTATGGGAAAAGAATTTTCATGAGCTGAAACTAACTGACATAAAATTTGTTGAACTAAGTGGTGGCATGTGAGGTTTGGAGGCAAGATGGCCTGAAGAGCACACAGAGAGTCACAGATAACTATACCATTCGGTCTTCACTGAGAGAGGAGACTAACTGCATGCAAGAGTCCCTGCAGATCACAGTATGTAGAGCTAGATGAGATAGGTATTCTGCGGCAAACCCAGCTTCCCTCCCGTGCGTCCAAATCAGGTAGGTAGATGGCACATCCAGCACTCCCATCTGCTTGCTGGGAACCTTCAGTGTAGAGGTTGTACATGTCGATGTAGAGGTGGTTCACGGCAAGAACTGAGAAAGACTCTCTTGCAATGGTCTCCATAGCTAGTTGTTTATGGAGGAGTGGTAGGCCTGCCTTAGAGGAGACTCCAAGTTGAGGAATCCTACAGGGAGGTGGAACATGATCAACTTCTGCCACAGGAACATTAATATCAAGTGTTTTTAGGATGGAACAGACTGTATTAATGAGGTTGCTGATGCATGGCCGAAGTGGAGGTCAAGGCACAACACGGTCAAGTGAAGTTCTGATGACATGAGAATAATGAGGGGCAATATGGGGAGAGTGAAGGCATTTGATGCTGAGTATGAGACACTGGCATATATTCTATCAACAAGGGGGGGGAGGAAGAACTGAGTTCAGTTTGCATGTTGACTATTTAGGTGGAAATGGGACAGCCCAGGATGTATCACATTACTTTGTTCTGAAATTTTTCATTGTGTTCTAAGGATGTCTTTGGATTTGACTGACAGCAGAGGAGGCAATCGACAACTGACCATATGAATACAATGTAGATAGTTCTGGCCACAGGGGTAGAGATTCCTGCAGCATTGTTGGTGAACCACTAAACAGGAATTAAGTACTGTTGCAGCTGATCTAGGAGGTCTTGGACGATGGGATGAACACGTTGTCATATAGGTATGGTTGGGGTAATCTGTACAGGTGCACCCAGGCAGAGGTACTGCCTGCTCAGGACGATGACACTATTTCCTACAGTGAATTCTGGAATGATTCCTCGGTTGTGGGGAAAGAAGATTTATTTATTTATTTTTTTCCAGGGAAAGGATGAGGCCACAAGTGGAAGACGACTAATAGAATGACTGAAGGAAGCATTCATGATTATTTGGAGAGTTGGAGTGAATGCATATATCATAAGTGTAACAGGTAATAGTGGTACCAGGAATGCTGGAAAGAAGAGGGAGTAACCAGTGCATAGGGACACTAAAAAGAAACAGGCTTAGATCACTATCTTGCAGAATAACATGTTCGTAAGTCTTGGAGGAGATTCACACTCCTTTAACCCGTAGACTCCGGATGTTGGTCGGAACTGTCAAAAAATCGGTGACACAGCAACACCGGGTGTCAGTAGAAACCGCACTTGTTTTCCCAGCACAGTTTGAATTGGCCGTCGCTTTATCTTATCACCAAAAGCTCGGTGGAGATTACCACCAGCCTTGCCAACCACACCTCAGTCATCTTTATGACTTTGCCAGGTGAGGGATAATCTTTTCTTAACACTTTTCATCCGATTTTGTTCCCGCCTCACATGGAGTTTTGCCTCATCCATCCCTGCCATGCCTCTTTCCAAGGATACTAGGAATGGTCTCAGTGATAGTGCCATAGGGTATGCCTTGGACACTATCTAGTTTATCTAGTAATGGAGAAGTTATCACGTTGAGAGCAAAGCCATAGTCGGGGCCACAGGCAGAAACACAAATACATCCTGTTCTTGTGGCAAAAATTGGTCCTGTTCCTCACGTCATTACCCATCAACACAATGACCTACAGACCTGAGGATATTTCATTCGCAAGAAGAAGAGTTGGTGAGTAATATGATCTTTGATTATTTCCATATCTGCTATAGTTTCTGAGATATTAAGGCTAGAAGTAAAGCAATTTTGTGTTTTTTTTTGCATACTGAAGTGAGGCGCAAGCAGATTTTAGCCCGGCAGTTAGAGGCTAAAAAGGACTCATGAGGCTCTTTATCAGAGTTAATCCCGTATCCATCTCAAGAAGTTTCCTTGGACACCAAATTCCACCAGCTGATCGAGGATAACATCTCTGTTTGCAACATCAAAGACACTTTTAAGATCAGTGAATGCTACAACACTGGTGGGACAGAAGAGGGTATACTATTACTCTGTGGTTTGTACTTCTTTGTGGTAGAAAGCCACACAGTTTGGGTGAGAGTTTGTCCTCCAGCCAAAACATGAGATGGGTAAGGAAGATGCATTCGAGCACCCTGGCGAAGTAGGAAGTGAGGTGTAGGTCTGAATTTGTCAGTACCAGGTTTTGGAATGAGCACAATCATGCTGGAGGTCCATGCATTACGCACATATCCCTTATGGAAGCAAAGATTGTACACCTGTAGCAGGGGACTGCCAGGGACTTTCAGGAGCAGGCAGAGAACAGGGTAAGTGATGCCATCATCCCCAGAGGCTGTTGCCTTTTTCCTAATAACAGCATGTCGCAATTCGTCCTCAGTTATCAGCTGCACGTCATCAGCATCACATATCATCACTAATGCAGCCAGCAGACAGAGAGTGTGGACATTTTGCTGGGACAAGAGTGCATCTTGAAAATGTGCGGGAAGGTCGCATGCTTGTGATTATTCAAACCATTTATTAATATGATATTGAGAATACTCAGCTGGACTGTGGTGGAGAGCACTGGAGAGCTTTTTCCTGACAACCTTGTTGCCACCTGGATCCAACACTCGTCTGAAGTAGAAGTTGTGGTTGGTGAATGGGTGTGATATGGGCAAGTCCAGGAGGCATGGTTGCCAGCACACCACGCACATTTCTCTAAGGCAGAGCAGTAGCATGATATATAACCAGTTCCCCAGCATTTGAAGCACCACAGTTGTTTGACCTTCATTCTGCACAGCTCACAGGGGAAGAAACAAACTGACAATTGGTGGAGGAGGGGAGGACCTGGGAGACTCTAGGTAACAAAAGGCTGGTTGATGGGCATTCCATTTTGATGGAAACAATGAGCATTGTAGATGCCAGGGAGTTCTTTGGTCGAGGATTCGTCACTACCGATACGGTAGTGGGTGATGAGGTAGAAAGGGACCTTACGGGGCCTATCAACTGAGTCTTGAACATCTAGGAATAAGGCAAGAAACTCACCATTCGTGACCCAATCTATGACGTCCGTATGTCGTCTTTTGATAGAGAAAAAGTGGGAGGTGACAGCAGACATCTTGTCTTAGGGAGGTAACTGCAGACATCTTGTCCTCTTCTAGCTCCCAATCGAGACAGAACATCTTGGTGACCTCAGATAGCCGGCCAATAAAGCGTCATATCAACAGTCGGGTACTCTTTTAAGAGGAGTTTGATATACTTAGCCCAAGGACCAAATGCTGGAGGAACTGGTGCAGACTAGGAAGGTGTCTTCTGAGAAGTAAGGTGAGGGAGGAAGTGATCAGGGACCTTATGCTGAGAAGTCTCATTGCACTTGGATGTTTTTGCAGCAGAAGACAATGATTTACTGTTGATATCCAAACCATGTTCCACAAGGAATTTGGTGGAGGTAGAGTCCTAGATGACATTTTGGGGGCTACAGGTTGAGGCAACCTGGGAGTCACCGTGACTGCAGTAGATGTGGAGCCCTGGTGTCTGTGAAGGTAGAGTGAGGGCCAAGCTTCCTTAGACGGGACGTCATCGTCACCGAGTGCTATGTCAAGCTCTAGATCAGTGAGGGTGGCAGGTCCAGAGTATTCCATATCGCCCTAAATGGTGGCATTCAGAGCGTTGGCAACACCAGTGTAGTGGAATTGGTGCATGTGCTTGGGCAGAGTGACGTAGCCATGGTGATACTACTCGTGATGCACCTTGCAATCTGCATGCCCAGACACGAGAACATCCAGCCAGAAGGACTGGCCAGCTGTATGGGTTTTTACTTTACTGACAAAGTCCAAAAACCCTTAAATTCCCTGGTGGCACTATACTAAAGACTAGGACTTACTATTGCTCTCTGCCAAGTCTGCGTCTTGGCAGTGGTAGCGTTGGTGGTGTCTTGACAATGACAGTGTTGGTGGAGTTTTGGTAGCGGTAGTAGTGGTGGTGGTGGTGTTGGTCTTGTTGTGGTGGCAGAGGCACCAGAAGCAGCAGCAGTAGTTGTAGTATTACATATTTGTTTAATGACATAAACTTATGCTTTGGAAACTTGGAGATCTGAAATGCATACAAGCTGTTTTATCAGTAACAGTAAATTACCCAGTCTTGCCTATACCCAATTGGTGTTAACCTACCTGTTCATTCACTGACAAGTTTCCCCCTGAGGACATATTGTACCCCTGGGGCCCAACAACTCCATGGGCCTCTTTTTCCTCACGGATTTATTTTCCCCATTAGACCTACCTAATTCATTTAACTTATTCTTATCACATATCTATTTTTCTCAAGGAGTACTGTGTAATATTTTTAAAATAGACCTAGTATTTTGATGGACCTATTCATCTAGTGAACCTGTTTTACCTATGGACCAATGTTCCCCATGGACCACTTTTTGCTGCGGAGACTATTTCAACATGAGTCTACTTTTGCCATGGAGATATTCCTACCAGAGGCTTATCTTCCCTCATGAACCTATTTTCTCCATGGACCTATTTTCTCCATGCACATATTTTCCACCACTGACTTGATTCCCCACTGACTTACACTCCATGAATCTATACTTTTTCAGATATTCCTACTAGAGGTTTATATTCCCTCATGAACCTATTTTCTTCATGGACCTATTTTCTCCATGCACATATTTTCCACCACTGACCTGTTTTCCCCACTGACTTACACTCCATGAATCTATACTTTTTCTTGGGACTGTTTTCTCCATGACCTATATTATAACATGGATCTGTTATGCCTGGGGACCTATTTTCTCCCCAAGGCAAAACACGGAATCTGCACATAGACCTGGGTACTGCAATGGACCTATATCCCCCATGGACTTTGTATTACTCATTGAATCCACGTTATAACTTGGGTTAATTTCCACAGGAACACATTTCCAATGGAACTGTTTTCCTATATGTACCTGTTCCTATCCTGGACTTATTCCTAACACAATGACCTAAACTCCATGGATCCAATTTTCTCATTACCCACCCCACCCACCAATCCTCCAGCCATGCCTGTTCTTCCACCCACTCCATCCCAGTCCCCTCCCAGCCACCCCCACACCCACCAATTTTCGTGCCTTCCCACCTCATCCAACCCACACCTAACCATTCCAGTCACCCTGCCCTCCCACGCACCCACCCAGCCAACCCTACTGCCTACGAGTTCCATTCACCTTGCCAATCCCATCACGTCCACCCACCCACTCATCCTGCCCAGCCCACTAATCTGTCCACCACCTTAACCATCCAGCCACCTCTCCGCCAGACAATTTGCAAGCTATACACACACACACACACACACACACACACACAGGAGGAAGAGCTGCTTTTCAAGTATAAATGCTATGTACAGGAAAGAACCTTCGACGTGTGGGAAGGTATGTGGAAGGGCAGGGTGATTAGGATGGTTAGGTGTTAGTGGGTTAGGGTGAGAAAAAATAGATTAATCGCGAAAATAAGGCCAATGTTTAAGGGAGGTCCTTGTTTAAGATAGGTCTAAGGGTGAAAACAGATCCATGGGGGAAAATAGTCCATGGTTCAAGTTGGTCCAACATTGAAAAATTGGTCCATCGGGGAAGATAGTCCATGGTCAAAGTGGGTCCAACAGGTAAAAATTGGTCCATGCGGGAAAATCTGTCAGTGTATAAGCAGGTGGACTGACATATTGAGGATGTGGATGAAGACGATTCTGTGTGCCAGTATTGACAGTAGAGCCAGTGTGAATAATTATTAAATATCTCTTTCTACATTATGATCTTAGATCATATAATAAACATATGATCCTACTACTACTAAACGTATTGTATATAATATAGAATGACATTATCAAACTATGTAATTATATTACGAAATGAAGTGAAAAGAAATGACTGCTGCAACTACTACTACTACTACTTCTACTGTTACTACTACTACTTTTTTTTTTTTTTTTAGAATGATTACCTTCTTCCATTTGGAAAATTTATTGTGAAGATGAACACCAACCTTCATAATATGATTCACCAATTGGAGTTGTGGTTAACACTCGTCATAATAACACCATCCTTTTGCCCCAAACACGCCAACGATTGTTGTTACCAACCATATGGTACTACTTTTTATTATTGCTTTATTTTGTATTAACATTACAGTGCTAATAAAGACATTAATCTGTTGGAGTCGCTGGTCAACGCAACACTTGACCACAGTAGTTTCGTAGTCCATGCTCACCAGAGAGACAGGTCAGGGGGCCTTCTTTGTCACTGTGACTTTCGTGTTTCTGAAGGCTTCCTGTGTATCTAGATAGTAATCTGCGATCACCATCAAGATGGACATACTTGCATTAGGGAATTAGCTTATTTCAGGGCCATGGGACATTACAGGGTCCAAGAATTTCCTCACATCTTCCACTCAGCATATCACCAGTGGGATCATCTGCATTGGCTACTTGTTACGTATTTAGCCAGGGCGTACACCTGTAGAAAGAAATTCGTGATACAGGGTAATCTGCCACCACAGGTCAGGTTAATTGCACACGTCTACCCCCCTCCCCCTAACTTCCCCTCCTTACCCCCGCAACAAAACACTGATTTGTTGGGCGAATGGATCGGAGATATGAAGCTTCGCTCACTCTCACGTCTTGGCGCATATAATGTTACTTTCATTTGTCTTACTATTAGGTGTATTAATAAGTGCATAAATCCATCTTCAGTTCCATGAGAAGTGATAATAATGAAGTTTCAGCAGATTTCAATACAATGACCTTAATGTATAAAGTCTGCTTTCTAAATGGTTATCCAACGTGTTCTAAGCAATAGACTAAAATCCAAGTAACAGTTAAAAGTTATATGGCCAGATAAGTCCCTCTCTTGTCTTGTCATCTGGACATCCACATATGCACCCACCTACTTATCTGCCTACCCAGTCAACCCATCCAACACAACCCACCGACCTCACCCCTACCACCCACCCAGCCCATCGATCCCTGCTATCCACCCTGCTAACCCATGAATCCCACACACGAAGTTTACCCAAGAATGCCACTCATGTACTCATTCACTTCACCCTGAACCCATCCACCCACCCAACCGAACCACCCACTTAGATCATCCCGACCACACAATCGTCTCAGCCACCCTGGTAAACAACGGTGCCCACTCACCCTGGCGACTCACTTTGCCCACACATCCCACATCCCGACAACCTATCTTGACCACCGACCCCTACCACCCACCCTCACCACTCACAGATTCCACACACCCTTCCCACTCAAGACTTCCACCCACCCTGGTCATTCAACAATGCCATCCATCCACACAATCCTCTCACCTCTCCCTGAACACTCCCCACCCACCCCACCTTCCCCATTCACCCATCCTGTCCACCCACTCCTCCCACCGACCCACCCGCCCATCCACCCTTCTTACCCAACCCCATTAACTCATTTGAACTCAACCCCATTAACTCCGCCACCCCATTTACCCATTTGAACCCGACTTATCCATCAAACTCATTCTATCCAAACCGAACTTACCGACCCCTCCCCGACGACAGACACATCCAGCCACCTACCCACCCAGCCCACCAAACGCATCCACTCACTAACCCATTTTCCCCTACAACCCACCCAAAATCACTCCACACACCACACCCAACAACATTCCTCCCCCCCCCCTCTCCACCATTACCACTGTTCACTCACCCTGCCGATACACCGAACTACCACACCCACCAACTCAACCTCATCAACTCCCCACGCCCAACCAACTGACACACACACACACACACACACACACACACACACACACACACACACACACACACACACACACACACACACACACACACACACACACACACACTGACACAGTATGTGCGCGTCCACATGTGCTCGAGCAAGATCAGGCAACATGTAAGCAACACAGTTACAACCACGCTGCAAACATGTTGGGAACAGCAGCGTCCAGATCATGTTGGCAACATCATGATGAAGTTTCAATTGCCTGGTATGGTTATACTTATCCTATCGCCTCTCCTCCAAGTGCTCGAAGCTGCACTGAAACATGTTTGCATGCATCTGTCCAAATACTGCTGGAAGCAAGTTCCCTAACATGTTGCCTGCCGTGTTGCCAATATAATGTTTGTTCGAGAGCACGTTTGGACTCACCCTAAGAGAAACAAAACACACACACACACACACACACACACACACACACACACACACACACACACACAGGGAGAAAGTAGTTCACAACAAGTTCACTCACTAATCATCCTCACTGGTTGTTTATCCCCGAGGAAGATTGGCCCCACGTCTTACGAATTATTGTTTGATGGTTGACTGTACAGCATAATCATTGAACAGTATAAACAGCATGTTATGTTGAAACTAGCATAGTTATGATATGTAGAGAGGTGTATGGTATGTAGGAGGACTACTGGGCCTTGAGAGCAGGCTGTGAAGCCTATGCCCAGAAGTCGGACACATAAAAAAAAATAATAATTAAAAAATAATAATATTTTACCAAAGTATTCGCACATTAAAACTATTGCCAATTGGATGGCATATCATGGAATCTTAATGGAAATACATTCATAATATAGCTGAATTAAAGGGTGTATGTCGGAGATACGAGTGAATGTACACCCACGCACCAAAGTTTCTGTACCCCCCTCGGTGGAAGGAAGTGGAAGTCAGGGTTAGAGAGAGGGAAGGCGAACGGACAACCGTGAATGGTAGTTTGGAACTGAGCTACTGTACGAGGCGAATAGTGAGAAACCTAATGACACTGAATTCGAAACATTTCCCATGCTATTCATCTGCAGAACATTATGCATTCGTAACACACATAGCATACATTATAACGTAGACTACTGTTATCATGGTGTCTTGTGAAACTGGTCGAGACACCACCCATCTGTTTCGGATCCTTATCATACAAAAAAAGCACCGAGCCAGTTCTATATAAACTGCAACTGGTCATTATCACTACAGTGATAATTTTTGTGAATCTATTATTCCTAGATAGTCAGTAGCTATAGTATAGAATGATTGTGAATTTAATAATGATTCCCACAGTATCCGTGCGGATGGTTATAAATGTTGCAATTATTTTATGTGGAGGAATAACTACATTGTTCTGGGCAGTGGAGAGCATTCACCAATAATTTACTATAAGGAGATGAAATTACATGCAAACAACACAAAATGTTATGAAACAACGAAGATACAGCTGTGGTATGCTGCTACGCCACGTTATCCAGGCCTTACGTGTTGCTTCACCCCATACGTGCATTATTTTCCTCCAGTCTCTGCCTCTTTTATTACTCTTACTTCCCGGTATCCTCGTAATGTGAGCCGTCATATTCCTCAGGGGGTTTCTAGTCGTCCGGTCCTATAACGCCTACTGTATTACATTACTTGTCACATCATCACTCCCACACAAATAACGTTAGCACAAGACTGCAAAATCAGGTACTACAATTACTGGTACTGCCACTACTAATCCCCCTTTTCCCATTGTGTCAATTTTACCTCACAATACTACTACTGCTACTCCTACTACTAATCCACTACAAATCTGTATAATAACACATATGATTGTCCTTATGTGTGTGTATCTGCTAACCACACTGTCCCTGTCCCACAGTGGACAACTCGTCACTTACCCCGCACCGCTACCCCAGTTGCACCCTCTCTCCCCCACCCACCATGGACCCTACTCCTTCCCCACTCCGACACCACACTACCCCTCACCTCATCCTAGGCCCACCAGGTCTGTTGTTCATCCTTTACCGGTGAATATACGTTGTATGCATTAATAATAATAATTATAACAACAACATATATGTGCAGTATTCCTAGTATTACATATAATAGCTGCAGACCCAAACGTGCCTATATTACGAAGCTCTGACACATTAACCACAGAACCCACCACACTGGGCCTTCGCTGTGGCACTTCACCATGGTAATACAACCCATTGTAGTCCTTTGTGGGATCACTACAGCTGTTTGGGAAAAATAGCACAGTGCACTGCATGCCTACAACCCACTAAAATACACCTCTGACGTTTCGCTGATATCCATCAAATAGCCTAGGAGAAGTTAGCGGACAAACAAACAGACGACTGGACGTAGGCAGAGACCTCCCTCCTTTCCCATTCTTCCGCATGTGTGTGTGTGTGTGTGTGTGTGTGTGTGTGTGTGTGTGTGTGTGTGTGTGTGTCCATATATCTGTTCATATCTAATTGTTCTTACCTAATTGTATCTTTACAGGAATGAATCGGACTCGTACTGTCCCGTGTATTAAACCATTTTAATCGTACATATCCTTAAATTTATGAATAGGTTTGGCACGCATTATTTCATTCGGTAGCGCATTCCACTGAGCAATTGCCCTATTTGGGAAACTGAATTTCCTTACGTCTTTCTCACCTCTCTTTTTATGCATTTTTTTTTTTTTTCAATGTCCTCTTGCTGATACTTCCCCATAAGTTATATACCGGGTACTCATTGATGTCTATTCTTTCTTTCCCTGAAATGTATTTATATGGCGTCATCATGTTTCCTCCTCCTTCTCTCGTGTAGTATTAGTAGGTTCAAATTTTTTCTAGTCGTTCTTCATAGCTTAGATCCTTTAAGCTTGGTACCCATCTTGTAGCAGACATTGTACTTTTTCAATCTTATCTACTGTATGTGTTTTTTTGTACTGTCAACTCTGCGATCCAGACTTTACTTAGTCAAAAGGGGCAGAAATCAGGTCAGTACTGATGACCACTGTGTGCTGGAATGGTCGGGAACTCAGATTGACGGAGACTCTCCCCCACTAGTGGCCTCTTCGGTTGCGCTTATTACATTTCAAGTGGTCAAGTTAAGAGTGGTAGCATGCCAAAATGACGGGGCCAGTCTCCAACTCAGCCAACCCAAGCCCAACCTCAAGGGTTATACAAACAATAAAGTTTGAGTGGGAGGAAATATGCATTAACAAGACCAAAAAATGAGTAGAAATCTTCCCAGCTATTAACCTTACAGATTAATCCTGAATCAGTAGGCACGTTATATATATATATATATATATATATATATATATATATATATATATATATATATATATATATATATATATAGTCCTGATGTCAAATTCCACAAAACTTAGCTCCTTTGTCCCAGTCCAATGTGTTTCTTCATAATCGTCCCTCTGAGCACATAGTTCACTGGTCCAGTCCTCTGCCACTCCCGACCTTGACTTCCACACTGGGACCTTGACTCACGCACTGAGACCTTGACTCACTCACTTGCAGTGACCTCCACACTTGGACCCGCTAGGAGTTAATATGTATAATGAATAACTCTTCTCCCTAATGCAAGTAATCCCTTGACATGATCAAGTCTCATAATAAAGAAACATGAGTTACAACACTCGTCATCTCAATTAATAACAGAATAACACATGGCACTACAGACACATAGGTCTGTGCAAAATAATACTTATTGTAGGGATAACATAGAAGAAAAAGTACTATAACAAATACAGTAAGCATGAATAACTTTAACCATGAAAATCATCATTGCATCAATATCATTGTGCCTCACAAAGTAACTACGTGAACATTAACTCACAACTAACACAGCCCTAATAAGTACTGAATTGCAATGTCATCTCAACACAACAATTTACAGATCCAAGCCACCTGATATTTGGCCCACAAAAATCATACATTTAACTGAGACTCAGACAGAACTCTGCTTCTTAGCTACATTCTCATTAAATAATAATAAAAAATACAGTACACAAATATATGTGAAATACCTCACTATCCAGCTCAAGAATACAATGGAGGTGAACGGGAACTCAGGACTCGCTAATCAAATGAAGTCAGTGGCGTCACCTCGCGTGAACGTTACACAATTCCCGGGGAACAACAACACTCATACTAACAGGAGTCTACTTATTTTCGTCACTATCACTCGTGGGATATCACTGTTCGCGCTTCAACATGTCAAACTTCAATGGTATCAAATTACTTACAGAATTCCTCGGGGGGGTGGGGAGGATGTCGACAGTACCGACCATCTGCTACGTTTCACGGCCGGTGAGCAAGTGTAACACGCCACACTGCGTGATGGAATGGGGGGGGGGGGGTATGATGGCTTACGCTATTTAAAATTTTCATTATTACAGACTCGTGATAGACTCAATGTGATGTCTTTCCCCATACAATCGATTACCCTAAAAAAAAATGACATTCTCTAGTTACCATAATTACTTACAACAATCTGTATATCCTTACATCGAAAAACAATAAAAATCATCGTGCCTTACATCCCTTTACGTATGCATACATTACAGAGTCCGTAACTTCTTCGCCGATGAGCAGTTAGCTATAATTTATAAGAGTCATGTGCGCTCTCAGCTTGAATATTGCTCACCCTTGTGGAATGGTTGTGGAGAGGTTGCATTAAAACAACTAGACAAAATTCAGAACAAAGCTGTTAGAATCATTAACAACCTTGCCATTACAAATAAACTATCTCCTCTTCAAGTAAGAAGGAATGTTGCCTCCCTTGCATTATTTTACAGATATTTTTTTAGCAACTGCTCAGACGAAGTTGCGTCCATGGTGCCACCTCTCCATGCCTTCCCTCGTGCTACACGGGCATTTGGTAGCGCTCATGACTGGAATGTCACTCAGCCATATTGCAGAACTTCTGCCTATCAGAATTCTTTCATTCCCCGAACTGCATCTCTCTGGAACTCGCTTCCCCAGAGTTGTTTCCCTCCAAATTTCAACCCATAGCTGTTCAAGTCTAACTGTTACAGATATTTTATGAACAGAAGACACCAGTAATCTGTTGTATGGATTATTTTTTTTATTCATTTGCTTTTCCTTCCTCCATTCTGTTATTTAAAAAAAAAAATGCTGAATAACGTGACCAAGGCACATATTCCGGTCCACTCAAGATTTTATATTATAAAGAGACTTAATATTAGTAAATTAGTAAATTACAGGAGGAAAAAAAATGACATAGCAATTAGGTAACTTAAACTATGTTCTGATCACGTTGCATGGAAACAAGTATACACTGGCCACACTCTCTCACTAAACCGAACTTTTGGTCGTAAAATAAACAAGATACAACTTATTATCACTTCAAGGCACTACATCCGCCCACGGTTAGAGAACACCAAAAGTTCGGGTGACTGGACCTGAACTCCTCAGAAATACCCAGTACCCATACTTAAACTCTGTACATAAGTTCACCTACTTGACCAGTCTCCATCAGTACTGGTACTGTGGGGTGTTCCATACACTCCTTGCTCGTGAGGGGAAACCAATCTACATGCCTCCAAAACACCACAGCCAACTTGTCCTATACTGCGACTGTGGGATATTACATAAGCTCAATTTTCGAGAACAGTTGGCAGCTATCCTGTCCGCAACAAAAAATAATTCCACTACCACGAGTAAATTTTCTCATGCTTCTCACAATATGCAACTGATGACATATGCCACTCACCAGGTATATTACTCCCAAGGAGAATGTCCTGCTACAAGGAGAAACTTTGTGCTTAGCTAAGAGTAATATGAGCCATTCCACTGCATTCTGTCGAGAAAGACCGAGCGAAACCTACCTACCTCTCCTAACATGCGAGAGCTCCATAGTTCAACTTCTCCAAGGCCTATAGAGAAACTGGAAACTTTCCCTCTCTCTGAGCAATCCTATACTGCAGTTTGGGTATTACATACACACGGCGCTCAAGGTTCTCAAAGCAAGTAGGAAACCTCCAGGTGGAGATCTTCAGATAGAACTGCCCCTCACATGTACAGTTCCCTAACTCTGGAAAAAAAAAAGTCCTAACTGTGAAAGCTTATTTTCCCTAAGCCTAACAATCTAACCTAAAGAAAAAAAAAAGAATCGAGGTAAGGCAAGAACGACGGTCTATAACCCTTGGCGCACTCGATCTCACAAACACTCAGCTTCCACGCCTCATCTCTCCAAAAGCTGAACATACCCTAAACAACTACTCAACCCTATTAATCAATCCAAATTACAACCCACAGGTACTGGTAAAAAAGATAAATACACAGGTACAGTCTGGAGATACCTGGAAAGGCATACCTGACTCCATGTTCCCAGCCAGTTAAGGCAAGGGCAAGACGTGCTCAGAGAAGAAAAAAAAATGAGTATATACAATATATAAACCATACACCCATCATCTACGTGTACTGCAACCTCTCAGGCGGTCTCCAGGATCTTACTGTACACTAGGCAGTATCTCTTCCTCTTCCTCACTGGTCAAGAACTTGTGATTCACCGTACTCTATAAGGCATCTCTCTTAACATATTTTTTGACCTTTTCAGCTGCTGTACTCAAGGTGGTGCCATCAAACACATTTTCTAACTCATAGGCTCTACCCTGATCAATAACTTTGACAATCTTGTAAGGACCCTGCCATTTTCTATTTAGCTTTGATGCAGTACCAGGCATGCACACTTCGACATAGATCCAAACTAATTCACCTGCTTCTAGAGAGTCATTCCTACGTACCTCATTTGCCCTGTTAAGGTATCCTGCTGTCATCCGACGTTGTGTCTCCTTGAGTATCTGTTTGATATCTATTTTCTCTACACAGTCTTCATCAGTAGGCAACTGTAAATCTCCTACTTCGCAATCTGGATGACGTCCATAAAAAGCAAAGAATGGTGATGTACCTAGGGACGTATCCACTGCTTCGTTCAGTGCTTTCTCAGTGTCCCACAGGTGCATGGGGCACGTACTCGGGTGTTCTTGGCTCAAGATTGCCAGTACTGTTTTTAAGGTCCTATGTGCTCTGTCAATAACTGAATTTCCTCGGGGATGGTAGGGTAGACAGAATCCTTGCTTAATCCCGGCTCTCCTACAAAACTCTCTAAACTCTGCACTGGTGAATTCTCTTCCATTTTCCATGATGACTACCTGTGGCTTGCCATACTTACAGATGTCTTTCTTAAATTCATCGGCTACAGCTCTGGTGGATTTTGTACGAAGGGAGTAGATACGTAGATACCTAGAAAAATGGTCTATCACCGTGAGACAATACCTGTGACCACTCCTACTATCATGCAAATCTATGAGATCTATTGCAACTCTCTGACCATTATCATCTCCTGGTGGCAATTCCTTAAAATGGTGTACAATCTTCCCGTGACCCTTGAAATGCTGACATGACTTGCATGATTTAACAAAATGTCACACATTGGTCAGTAGAGATGGCCAATAGAAAAACTGTCTTGCCTTGGCTACCGTCTTGTGTTCGCCTAGGTGTGAAGGGTTATGAACAATTGAACAGGCAATAGCAACTAAAGACTTGGGTACTGCCAGGCACAACCTCAACTTTCCCATTTATTCTCTTTGGACATACAGAATCTCCTCATTCATTTCGAAAGTGTAAAAGGGACGATTACCGGACAACTTCTTGGGTAACTGATCTCCTTCTAAATACTGAATTACCTGCCTACACCTCGGGTCTGCTCTCTGGGCTTCCCGGACCTTGTCTGTCATAAGGCCCAGCCACCGAAATTCTGCAGTAGATTGGGTTATATCTGAGGCCTCGTCAATTGCTCCTATTGGCCTACTCAAAGCATCTGGGACATAATGATTCACGCCCTTATTATATTTTATCACAAAACCGTAGTCACTCATCTCCAACAAATAACTCGACGTATGTGGGCATTTAGTCTTTTTCTGAAAGATGGTGGTTAACGGTCTATGGTCAGTAACGATGCAGAAGGGTTTGCACAATAAATAGTGGCTGAAAAATCTACACGCACTTACTACTTCCACAGCTTCCTTGTCTGTTACTGAGTATCTTTTTTCTGTCGGGGTAAGCTTCTTTGAAAAGTATCCAATAGGTCTCAGGTCTTTCTCGCCCTCCAGCTGCATAAGAGCTCCTCCAATGCGCGAGTCGCTAGCATCTGTATGTAACTCGAACAGGTTAGTTAAATCTGCCTTTACTAGTAATGGAGCTGACACTAACTTTCGTTTAAGAACTAAGAATGCATTCTCACACTCCTCTGACCATTCAAATATTGCATCCTTCCTAAGCAAATTAGTGAGAGGACTGGCAAATTAGTGCGAGGACTGGCAAAGTCGGGAATGTGTTTGCGAAAGAAGTCACACATGCCCACAAAGCGTCTCACTTCCTTGGCCTTTGTTGGTCGTGACATCTGTTCAATGGCTTCAAGATTCTTACTGTCAGGGCGTATTCCTTTCTTCGACACTATATGTCCCAAGAACTAAATTTCTCGCTTTATGAAAGAGGATTTACTAACATTCAGCCTCATTCCAAACTCGGTTAATCTTCCAAAGGTAATCTTCCAAAGCATCTGATCGAAAGAGTCTGCCCAAATCACAACATCGTCTAGGTAGTTATGGCACCAACCTTCTCAAACTAAAGGGGCTAACACTTGCTGCATTTTCCTCATGAAAATAGCTGGACTCACAGACAACTCGATAGGTAAGCGCTTGTATCTAAACAAATTAACTCAATCAAAAAAATTCTCAAGTCTCGAGAGCTCTCATCCAACCGAACTTTGAGGTAGGTGTCTTTCATATCAAGGGTGCAGTGAAAATTTTTCCCAGCACTTTCCTCTACTGATTCATCTAATCGGGGTAGGGGTTGGATATCTATCTTGACCTTCTTATTATGAACCTGATAATCAATACACATCCTTTTACTGTTGTCCGGCTTGCTGACAAAGACGATGGTGGTAAATATGCAGCGTTCGATTCCTCAGTCACATCTTTATCAATCATCTCGTCAATCATCTTGGAAATTATCTTCCCTACTTGCTCAGGATGTCGATACAAGGGCATACATACGGGTTCAGAGTTGATGGTATCAATGTGGGCTTCAGGTACTTTAAGGGTGCCAATTTCCTTCAGACCAAGAATGAAGTGCATGATTATCCAGTATCAACTCTTTCAATTTGTCTCTCTGTGACTGAGACAAATGTGTCCACTTCAGCCCTCTGAGAATTTAATTAAGCGCAGCACATCGGTCACTCCCATTCTGTGCCTGATCCATGTGTGGTAACAAAGCATTATCGACCCGAACTACTGGTGCAACAAGGTCACCTTCTGCCTCGCCTACTGGTTGCACTAATTCAAGTGGACTTCTGTCCTGTTCCCTGGGGCTAAGATAAGTAATATTCGACTCGTCAGCAACATGGTATGTCCCCAACACTTGCCCTGGGTTTAACTTCACTGGTCCCTTGGTTACGTTGGTAATGGGTACATAGCATGTCCCGTTCTCACTAACTCTCACGCAACAGTTTGGTGCTAATGAAGCTTTATCCCTGGCCTTCTGGAATTTACTAACGTGTAAGACATCTCCGAGTTTTCTGTCTTTTAATGCAGTGGGTACTGACATACCTGTGTGTGCAGGTACCATGGTCCTATGCTTCACTTGTACTAGCTCTCCTTCTGCCTTTCTCGTATGGTTAAACTGGAACCTTATACTAATCACTGTCTGGCAAAGCTTTTTTCGGACCTCGTACTGCTGACCACCCCAGTGCATCACCTGACCTTCCCCATCCCAATTGAAAATCGCCCTACCAATCAAGTCCGCACCCATAAGCACTTCAGTTGACAAGTAATAATCTGGGACCACTACAAATCGCTGCACTATGCTTATCTCGGGGCAGTGTGCACTACCGATGAAACCTGGCCAACAACAGTTAACTTATGGTTGGATACTGAATGCAATGAACTTCGGCACTTGCTAGTCTTTAATCCTAATCTATTTGCTGTACTCTCTTTCATCAATGTTGTAACACTACCGGTATCTACAAAAGCTGAAACCTGATACTGTCCCAAAATCAAGCGTGGTATCACTGGAGTGTTTACTTCACCTCGAACTTTACGGACTTCCTCCACCTCACCATCTAAAAGGTTCTGACAGCTCTCGTTCTGTTCTACATCCTGTATGTTACACATGACATGACTGGCAGCCTGCATTATCTCAGGGGCCTCTAGTCATTCCCTAGGCGGTTGGGAGTCTGGATGTAACTGAGTCTCCTGCTGTGGGATGAGAGTAGTTGTTGCAGGAGGTATACTTGGCACACGTCTCTCTGGTTTTCTACTCAGATTAGGTCTACCAGGGCATCCCTCATGTCCCCTTCGAGCAATCAAAACAACTTCCCCGCTCTGGTTTCCTTGGGCAACTCGCCCGGTCATGTTTACTGCTATTTGAACACCACCCACAAGGCCACATTGTAGGTCTAGGTTTATAAGATACTTGACGTACGGGTACTCGAGTCACTGGACGGGCGTTGTCACTAACAACTGGAGGTGTGATTCTACTGTAATAGGGGCTGGAACATAATTAACACTAGATCCTTGTTCATCCACAACTTTCCCCACTCTACGCCACTGCCTATATCCCCTTTCTCTCTCTAATTCTGAAATAAAGGTCTCCTCCATTCCAAGATCTATAAACAACTCTAATCGTTCCCTAACTTCCTGTGGTACATTACGGGACAGCTTTCTTCCACAACTGCTCAACACTGGGAGGGTTAATATGGGAATGTTCTCTACAAATTGCCCTAAAGTTACTCTTGAACTGTCTAACAAATCTCTTAGGTGGATCCTCAAAGTTATACTCCGTTTAGCCAAGCTCACGGAATGCATCAGTGATCCCTTCGGGACCTCTGAACTCCTGTTGTAACAATGTCTTAATGTCCCCATAAGTACCATCTGCCTTACATAAGCTTAACTCTCCCAAAACATGTGTATGCAACTCTGTGTCCATACGGGTGAGTGCTACCGCCTTCTGCTGTTCTAAGTTAGCAGTCACTGACTCCACTTGGATCAAAAAGTGATCCACCAGGGTCCTAGTATGAAGACCATAATTTTCACTCATCCTTAGAACGTCAACATCCTTGCACTCTAGTACTACTGAATATCCCTGACAGCTCTGCATACCTCCTACAGACAAATTTAACCATTGTGGAGTTGACTGCCTAAATGGATTTCCAGACTTAATAGGGGTATATTGTGATGGGCCTCCAACCTTGGTCGGGGTGAGTCCGGTTGGGCCTAACATCTCCTCCAAAGCTCTAATACGCTCAAAACACTCATAAACTGCGGATGGTTCCTGTTTCACACCTACTTCATCAGGCATTTCAGTCTTTGCTTTTCAACACAGGACTCCATCATGAATTATACAAATATGAGCAAACCCAGGAGGGGAATGCTCAACTATTAAAATGCTCAACTGCAACACCAAAACAGTACACACTACAAATACACATACCCGATAATTCTACATAGTACCAAGTACATATACCTTTGAGAACTGGGGGATGAGCTGTTACCTTAATTATATTTAATGACAATCATCTAAATGAGTTCTCAATTATTGTTTACAAGTTTAACCCATAAACTGCAGGGTTGTTTTGGCGCTCCTTGCGTGTCCCAAGGAGATATTCGCGCTCCGACAGACTTTGTAAAAATAATTGCCCAAAATCAGTTATTAGTCCTAGAATATTATAATTAAATATGCACATGGCACATACCTTTAGCTTTCTCCTGGGATGTTTGTTGAGTCTTCACCGAGTACCGTAGGACTTGTGGAGACTTCTGAATTTGGGTAACGAAGTCTCCACTTTACACTTCCCTACACCCCGTAATATGATTACCACAGCCTGATATTATCACCAGAAACATTATTCTATGATTTTCAAATAGTTTGGAATCCATACTCCAGAAAAAAACACTGTGAAAGCAATGAAAATTAAGAGTGCGTACTAGCTTTCCACTTGTGCTCGTTTGCTGCTGGTATTCTGTCATTTATTATTCATAAAAACACTTACACTTTATATTTCTATTACTATATAATACTTATATATATCTGCAGTCTTTATCCATAAGTTTCCTTCAGTAATAGTAGTTTATTGTCACCATAGGCATTCAATTTCTCTTTCAGTAAAATACGTAGCATTCACTTTCTTGTCCTGTATACTAGTGTTGAGAGCGAATCTGTTACTTTCACTTTCATAACTCATAGTATTCATACATGCTAGAATGAAACTTTCACTTTCATTACTCCTAGTATATATAATCGTATTCTTATATTACTACTCATTTACATTTCTATTTCCATTCTCTATTTTATTTACATTATTTACATTTCTATTTTAATTTGACTATATTATGCACTGTCACTTGCAGTAACTTATAAAACTATTTTCCACCGTTCACTTATATTTACATTCATTGCTTTCACTTGCTGTTTACACATTATTTACATTTCCACTTGCGCTGTTTTAGTGACCAGAAAGATCGTAGTCACTGTCCATCATTTTCATTGATAAATTAGCCAGTTCACATTCCACAGCAGTCACTTAGCCCTTTACCCCTTTCCACATGAGGTTTAGTAGGGGTAGAGGTCACAGGGCCCTTTGCATGGGGCTAAAAAGTGGTTGAATTGGACATGCGCGAACCGACGTGGCTTCACCTTGAAAGACGACAGTAAACTGAATGCTGTGGTGGCCTAGGGACAGTGAAAGGCTGCCAATGTCAGCGTGGTGACAGCTGCTATAGACACTATGAAATGATTGGCAGGAAATCTAGACAATACATAATAAATTAGGTAGTTCCAGGTGAATGTATACATCACTTAGCCTTCTCTCTTCCTTTCTTATGTATATTTTTATTACGAGAATAGATTATACGGCATATTTCAAGGGAAAATAAACAGGGAAAATTAGCGAACGAGTGCACGTGAGGTGTTGTCAGGTGATAATTAGCCAATTCCAGGTGTATGGCACTATCACTTATCTTTTTTTTTTTTTGTATATATTATTTTGTATAAGAATAGGGCATAGGGCTTATTTCAATGGATAAAATCAGTGGAAAATTCTGGGGAAGATTTACTTAGTGCAGTGCAGCCGGGCAGGCGAGAGGAGAGGGTAATGGAGGGGAGGTAGGGAGGGGAGTCAAGAACGGGGAGAAATGGCTAAATTGTCAACAATGGATGGGAGTACAGATGAGATTAGGAGTGCTGACTAGTGTTGGGCATTGGCAGTACTGATAGATGATACAAGCCACAACTTGAAAGCCCGGGCGAATTCAAAATAACATATAATCACAAAAGTGATGCCCCGCGGTATGATCCCTTGCTCCCAAGCATCACGAAAGTGACGCCCCTTGATTATGGGTTAATTACCCTCACATTAATAGGCCATCCCAGCGTTGTGCCACCACTCGTACTGTCACCTTTGCGATCCAGACTATTACGTGGTCAAAAGGGGCAGAAATCAAGTCACTATTGATGACCACGGTGTGCGGGAATGGTCGGGAACTCAAATTGACGGAGACTCTCTCCCACTATTGGCCTCTTTGGTTGCATTTATTACACTTTAAGTGGTCAAGTTAAGAGTGGTAGCATGCAAAAATGATGGGGCCAGTCTCCAACTCGGCCAACCCAAGCCAAACCTTTGCAGTTTCCCCCAAAGAATGCTTCTAAGGTTACACAGTAACAAACTACAAGGTAAGCTCTATACCACCAGTTCTCAAGGATGAAATAAACAATAAAGTTCGAGTGGGAGAAAATATGTATTAACAAGACCAAAAAATGAGTAGAAATCTTCCCATTTATTAACCTCACAGATTAATCCTGAATCAGTCACACATTTTATATATATATATATATATATATATATATATATATATATATATATATATATATATTTATAAATGAAGAGAAATTGTGAATGAATAAATGATGACGCAGCCCTGAGGGGATATTCTTCTGCATTTGGTCTGATTAGCTAGTCTGGTCAGGTGCGAGTAGGGGGATGGGTCTATTATGATGTGGTAGGGATAAACTAGCTCTGCTGTTGGGCCCTGCTGCGGATGTCACTGATTGCACTGCGCAGTTGACCCATGTGTGGTGTGGTGCGGCGAGGATCAGTCCCTTCTCCCCTTTGGGGCTAAGATGCGAATGGCTGTGTTTGAATGGATGAGTAAATGGGGAGTGTGTCGTCCTGTCTCCCTTTCCATGGGGGAAGCAGCCTAGGTATATATATATATATATATATATATATATATATATATATATATATATATATATGGTCCTAATGTCAAATTCCAAAAACCTTAGCTCCTTTGTTCCAGTCCAATGTGTTTCTTCATAATAGTCCCTCTGAGCACATAGTTCACTGGTCCAGTCCTCTGCCACTCCCGACCTTGACTTCCACACTGGGACCTTGACTAGCGCACTGAGACCTTGACTCACTCACTGGGACTGACCTTCACACTTCGACTTTGACTCACTGGTACTTCGACCTCCGCACTTGGACCCGCTAGAAGTTAATATGTATAATGAATAACTATTCTCCCTAATGCAAGTAATCCTTTCACATGATCAAGTCTCAATAAAGAAACCTGAGTTACAACACTCGGCATCTCAATTAATAACAGAATGGCACTCCAGACACACAGGTCTGTGCAAAATAATACTTATTGTAGGGATAACATAGAAGAAAAAGTACTATAACAAATACAGTAAGCACGAATAACTTTAACTCTAACCATGAAAATCATCATTGCATCAATATCGTTGTGCCTCACAAAGTAACTACGTGAACATTAACTCACAACTAACACAGCCCTAATAAGTTGGGGAGAAGGTTGTAATATGGACCACTTTTTGTTTCAGGTGAAAACACCAATTTTAAAGGCAAAAATTGGATCAATAACCGTCAGAAGTATTGAAAAAAATTTTCCTTATAACGCATTCAGAATTATAATGAGAAAAATTAAACCATTCAAATGTCACAAGTTTTTATTCAAGAACATCCAAAAAAGTGGGTCTTGGAAAATGGGGTGGTAATATGAAACTAGTGGGGTGGTAATATGAAACAATTTTGAAAATATCGAAAATTAATATTTCTTTTTGTGAATACATAAATATTAATTTTACAATGAAAATGTATGTTTAAGAACAGAAGTCACACATGAAAATATCATTTTCACACCCACTACACAAGACATGGGCCCATCCCTGGCACACTACACACTGAACCCATAGTTCTCCTGATTTGGACTTCGTGAATTTTTCTGAACAAAAAAGACAGTCTGCATCATCTCTTCCAGGATTTGCTTCTCCCACAATTTCTTTTAGCAAGTTTGAAATTCCAGAAGGCAGACTAATTCGCTCTTCTTCTTCAATAGAACTTTCATCCTCATCTCTGTCTTTTTTAAATAAATGTTTCTATTTTACTTTTCGCACTCTTTCCTCCACCTCCTTCTTTCTTTTCTGTGTAGGCCTGTTTGACAGATACTTAAAAAAAAAAAAAAAATTGTGGTAATATGAAACAAGGTAAAAGGAATGGTGGTAATATGGAACACGCTGTTCCATATTGCCACCCAACACCATTTTTAAAATGAATTAGCAGAAATTCTAGGCTAGAAAATTTTTCCAGAAAACCATCTATGCCATTTTAGCAGGTGATCTTATAACTAATCAACACACTATATATCATGGTCCATATATATCAATTTATATAGGATAAGTTTTTAATGTTACCTAAAAAAAAAAAAAATCGCTAAGTGAAAAGTAAACATTATCCTCTCAGAGCACCTCACCTTGAGCGAGTTATTCCAGAACATTCTGGTGGCCTGTGAGGGACCTAATATTTATGTTTAGTTCAGTTACCAATGGCTGGCAGGACTTTTCAGCTGAGAAAAGGCGTTTCATATAACCACCCTGTTTCATATTCCTACTTTCTCCCCTGAATTGCAGTCATTTCAACACATATTAACAGTTTACAGTTCCAAGGCACCTGATATTTGGCCCACAAAAATCACACATTAATCTGAGGCTCAGGCAGAACTCTGCTTCTTAGCTTCATTCTCACTAAACAATAATATAAAATACAGTACAGAAATATATGTGAAATACCTCACTATCCAGCTCAAGAATACAATGGAGGTGAACGGGAACTCAGGACTCGCTAATCAAATGAAGTCAGTGGCGTCACCTCGCGTGAACGTTACACAATTCCCGGGGAACAACAACACTCATACTAACAGGAGTCTACTTATTTTCGTCACTATTATCACTCGTGGGATATCACTGTTCGCGCTTCAACATGTCAAACTTCAATGGTAAAAGATTACTTACAGAATTCCTCGGGGGGGTGGGGAGGATGTCGACAGTACCGACCATCTGCTACGTTTCACGGCCGGTGAGCAAGTGTAACACGCCACACTGCGTGATGGAATGGGGGGGGGGGGGTATGATGGCTTACGCTATTTAAAATTTTCATTATTACAGACTCGTGATAGACTCAATGTGATGTCTTTCCCCTTACAATCGATATCCCCCCAAAATGACATTCTCTAGTTAAAATAATTACAACAATCTCTCTCTATATCCTTGCATCGAAAAACAATAAAAATCATCGTGCCTTACAACCCTTTACGGATGCGTACATTATGCTGGAATAGGTGACCAAGGCACATGTTCTTGTCCACTCGAGATTTTATGTTATAGAGTACTAGTAAATTACAGTAGAAAAAAAATAATGACTTAGCAACTAGGTAACTTAAACTATGTTCTGATCACGTCCCCATGGAAACAAGTATACCCTGGCCACACTAAACCGAACTTTTGGTAGTAAAATAAACAAGATACAACTCATTATCATTTCCGGGCACTACATTTTGATATGAGGATTCCAGACCATTGATGCAAATTCGAGGGTTTGTCTGATGAATGAGGTAATTATCTTTCTCGGCATGCCTTCATTTATATATGTGAATGCTATTCTCATATTAGCAAGCAATGTGTGCATGCTTCGTACCTTCTCATTTATGTGGTGTGCCAGAGAAAAAGTCTTACTGATAATCACTCTTAGGTCCCTCTTTTCTGATATGTGTAGAGTTCAACATCCTATCTTATAATCCCGATCTGGTCCTTTTCCGCTTTTAGTTTTTTTTTTTTTTTTCAAGAATACTCCCCCAGTATCCCTGCTTGTCGTAAAAGGCGATTAAAAGGGTTGGCGGAGGGTTAGTGCCCCTCCCGGGAAATGGGAGAAATGGAGTTCCCCCGAGCTAAGCCCTGTATTGGACTATATAGCCCCGCTAGGGTTACAGAAGCGAGCTACCACTCCCGGCACGGCAGCCCGGGCGAGGCTCGAACTCGCAATCCCCCGATTACGAGTCCGGCGCGCTACCACTGTGCTACCGCCCCCCCCCCCCTCCCCGGAAAACAACTAACTAAAAAAAAACAAACAAGAATCCTCGGACAAGGACTGACCAAACGATGACGACCCAGGACCGGACAAAGGACTTGGCAATGGCTACGTGGAATGTAAGAGGAGCGAATGATGAGGTGAAAGAGAGAGAGATTGTCTAGGTGCTTGAGGGTGCAAAAGTGGATGTATGTGGAATGACTGAAACAAAATGGGGAAGAGAAAGTGTGAGAGAATGGGAGTATGGATGGGGTATATATGCAGGAGTAGGTGAGAATGAGAGGGCAAAGGAAGGAGTATGTATAGTTGTGAGTAAAAGATGGAAAAAGAGCATAAGACAGTATGGATCAGTTGGGTCAAGGATTGTGTGGGTAAAGTTGAAAGTTGGAAAACAAATGTGGGCGATTGTGTGTGTGTATGTGCCAACGCAAGATCGTGCTAGCAGAGTGAGAGAAGAGTTCTGGACAAATGTGGAAGTGTGCATGGAAAAGTTTGGAAGGAATGAGAGTGTTTTTGATCGGTGATATGAATGGTAAAGTAGGGAATATGAAGGTGGATGGAATAGTTGGTGAGTGGGGTGTGCCTGCTGCGATAGATGAGAATGGGAGTGCATTAGTGGACATTTGTGCTGGGAGGGGGTTGGTGATAGCCAATACCCTCTTCAGGCATAAAATGATCCACAGGTATACATGGCGAGTGATAAGAAGGGTGGGTGGTGAACTGAATGAAAGGAAGGCAATGATTGATTATGTGTGTGTGGATGAAAGGATGCGAAGATGTGTAATGGATGCAAGAGCTTATAGAGGTTGGGGGAGTGGACTTTCTGACCACTACTTGGTGGTGGCAAGAATTAGGATACAAGTAAGATGGAGGAATAGAAGAAGGGAAAGACGAGAGGAAGGAGTAGTTGCAAGGAGAGTGGAAGGGTTACAAGAGGATGAGAAAAAGGCAGAGTATAAGAGAGAAGTGGAGGAACGATTGGGCAAATATGAACTGGAGCAGATGGGGGATGTGGAAGGTGTGTGCAGGAGATTTACAGAAGAAATATGTGCAGCATGTGATGTGGTGTGTGGGAGGAAGAGAAGACGGAGGGGGGTGCAAGGAACAGCGTGGTGGACTGAAGAGGTGAGACAGGCTGTGGCAAAAAAGAAGAAAGCATACAATGAATGGATGAGAAATAGGGGCATGGAAGAAGTTGAGAGGCGGAAGAGAGTGTTATATGTAGAAAGAAAGAGAGAGGTGAAAAGATTAGTAAGAGAGAGTAAGAAGGGAGTGGATGAGGAATTTGGAAGGAATTTGAGTGTTAAGTGAAGGGACTGTAAGAAGATGTTCTGGAAAGAGGTGAAGAGAGTAAGACAGGGTGGAAGTGAGGTTAGCAGGGGAGTGAAAGATAAAAATGGTAGATTGCTAGTGGAGAAGGGAGAAAAAGTGAGCATATGGAGAAAACACTTTAAGGAATTGTTGAACATAGAGGATGGAAGTAATGCGAGTATAAGTGGCTGGGGAATGGCTGGGAGAAGGAGGGAGGTGAGAAGACAGGAAGAAATCAGTAGGATAGAAGTTGTGGAAGCAATAAAGAAAGTCAAAATGGGGAAAGCACCAGGAGTTGATGGAGTGTGTGGTGAAATGCTGAAGCATGGGGGATAGATAGTAGTAGAATGGATGTGGAAGATGTGCAGATTGGCCTGGGAGGAAGGTAGAGTCCCGGAGGATTGAAAGTCAGGTATAATTATTCCTTTGTACAAAGGAAAAGGGGAAAATGAAGTGTGGTAATCACAGGGGCATTTGTCTTCTAAGTATAATAGGAAAAGTGTATGGTAGGATACTTACTGACAGAGTTAGAGAAAAAACAGAGGAATTAGTTGGAGAAGAACAGGGAGGTTTAGGAAGGGATGAGGTTGTGTAGATCAGATATTCATTCTTAGATCTTTAGTGGAAAAGTTTCTAGAGAAGGGAAAGAATTTGTATGCGGCTTTCACAGATTTGGAGAAAGCATATGACAGGGTGGATAGACAAGGATTGTGGAAAGTATTAAGAATATATGGAGTAGATGGGAAGTTGTTGAATGCTGTGAAGAGTATGTATGATGGTGCTAAGGCTGCACTGCGTGTGGATGGTGAACTAAGTGAATTTTTCTCTTTGGAGGTTGGGTTGAAACAGGGATGTGTCATGTCTCCATGGTTGTTCAATGTGTTCATGGATGGGGTAATAAAAGAGGTACAAGGTAGGGTAGTGGATGCTGGAGTGGCACTGGTGAGAGAGGATAGTGTTTGGAAACTTCCCGTACTGTTGTTTGCAGATGATACTGTGTTGTTGAGTGAAGACGAAGGGGAGCTGCAGGGCTTGGTGGATGAGTTTGGGAGAGTGTGCAAGAAACGGAATCCAAAGGTGAATGTAGGGAAGAGTAAAGTGATGGTCTTTGAGAGAGGTGAAGTCAGTGAATGTATAACGAGACTGGATGGTGAGGAATTGGAAAATATGAGTACGTTTAAGTACTTGAGTAGTGTGATGAGTAAGGATGGAGGTTTGGAGGGTGAAGTGCTTGAAAGGGTACAGCAGGGAAGAAAGGTTGCTGGTTCTTTGAAAGCAGTGATAAGAAACAGGGAAGTGAGCATGGAAGTGAAAAAGTTACTACATGACAGTATTGTGATACCAACTCTAACGTACGGAAGTGAAGCTTGGACTTTGTTGGAAGGACACAAGTCAAGAGTGAGAGCAGTGGAAATGAGTAATTTAAGAGGAACCTGTGGAGTCACGTGGAGAGACAGGCTGACGAATGAGGATATAAAGAAGCGTTGTGGTGTGGATGTGGATGTGATAGGAAGTGTTATGAGGAACAGTCTGAGGTGGTTTGGCCATGTGGAGAGGATGGAGGGTGAAAGACTGACGAAGAGAGTGTATGTGAGTGAGGTGGAGGGGGGATGAGGGAGGGGGAGGCCGAGGATGAGATGGAGGGATGGGGTGGAGAGGTATATGAGAGAGGGGGTGTGAGTTGGGAGCAGGGCAGTGAAATGGCGGGGGACAGGGCGACTTGGAGGCGATTTGTTTGTGGCCACCCCAAACGGGATTGAGGCGTCTGGCAATAGATAGACAGATAGATAGAATTATATGGCATTTGTCCACATTGACTTCCATTTGCCATCTATTGCTTCATTTATGAAGCTTGTTTAATTCTTCTTGTAACTCTGCAAGAGTTTGTAATTCTCCTTTGTATTTTAGCATCATCAGCAAACATATTTAGATAGCATCCCAATCAAATGTTCCTGTCCAGCCTATATCATTAATGTATACTAAAACATAACAGTGCCATCACTTAGCCCTGTGGAACTCTGCTAGTCACTTCCCTTCATGAAGTGTAATTACTCGTTAGTACTGTTCTCTTTTCCTTTTCAGAGAAAATCATGCATGTACCTGAACAGATTACCTTGGATTCCTCCTTGATGGTACAGCTTCCACAAAAGTCTTTGGTGCGATATTCTTTCAAATGCTTCCTTAATATCAAAATAGATACTGTCCACCCATCCTTCTCTTTTCCGTAGAGTTTCTGCAACTCCATCATAGTAGCTTAATAGATTTGTAACAAACTATTTTCTTTTTCTAAAACCGAACTATCTTTCTGTTATCATATTGTTTTATTGCAATAGGTTTACCTAAATCTTTCTCATTAGTTTCTCTAGCATCTTGCATACAACACTGGTCAGAGATACTGGTCTATAGTTGAGTGGATTCTGTTTATTTTCTTTCGTGAAGAGGGGAACAATGTTTTGTGTGTGTGTGTGTGTGTGTGTGTGTGTGTGTGTGTGTGTGTTTATGTGTGTTTTGTTTGTGTCTTACTGAGTCAGTCTGTCTGTCTGTCTGTCTGTTTGTCTCTCTGTATGTGCCAGTGTGTGTGTGTGTGTGTGTGTGTGTGTGTGTGTGTGTGTGTGTGTGTGTGTGTGTGTGTGTGTGTGTGTGTGTGTGTGTGTGTGTGTGTGTGTGTGTGTGTGTGTGTGTGTGTGTGTGTGTGTGTGTGTGTGTGTGTGTGTGTGTGTGTGTGTTTATCCGTGTTTTGTTTCTCTTAGGGCGAGTCCACACGTGCTCTCGAACATATATTAGCAACACATCAGGCAACATGTTCGGGAACATGCTTGCAGCAGTATTTGGACAGATGTATGCAAAAATGTTTCAGTGCAGCTTCGAACACTTGCAGGAGAGGCGATGGGATAAGTGTATCCATACCAGGCAGTTGAAGCTTTATGCTATTACCAGCATGATCTGAACGCTGCTGTTCCTAACAAGTTTCTGCGTGGTCGTTACTGTTGCTTACATGTTGCCAGCACTTGCTCGAGCACACATGTGGACGCGCACTTACTGCGTCAATTTGTGTGTGTGTGTGTGTGTGTGTGTGTGTGTGTGTCAGTTGGCTGAGTGGGTGGAGTTGATGAGGTTGAGTTGGTGGGTATGGTAGTTCGGTGCATCGCTGGGGTGGGTGGACAGTGGTAATGGTGGAGGGGGGGGGCAGTTGTTGGGTGTGGTGTGTGGAGTGATTTTGGGTGGGTTGTAGGGGTAAATGGGTTAGTGAATGAATGCATTTGGTGGGCTGGGTGGGTAGGTGGCTGGATTTGTGGGTGGTCGGGGAGGGGTCAGTAGGTTATGTTTGGATAAGATGAGTTTGATGGATATGTCGGGTTCAGATGGGTGAATGGGGTGGCGGAGTGAATGGGGTTGGGTTCAAATGGGTGAATGGGGTGGCAGAGGGAATGGGGTTGGGTTCAAATGGGTGAATGGGCGGGTGGGTCGGTGGGAGGCATCGGTGGACTGGATGGGTGGATGGGCAGGGAGAGGTGGGTGGGGAGTGTTCAGGGAGAGGTGGGAGGGTTGTTTGGATGGATGAGATGGTTGGCATTGTTGGGTGACCAGGGTGGGTGGAATTTGTGAGTGGTGAGGGTGGGTGGCAGGGGTCGGTGGGCAAAATAGGTTGTCGGGATGTATGGGCAAAGTGAGTCGCCAGGGTGAGTGGGCACCGTTGGTCGCCAGGGTGGCTGAGACGATTGCGTGGTTGGGATGATCTAAGTGGGTGGTTGGGTTGGGTGGCTGGATGGGTTCAGGGTGAAGTGAATGAATAAATAAGTTGAGTGGCATTCTTGGGTGAACTTTGTGTGTGGCATTCGTGGGTTAGCAGGGATCGATGGGCTGGGTGGGTGGCAGGGGTGAGGTTGGTGGGTTGTGTTGGATGAGTTGAGTGGGTAGGTGGATAAGTAGGTGGGTGCATATGTGGATGTCTTGATGACAAGGCAAGAGAGGGACTTATCTGGCCATATAACTTTTAACTGTTATTTGGATTTTAGTCTATCGTTTAGAATACGTTGGATAACTGTTTGGAAACCAGACTCTATAAATTAAGGTCATTGTATTGAAATCTGCTAAAACTTCAATATAATCACTTATCATGGAATTGAAGATGGATCTGTGCACTTGATAATATTCCTAATAGTAAGATAAATGAAAGTAACATTACTGTACATGCGGCAAGACATAAGAGTGAGCGAAGCTTCATATCTCCAATCCATCAGCCCAACAAATCAGTTTTTTGGTGGGGGTAAGTAGGAGGAGATAGGGGTGGGTAGACGTGTGTGATTAACCTGACCTCTGGTGGTAGATTACCCTGTATCACGAGTTTTGGTCCGGAGGTGTACATAGCCATGGCCACGAGCCCCCTTGTGCAGTGAGTTGGAGTTGACGGACAGAAACGGATTCTCACTCCAACGGGGATAGGAGACTCCTCTCTCCTCCGAGTCACCACCTGGACCGCTGCACCTGCACACCAAGCTACGAGCGACGACATCGAGGGAAAATGGCAGCCACTGTTAAGGGCCAGGTGCAATGGTTCCACGTCCGGCGAGGCTATGGTTTTCTGACTAGTCAAGACACGGGGGATGATGTGTTCATCCACCGCTCAGCCATCATCTCCCCCAATTCTGCCCACCCTGTGCCTTCAGTAGCGGCTGGCGAGGCAGTTGAATTCGTCATGGTGGAGGGTGACAAGGGTCCTGCAGCAGCCACTGTCACCGGCCCAGCAGGCCAGGCAGTGCAGGGCTCTCTTCATGCCCTCCCCCGTCATCAGCGCCATCCTCACCAACAGTCTGCCTCTTCTACATCCTCTGTCTCCGCCATCATCACCATGTGTGTGGGGGTAACTAAGGCTTTCTCGGCGGGGGATATGGCATTCCTTGCCCGGCGCCTGCCTGCCATCTTCTGGGCCAACAGACTCCCTGCCATTCAAATCCCGGAGTCATTTTCCTCCTCACCCAGGGTGCAGAGAAGGCCTGGGAAGAGGGCCTCTCACCATTGTCCTGGTCCCTCAACGACCCCAGCGACAATAGCGACCTCCACCACAGTTGATCCCAAGGGTGCTGCAGTTGCAGCCCTCGACTCCCCTGACCAGGATCCGGTTGTAAGGGCAAGCTGTTTCCCGCCAGTCAGCCTCTTGGGCCCTTTCTGAGGTGCCATTGGAGGTTGGGGATGCTGCGCCCTCGTCACCTCCTGTGGATGAAGAATCTGCCTCCCCTGTGTCTCCTGTGGTGCCTGCTGCCGTGGCTCCTTCTCTAGTGGGGCAGGGATCAGAGGGTTCCCAGCCATCTGCCTCAGCCCGCCAACTTACATGGGGCGATTTTTCATCACTACCCCAGTCTGGCCTCGACCTTTTGGAAAGACAACTGCACCATTACCGAGACTGTGTGCCTCTAGGATCAGACACAGAGGGGTTCAGCAAGGGGTAAATACCAGACGGCTATGCTTTCCTTCACCGAGCTGTGCCGGGGATCTCTCCAGACTATCACCGACCCTGACATCTATAGGATCCTGTCTTACACCCTTGAGGTTGTACAGGCTGACATCTCCGATCACGACACGGATGCTGCCTCCAGTTCTACCACAGATTCAGGCAGCTTTGAATCACCAGTCCTGCAGACATTGTGATATTATGTTCTCTGCTCACCCGTTTTATGCATGGTGGACTCTGCATATATATGTGTGTACTGTATTGTAGACTTTGTATATATATCTGTGTCCAATAGACTAGTTGGCTTAATGGCCACATTATGGCCAATAGCCATTAATTTAAAAAGAATTGTGTAGTTCCTTCTGTGGATTGGATAACACCGATGTCATAACCAGCTGTCTTATCGATAATGTAAAGGCTTGGTGGTTCTTTGTATGTGTTTTTACATTTGAGTTTTATGTTGTGCAGCTGTGACTTATAAACTTAATAGCATTTGCGGCATGATCTAGTAATACAGCATGGCAATCCTTTTCCTCAGATTTTTTCCTCACAGAGTGTTCTACTAATTCACCTCTTGCCTGCTGACATGAACACACTTGGAGGTTGCCAGTTGCTTGGTTAACATCATCTTTCACCACCTACTTAATGCCTTTTCCTATAATCCGCCGTAACACTTCACCTACCTTGTTGGGCCTACATCCAGGATTCTTATGAAGGGGGATTAGTTTGCAAGCCGTCAGTGCTTCGGTGTTCTTGCAGTGACTTGAAGCCAGCTTCCTTGCTACTATTACTACTACTCCCATTACTTCTTTCGCCGCCGCCGACGCCACCACCAGAACCAGCAGCAGCCACCACCACTACCACTACATCTACAACAACTCCACCACAGCCATCACCAATGACACTTACACCACCACTACGACATTCACCACTACCAACACTACCAGTACCATTAACATTACCACCACTACTACTACCAACACCTGCAGTACCACCACCATCACCAATATCATTACCAGAACCAATAAAACCACCAGTACCACCACTACCACAATTACCACTACCACTTCCACAACACCACCATCAGCATTACCACAACACCATCACTACCACCTCTCCACCAACACTACAACCAGCATCACCAAAAATACCACAACCACTACCACTGCCACCACTATTGACAATATCAGTACTATCACCACTACCATTACCATCACTATCACTTACACCACTGACACTACCACCACCATCACTACTACCACCACTACCACTGCCATCAAAAATAATACCACCATCACCACCACTACTATTACCATTACCACCACCTATACCACCACCATCGCTAGCACTCTCACCATCACACCACAAACACCACCACCAACACAACCATTGCCATTACTACCACCAACACCAACACCACCACTACTACAACTGCAGGTACAGCTACAACACTAGATACATCTACAGTGGAAACTACTATAAAACCACACGTCCAACAACAACTACCACAGTTACTACTATAGCCCCTGTAGGTACTGTGACTACTACTACCGTTACTACTACTACTACTAGTCTACTACTACAACTTCCGGTACTACTACTGTTGCTGGTGCTGCTGCCGCCGCCGCTGCTTCTGCTGCTCTGCTACTACTACTACTACTACTACTACTACCACTACTGCTACTACTACTACTATTACTGCTACTACTACTGCTTCTACTACTACTACTACTAATAATAATAATATTAGTAATAACAATAATAATAATAATAATAATAATAATAATAATAATCTCTGGAGAATGTAGAACCAATCACGGGATTTGAAACGCGATTATAATTTGCTAAAAATCAGACTAGCAATTTCACTCGTGTTTTTAAGCCCGTTAAAGCATTATTTATATATTTTGTAATCCCTCCCAATAGATATACTGTTGCCTTGCCCCTTATCAGCACCCGTCTTTCCTCGCAGACAGACACCTACCCTAACCACCGCTCCTCTCGCCCTTCCCCTTCCATATGCTTCGAAACCTGCACAATGGAGTCTCTCTTCACTCCTAGAGGAGAAATAGGACTGGCAACTCTAAACAAAACTTGAAGTGGAGTCAACTGTACTTACTCAGCTTTCACAGACGTTTAACTCTCGATTACGTCACAATTAGTTAACACTGTTAGCAACATATTGTTGCTAAATGTAGCACTAAAAATGCTTATAAAATTACCACAAACCTGTGTACTGCAGATAATTTTGGTATGTTCATTTCTTTCGTATTTCGTTGCCCACAAATGTCCCGGTAAAACTATACAGCAATGCAACATTATTGTGGATATAAATAAGTTATCCCCTTTAACGTAGGTGAGTGGGACGGCCTCAAGGGATCCTTACCTGCCGATACTCGTCAAACCGACCATCATTTTTGGAGCGAAACTTTTCGCAGAGGTGGGATGCCACCAGGGGCATGGGCTTTTTTTTTTTTTTTTTTTTTTTTTTTTTTTTTTTTTTTTTCCCAGTGCAGCAACGTCACCTGAGGCACAAGGGTTAATTCCTATACTGTATAAGTCTTTCCTGTGTGATACTAACGTGTGCTTAGTGAATGTATTTTACTCGCGTTAATTTTTCTTTAAGACACAAACGTCCACTCAATGAAATTATTATATCAATCTTTCCTTTGAGATACTGACGTCTCCTCAGTGAATATATCATATTAATGTTTCCTGTAAGATTCTACTTCTGCTCAGTGAATGTATTGAACAGTATTACTGTAATCATTACTTTGAGAAGTATGTACTAACCTCTGCTCATTGAGTGTATTATAGCAATCATTCCTTTGAGAGACTAAACTCTGCTCATAGAGTGCATTTTACTTGTACTCCTACTATCATTGCACTAACTCTGCTAAAAGAGTGTATGAACAACATATATGTACACTATCTGCCGCATGATCACCGAAGAAGTTGAATTGTTCTCATCAATCTAATTTCCTGCTTTGTACGTCATTCTTATCATTTCTAAATTTCATGCATAAAAGTTCTTGACCTTATCACTATTCGTCTGTCAGTTTTCTTATATTACATTCAACTTTTCTACTTATTTGCTCTTGATTATCCTGAATGGGAACCTTTCATACTTAAAATATTCAGAATTCCCCACAATTCTCGTAAGTTTCAGCATCATTCTCACCAAAAACAGTATATAATGTAGGCTTAATGTTTGTGGCATATATGGACACTATATTTCTCGTCGTGAACTGGGCTCACTGTTAATCATTCTAACTACCTAGCCAGCCAAATAGGGTAACTTAACAGAATCCTTATGAAACAGCACATTATAGTCAGCCATATGTTATCATTGTACTATTATTATCATCCTTTGTCTTAGTGGTATTACATTCTACAGGATCAAACTAAAGGGAGCAGCAAGGCAGAACACAGCCCTCTGGCCAGTGCCGTACAGGATGGCCAGGTGACGCCACTGGGCAACACCGGTCGCTACAAGTGTCATGTCTGTGAAAAGGAGTTCGCCTCCAAGGCCACCGTCACTATCCACCTCCACACCAATAAGCACCGTTCCAATGTAGGTATATAAAAAAATAAACATTGTCACATCCTGTTAATGTTGTTTTTACATATGCAGTTTATAGTTGCAACTAAAGTAGCGGATGTCCATGATGTGTGACTCAGGTGTGTTGTTTGTGTGCAGGTGTCGTCGTGGAATGGGGAGTCGTCTGAGACTGATGAGGATTGGTCTGAGAATGATGATTTTTTTTTTTTTTTTTTTGCCTATCGACCATTGAGGCCGAAGCCTCTGGTCATTAAGGCAAATATATATATATGTATATATATTGACACATACACACACACACACACACATATATATATATATATATATATATATATATATATATATATATATATATATATATATATGTGTGTGTGTGTGTGTGTGTGTGTGTGTGTGTGTGTGTGTCAATATATATACATATATATATATTTGCCTTAATGACCAGAGGCTTCGGCCTCAATGGTCGATAGGCAAAAAAAAAAAAAAAAAAAATCATCATTCTCAGACCAATCCTCATCAGTCTCAGACGACTCCCCATTCCACGACGACACCTGCACACAAACAACACACCTGAGTCACACATCATGGACATCCGCTACTTTAGTTGCAACTATAAACTGCATATGTAAAAACAACATTAACAGGATGTGACAATATATATATATATATATATATATATATATATATATATATATATATATATATATATATATATATATATATATATATATATATATATACATGCATATTAACATACACACTTTCATGCACACGTACATATATATATAATAATTTTTTTTTTTTTTTTTTTTTGTATTTTTATTTTTATTATTTTTATTTATTTTTTATATTTTTAACCTTATATTACTCATAATCAAAAATACCTAATCTAAATACCCTAAAACTAACCACCTAACAGACAAATCGCTAACCTATACTGAATCCTAAGAGACAAATAACTAGACCTACACTAATGTTAAAAAAGCCTCGACCAAGAGAACACCATCGACTGCATATATGTAATGCCTTTCTACATTACATACCTGCACTCATCACCTGGTGACTGTCCGTCGAGGCACAACCTAATATAGGGGGCATCAATATATGAAAGGGAATCAGACGAGTCAGGAACATTTCCACATACGTCAGCTGTCGGCCCTAATTAGAATAACTTAAGCAAGATGGTATAATGTATTTACATAATTTGTACAAAAAGTGAAGAACCTCGGCCAGCAGACCACCATCGACTGCAAGTGCCCAATACCTTTGTATATTGCACACTTGCACTCATCAGCTGGTGACTGTTAGTCGAGGAACGGGGTTAAATGTAAGGGACATCTATATTAGAAATAGATCAGTGGGAGGAGGAACTATAGTAAAAAAGTCACATCACTCTGATCAGTCCGGTCTCTCTCAAGAAAGCCATCAATTTATTAGTCATAACAATGTCCCCATCACCCAGGATGGTGGAAAGGGTGAAGGGGACGTCTGCTGCGCCGCAGTAATTTATAAGTGAAGCACGTTCACGAATAAATCGCCGACAGCGCAGGATGATATGACTGATAGATAACACCGCATCACAGATGTCACAGTGCGGTGGGAAGCGTCTTTCCATATAAGGTTTCATATGTGTCAAAACGGTGGCATTAAGCCGTAATCGTGCCAACACTTTTTCTTCCAGGCGACTGGGGCGGTTGGCGGTGTCCCAGTCGCCCAGGTACGGCTTACAGGTTGGAATATTTAGTCTGGTCCACTGACCTTGCCACAGAAGATTTATTGATTTCTTTCCGAGAGAGAGACTCAACCGTAGATGACGAGGAACGTCCCAAGTCTCCTCGAGCTCTACAGCCGACTTTGCAAGTAAGTCAGCCTGCTCATTACCGTAGATACGACAATGACCAGGCACCCAGATCAGCGTGAATGACTTGTTGCATGAATGCAACTTATTAACGATGCGGCCCTGGATCTCGTGAGAGTCCGTAGTACAAGATGCAATTGCCTGAAGGGCTGATTTTGAATCTGAAAATATGACAAATGAGTCATGCCTAGAATTGAGAGCATAGTCTATGGCTTTGTCAATAGCAAAAAGTTCTGAGGTAAACACAGATGTATGAGTCGGCAACTGATACCTGAGGGCACATTCAGTCGACCACACACTTGCACCCACACATTCACTCGACCTGGAGCCGTCGGTGTACAAGTGGTGGGACCCCAAGTGACGAATGATGATGTTACGAAACAAGTGGTGGACCTCCGCCTCTGGCGCCTTGGCCTTTGGTGCTGGGAGCCATGTAACATCAATAGTAAAGGCGGGTGGCTCCCAAGGCACTATATTTTTTAACACCAACTTGTCACAGTCACTGGGGTCCACGCCAAGCTCCTGAGTCAGTAAGTGGAGGCGAACGGCAAGTGGCCGACACACCCCGCAGAAGGTGGTGGTATTGACGCAGGGGGGTACAGGACACATTGCCGATATTCTATCTATCTATCTATCTACTGCCAGATGCCTCAATCCCGTTTGGGGTGGCCACAAACAAATCGCCTCCAAGTCGCCCTGTCCCCCGCCATTTCACTGCCATGCTCTCAACTCACACCCCCATCTCTCATATACCTCTCCACCCCATCCCTCCATCTCATCCTCGGCCTCCCCCTCCCTCTTCCCCCCTCCACCTCACTCACATACACTCTCTTCGTCAGTCTTTCACCCTCCATCCTCTCCACATGGCCAAACCACCTGAGTGTGTTCCTCATAACGCTTCCTATCACATCCACATCCACACCACAACGCTCCTTTATATCCTCATTCGTCAGCCTGTCTCTCCACGTGACTCCACAGGCTCCTCTTAAATAACTCATTTCCACTGCTCTCACTCTTGACTTGAGTCCTTCCAACAACGTCCAAGCTTCAATTCCGTACGTTAGAGTTGGTATCACAATACTGTCATGTAGTAACTTTTTCACATCCATGCTCACTTCCCTGTTTGTTATCACTGCTTTCAAAGAACCAGCAACCTTTCTTCCCTGCTGTACCCTTTCAAGCACTTCACCCTCCAAACCTCCATCCTTACTCATCACACTACCCAAGTACTTAAGCGTACTCACATTTTCCAATTCCTCACCATCCAGCCTCGCTGTACATTCACTAACTTCACCTCTCTCAAAGACCATCACTTTACTCTTTCCTACATTCACCTTTAGATTCCGTTTCTTACACACTCTCTCAAACTCATCCACCAAGCCTTGCAGCTCCCCTTCGTCTTCACTCAACAACACAGTATCATCTGCAAACAGGGAGTTTCCAAACACTATCCTCTCTCACCAGGGCCACTCCAACATCCACTACCCTACCTTGTACCTCTTTTATTACCCCATCCATGTACAGATTGAACAACCATGGAGACATGACACATCCCTGTTTCAAACCAACTTTCAAAGAGAAAAATTCACTTAGTTCACCATCCACACGCTCTGCAGCCTTCGCACCATCGTACATACTCTTCACAGCATTCAACAACTTCCCATCTACTCCATATATTCTTAACACTTTCCACAATCCTTGTCTATCCACCCTGTCATATGCTTTCTCCAAATCCTTGAAAGCCGCAAACAACTTCTTTCCCTTCTCTAGAAACTTTTCCACTAAAGATCTAAGAATGAATATCTGATCTATACAACCTCTTCCCTTCCTAAAGCCTCCCTGTTCTTCTCCAACTAATTTCTCTGTTCTTTCTCTAACTCTGTCTATAAGTATCCTACCATACACTTTTCCTATTATACTAAGAAGACAAATGCTCCTATGATTACCACACACTTCTTTTTCCCGTTTTCCTTTGTACAAGGGAATAATTATACCTGACTTCCAATCCTCCGGAACTCTGCCTTCCTCCCAGGCCAATCTGCACATCTTCCACATCCATTCTACTACTATCTCTCCCCCATGCTTCAGCATTTCACCACACACTCCATCAATTCCTGGGGCTTTCCCCGATTTAACTTTCTTCATTGCTTCCACAACTTCTATCCTACTGATTTCTTCCTGTCTTCTCAGCTCCCTCCTTCTCCCAGCCATTCCCCAGCCACTTATACTCGCATTACTTCCATCCTCTACGTTCAACAATTCCTTAAAGTGTTCTCTCCATCTGCTCACTTTTTCTCCCTTCTCCACTAATAATCTACCATTTTTATCTTTCACTCCTCTGCTAACTTCACTTCCACCCTGTCTTACTCTTTTTACTTCTCTCCTGAACATTTTTTTTACAGTCCCTCCACTTTACACTCAAATTCCTTCCAAATTCCTCATCCACTCTCTTCTTACTCTCTCTTACTAATCTTTTCACCTCTCTCTTTCTTTCCACATATAACTCTCGCTTCCGCCTCTCAACTTCTTCCACGCCCCTATTTCTCATCCATTCATTGTATGCTTTCTTCTTTTGTGCCACAGCCTGTTTCACCTCTTCAGTCCACCACGCTGTTCCTTGCACCCCCCTCCGTCTTCTCTTCCTTCCACACACCACATCACATGCTGCACATATTTCTTCTGTAAATATCTTACACACACCTTCCACGTCTCCCATCTGCTCCAATTCATATTTGCCCAATCGTTCCTCCACGTCTCTCTTATACTCTGCCTTTTTCTCATCCTCTTGTAATCTTTCCACTCTCCTTGCAACTACTCCTTCCTCTCGTCTTTCCCTTCTTTTATTCCTCCATCTTACTTGCATTCTAATTCTGGCCACCACCAAGTAGTGGTCAGAAAGTCCACTCCCCCAACCTCTATATACTCTTGCATCCTTTACACATCTTCGCATCCTTTCATCCACACACACATAATCAATCATTGCCTTCCTTTCATTCAGTTCACCACCCACCCTTCTCATCACTCGCCATGTATACCTGTGGATCATTTTGTGCCTGAAGAGGGTATTGGCTATCACCAACCCCCTCCCAGCACAAATGTCCACTAACGCACTCCCATTCTCATCTATTTCAGCAGGCACACCCCACTCACCAACTATTCCATCCACCTTCACATTCCCAACTTTACCATTCATATCACCAATCAAAAACACTCTCTCATTCCTTCCAAACTTTTCCATCACATTTCCACATTTGTCCAGAACTCTTCCCTTACTCTTCCAGCACGATCTTGCGTTGGTGCATACACACACACAATCGCCCACATTTGTATTCCAACTTTCAACTTTACCCACACAATCCTTGACCCAACTGATCCATACTGTCTTATGCTCCTCTTCCATCTTTTACTCACAACTATACATACTCTTTCCTTTGCCCTCTCATTCTCACCTACTGCTGCACATATACCCCATCCATACTCCCATTCTCTCACACTTTCTCCTCTCCATTTTGTTTCAGTTATTCCACATACATCCACTTTCGCACCCTCAAGCACCTGGACAATCTCTCTCTCTTTCACCTCATCATTCGCTCCTCTTACATTCCATGTACTCATTACCAAGTCCTTTGTCCGGTCCTGGGTCGTCATCGTTTGGTCAGTCCTTGTCCGAGGCGTCTTGTTTGTTTTTTTAGTTAGTTGTTTTCCGGGGAGGGGCACTAACCCTCCGCCAACCCTTTTAGTCGATATTACTTTTCCTAAATGTCCTTACGCTATAGGACAAGGCCAGGTGGTCACAGCAAATACGGAGGGGAGGCACATTCGCCTCCACTTCCATACGAGCCACACGGGTACACCGGACGGCTCCAAGACACATTCGCAAACATTTATTCTGTAACACATCCAATCCTTTCAGCGTGGCATCGGATGCCGAGCCATACACCTGTGTGCCATAGTCTGGCTTTGATCGAATAAGGGACTTATACACCATTAATAAAGATTTTCTGTCGGCACCCCAGGTAGTACCCACTAGGTACTTGAGGACATTTAACGGTTTATCACAACGAGCAAGCAAAGTACTAACGTGAAGTTTAAAATTCATTCTTCGATCAAAATGTATTCCTAAAAATTTTACAGAATTTTGAAAAGGTACCGCCTAATTATCCAAAGTTAAGCACAAATTAGGTACGTTACGATTAGTGAAGACTATAGCGGCACACTTACGGATGGAAAACTTAAATCCCCACTGCAAGGCCCATTGGTGGACTGAGTCAAGGGCTGCTTGAATCCGCCCAGCCGAAAATTGTGCATTACAGGAAGAGTGCCATATTGCACAATCGTCAGCGTAGAGTGAGTATTTAAGATTCCTCGGGATGGGAGCTGATGACAGAATATCATTGATCATAATACTAAATAAAGTAGGATTAAGCACACTTCCCTGTGGCACCCTGTTTTCCTGGATAAATATATCCGATGTTACGTTACGGGGCAATTTGACAGAGAAAGTTCTGTCCCTTAAGAAATTTGAAATAGAAACAGGCAAATTTCCTCTTAAACCATAAGCATAGAGCTTCATTAGTATACCGTGTCGCCATGTCATGTCATAGGCTTTATGGATGTCCAAGAACACCCCTATCATGAATTCTTTATTGGCAAATGCCTCTGCAATACAATGCTCCAAATTCATTAAATGATCTAGTGAACTTCTCTATTTATGGAAGCCACATTGTTGATCATTTAACAAATTCTTCGACTCTAAAACAAAAAGAAGCCTATTGTTAACCATACGTTCCATGACCTTACATAGACAAGAAGTCAACACAATAGGACGAAATGAAGTGGGATTCATAAGACGACCAGCCTCTTTGGGTATCGGTATGACGTGCGCAAAGTGCCATGAGTTTGGGAACGTTCGAGACGCCCAAATCTCATTGTACAATGCTAACATCTTAATCAGGTTGTCCTGATTAAGATGCTGGATCATACCGTACGTGATGGTGTCTGGTCCAGGGCTGGTGTCTTTACAGGATTTAAGGGCAAGGAGCGGTTCATCTAGCATAAACTCTTGGTTGTACGAGAAGTCTACGTCTTCTGTGGCAAAGTCTAATATCTGTAGCTCAGCCGTGCGTTTATGATGTTGGAAACGCGGGTCATAATTGGCTGAGCTACTTACACGAGAAAAACTCCTGGCGAGGATGTTAGCAACGTCCACCGGCTCGTCATAGGTGGTGTTATTCACCTGCAAGGTGGTGACAGGGAAGTATGGGCGTTTATTATTTAATAATCTTATAGTGGACCAGACTTTATGTAATGGTGTTGTACGAGTCACCGTGGACACAAAGGACCGCCAGGAGTCACGTTTGGCCCTTCTTATTATTCTCCTTGCCTCAGCCCGTGCCTGTTTGTATGCAATAAAATTTTCCTCAGTGGGCTGACTATCAAAAATCCTGTATCTCCTGTTGCGTTTTCTTAATGCTTGTCGGCAGTCCGGCGTCCACCAATGTGCTCTATGCTTCGCATGAACTGTAGAAGTCTTGGGAATAGCAGCCTCAGCTGCGTGTAATATGGAAGTAGTTATATTTTCGACCTTAACATCTATGGTCTCCCCAGATATATCTAAATTGGCGATCAAATATGGCGGATGGAGGATCGTAAAATTTGTTTGAACATACACCTCAGCGGTTTACGAGCGTGCTATGATTATCGTACCCGCTACGATGATCTTAGAGGCCGTTACGAGCTTTCGAACATCCCACCCCTGCCCTTGATATCACCACCTATCTAAAGCTTGTTATCTGATGTCACTACACAAGGTGTAATGCAGTATTATCTACCGAATAGTAACTCCTTTATATGATGCCCTGAATGAAATAATATAGATAAATTTTGTGGCCACAACTTCGCATTCATTCTCCCTCCTCTACCTACCCTCCCTCCCCTCCCTCACTCCACCTAAGCACCATCGCTCGTCCCCCCACCCACCTTCCCTTCTCTCTCTGGCCCCTCTCTCTCAGCCCCTCTTATTCCAGTGTGACTTGCCGTGCGTAGGGGAGCCAGCCTGAGGCACGGGGTACAGGGTGATAGGTGATTATTTATGGCCACGACTGTACACTCGGCAAGATTTCCGACTTGACCACCTGGTTGCGAGATTTTGCTAACGTGGCATCAGCGCACGCCCGTGTGTGTGTGTGTGTGTGTGTGTGTGTGTGTGTGTGTTTTTTAATGCGAGGAAGAAGGAACCAAAGGCCATGAGCCCGCAGTAACAGTTCCCTCCAAGAGAAAAACAAAATACAATAGAGAGCCAAATTCAAGATCCGATCATTTTGAGATGCCTGGACACACTACGTTTGAAAGACTGGAGATCATAGGCAGAAGGAAATACAGACAGAGGGAGACAGTTCCAGAGCTGTGTGTGTGTGTGTGTGTGTGTGTGTGTGTGTGTGTGTGTGTGTGTGTGTGTGTGTGTGTGTGTGTGTGTGTGTGTGTGTGTGTGTGTGTGTGACAATTTTTGGAATGACTAAGCTTCATCCTCCGAATTATATTATGTGGCCATTGTATCATGCTATGATATATATTGTTTGGGATAATGGGCTGTGTACTATACTATTTATAGTCTGAGTTATACATAATAATTTTCTTGTCCTGTAGCGTGAACCACGATACAGGATGAGTTGTGGTTCAGAAACAGAGGCAAGTTCACCCAGAAATGGCGCGATGTAGGGGGAAGGGGGGAGTATGGGAGTGAGCGGCCAACAGTTATATATTCTTAGTCATTACAGTGTAGTTGTTAAGGTGTCAATAATATCCTGTATCCTAAATAATAATAAACCTATTTATTTTTATTACCTTTATATAGACCCGATTACACACTAGGATACCCCCTCCCTCGTTACCGAAAAACATGCAGCCTGCTCCACCGCCTCGACTCAACAGCGTTGAAATAGGACCTGAGTTTAGTTCCAGTGATCACCGAATTATACAGTTTATTACTACTGAAAAAGTAAAAGAAACGGAGAGCAAAGAAATGGTCCCAGACTATCGTAGAGCTGATTTCAGCAGGCTCAGAGCGCTACTTGCAACTGCAGATTGGAATCAAATGTCTGAAACCGATGACATAAACCAAGCATGGGAAATATTCACCACAAAATTTAACGAAGCGGAAAAGTCATGTGTGCCACTACGTAACAGGCGTCCAGCTGGTAATAGTAAACCAAAGTGGTGGTCCAGTGAAATTAAAAGTAACTTAATAGCCAAAAAACAGGCATACCATAAATATAAAACTACACAAAATAATGATGATAAATTACAGTATGAAAATCTACGCCGCATATCAAAAAGACATTAAACAAAGCAAAAGAGCACTGGAGATCCACATTGCTAATACGTGCAAATCAAATCCTAAAGAATTTTACAGTTACATTACAAAGAAAAAGTTTATGACTACATCAATAGGTCCTCTAGAAACGAACAATGGCAAACACACAGAAAATGAGGTCGAAATGGTAAACATTCTTAACGATTACTTTGTGTCTGTTTTTACAGTTGAAAACACCACCAGAAACCTACTGCTACCTACAAACCAAGCAAATAGCACAGTCCTTAGTAACTATGCTATCCATAATAACGATATCCTTTCAGCCATAAATAGTACGAACATAAACAAAACCCCTGGCCCCGATAAAATATCACCGAGAATTCTCAAAGAAGCAAAAAATGAGTTACTGCTGCCACTCTCTGTCTTATTTAAATCGTTAAGTACTGGGAAAGTTCCATGCGAATGGAAACTAGCAAATGTAACATCTATTTTCAAAAAAGGAAATGAGTCGCACCCAGGAAATTACAGACCAATCAGCTTAACATCAATAGTGTGCAAGTTAATGAAAAAAATCATATGAGATAAAATAGTTAATTATCTAAGAAAATAATATAAATAAAGACTCGCAGCATGGATTCAGGATTCAGACATCGTCGTTCATGCTTAACTAACTTACTGGACTTCTTCCATGATGTTTACAAATTATACGATGACTCAAGAGCAGTAGATATAATTTACCTCGACTTTCAGAAAGCATTTGACACTGTCCCTCACAAGCGTCTCACAAGCAAAATAGAAGCACATGGAATAAAAGGAAATAAGCAGAAATGGTTACAAGGCTTTCAGACCGAAAACAGCGAGTTGTGATAAACGGAAAGGAATCCAAATGACGTAATGTGATCAGCGGCGTTCCCCAAGGCTCAGTACTTGGACTGATACTTTTTATTATCGACTGTATATAAACGATACTAACGAGGGTCTAAATTGCAAAGTATCCAAATTTGCAGATGATACTAAAATAACCAGTAAAGTAACTTCAAAACTACAGTGGCAGGAGTTACAAAATGACCTTAATACTCTAGCAAGCTGGGCAGAAAAATGGCAAATGAAATTCAACACGGAAAAATGTAAAGTGCTTCATATTGGATGTAACAACGTCCATGCAAATTACAAAATGAACAATATCCTGTTATCAAGTACAGACAATGAAAAGGATCTTGGTGTGATAATATCAAATGACCTAAAACCAAGTAAGCAGTACACCGAGGCGGGTAAAATTCCAAACAAGCTGGTGGGTTTTATTGGAAGAACGTTCGAGTTTAAATTGGAAAAAGTCATACTTGCCTTGTACAACTCGCTAGTGCGCTCCCATCTTGAGTATTGCGTGCAGTTCTGGTCTCCATACTACAGAAAGGACATTGAAAAATTAGAAAGAATTCAGCGAAGAATCACAAAAATGATACCATGACTTAGAAACAAACCATATGAGGAACGCCTTGAAGAACTTAAATTATTTAGCCTAACGAAGCGCAGGTTAAGAGGGGACCTTACTGAAGTTTCCAAAATCATGAAGGGATATGACAACTTAGACATGAATAAATATTTTGATATAGACCGGTCGAGTCAAACCAGAAGTAATGGCTGCAAAATTATGGGAAATCGTTCCAATCCCATGAAGCAAAATACTTCATCTTTAACAGAGCTGTAAATATCTGGAACAGATTACCCTCAGATACCGTGAACAGTATCTCAATTGAGACATTCAAAAACAAAATTGACAAATATTTGCACGGGAATCCTCAGCTGACTCTTTTTCTGTCCGAATATCTTGCTTTTATAGCTACGTGTAAGTTAATACCCTTTTTGTCTACATGACACCCTGTAAACAACGTACCCGTACATAGTGTCGCGTCACGTCATTATACATTTTTCAATTTATTCAATGCAAATAAACTAATATAAGCACAGATTAGGATCTGCATAGATAACCCTGAGTTAACGGTCACTACTCTTACTTTCGACCTGTGATGGGCTGTGGATCACTGAGGGTTCCTGTTAGTCAAGTGACCACCATTGGGATTTTTTTAATGTACCAGGGGTCACTGCTTCAGGAGGAAACTTGTGTACTTGTCCCACATGGGAGAGTTCCTTTTCTCAGTGGAGTGAACGGAGCTAGGGCCTGATTGACTGCTGCTTACCTTAGAAGCGCCAGGCAAGGATGCCGCACCACCCCTAAACATCCACACTGTGCAGTCCCCTCGTGTCTACAGGACACTCCATAAACTTAACATAGTGTCACGTCACGTCATTATACATTTTTCAATTTACTCAATGCAAATGAGGTAATATGCAGTAAGCACGATTAGGATCTGCACAGATAGCCCTGAGTTAACGGTCACTACTCTTACTTTCGACCTTTGATGGGCTGTGAATCACTGAGGGGTCACTGTTAGTCAAGTGACCACCATCAGGATTTTTTTAATGTACCAGGGGTCACTGCTTCAGGATAAAACTTGTGTACTTGTCCCACATGGGAGAGTTCCTTTTCTCAGTGGAGTGAACGGAGCTAGGGCCCGATTGACTGCTGCCTACCTAAAAAGCGCCAGGCAAGGCTGCCGCACCACCCCTGAACATCCACTCTGTGCATTGCACATCCACACTGTGCACTGTGCAGTCCCTTTTTATCTAAGACACCCGTCTTATATATTTTTCAATCTCCCCAGTCCAAAAAAAGCAATATAAGCACAGATTAGGATTTGCACAGATAACCCTGAGTTAACAGTCACTACTCTTACTTTCGACCTATGATGGGATGTGGATCACTGAGGGTCTCTGTTAGTCAAGTGACCACCATCGGGATTTTTTTAATGTACCAGGGGTCACTGCCTCAGGAGGAAACTTGTGTACTTGTTCCACATCGGAGAGTTCCTTGTCTCAATGGAGTGAATGGAGCTAGGGCCTGATTGACTGCTGCCTACCTTAAAAGCGCCAGGCAAGGCTGCCGCACCACCCCTAAACATCCACACTGTGCAGTGTGTAGTTTCCACGTTATGTCCACAGACATCCCATTAACTCAATGTACCGGTTTATAATGTCATGCCATAACTATTAGTTTATTTGATTACTTTCTCTTTCAGGTTACTCAATCGGGTAGCTTATAGAAAAAGTATTATAGAATGTGATTTTTTTCCTTTCCAGTATTTCCTATTAAATTTCCATGTCAGTTTTCCCATGCTGCAAAGTGGTTTTTCTCACTTTTTCCTGGAGGGTTTGGTGGTGGGGGAAGCCTTCTAGCTTTACTATCCTTATCCTTCAGCATGTAGAGTTAGATCTTGTAGTCATAGTTTTCTCTGTAACAAGCAGCCTCGAAAGGACAATAAGGTCTGTTGCTGTTTGCTTTCCTGTGTAATCCTATGTAATCATCTCTCTCTCTCTCTCTCTCTCTCTCTCTCTCTCAAACTCCTCAGCTGGCTGTCAGTAGACACACACACACACACACACACACACACACACACACACACACACACACACACACACACACACACTATCAGTTTATGCTAATGAGTAATGATGCTGAATTTAGTGTGTTTACGTAAAATTTAACACTGTCAAAATACAAGTTCAGTACATCACCACCTCATTACAGATTACGTTTACCAGTAATCAGTATTTGCATAGTATATGTTTCAGTAATAGTCATGGGATAGCCATACCTACAGTGATATTTTCGTTAATGTTAAAGGTAATCGTGTGTTCAGTGGCAGATATCAGTTAGATGGGAGATGGCCGCTGACACCTCCAATCCTCATAGCTACGGTGGTGAGTTGTAGTGTCACTGCAGAGGTTCCTGTTCTAGTTATGTCAGTAATTAATGTGAACATACTGATGAACAGCCATTTCTTATGGAAAATACAAACAGCCTATATGGAACTCTCAAAATACATTTATGAAGCATATTGTGGGAGCTTTCCAGCTCTCACGCACTAGTCACGATCTTGATCCTTTGTTTCAGTATTGCCAGCCTGACAGTGTGCAGTGTTAATGAACATGCTATTAATGTTAGTTGTATATGCTTATTTACATTTGGAACAACAGAATTCAAAGCAGAATATCATTCAGTACACAAAATGCCAATTACAGTATGTGTGTCTGCGTGTGGGTGTGGGGCAATACGTGTGGTGGAGGGTGGGGGGAGTATAGTGAGTATGAAATGTGTGTGACAATGGTAATATGGGTGTGTGCATGCATGGCTAAGGACTTCCAAGACTGATATGTAAGCTTTGCCTTTAACACTTGATGAAACACACCTCAATATTTATCTAGGTTCTGTTTATAAGTTTGTAGCATGTTACATTGTTATATTATTATGATTATGTTTTGGAGGTGAAACCTGGAACGCCATATAAAGACAAACACTGAAATATTAAAAAAATGCATTATGTGTGGCAAAATACATGAATGACAATATGTCAGGAAGAAATGTTACCGTATTTTAACATCTATTTAAATACGTTTATGGAACAGCATTTCCTAAGCTAAGATTATCGGATTTCCTTTGATCAGTATGTTACGTTATACTGTAACTTTGAGTTACGTAATATGTTATGTATTGTATTATAAGTGATGTCACGGTGGACGTTCACTTAAAACTACATCAAACAGACAGCAAGTGCAGTTGTTAGTAGTTTACCGGTATTTGTTATTGATCACACACTGACCAACTTATCCCTGAGTAATTTTTTAAAATCTTTATAATGATTGGAAAACAGCACCTTAGGCATGTTAGCAGGTGGCAAGATGTCTAGCGAGTTGGCAAAATGTCTAGAGAGTTTTGATTGTGCCAGTCAAGAAAGCATCATATTTTAATGGAAAAAACCTGCTATTGTAACAGGAAAATTGCGTTAAGAAATGCACATAAACTTCACTAATTCCTGTATAAGTGCCCTGTAATAAAAATCATGTCAGTGAGCAAAATATATATGTTAGTGTCGTATCAGTTATACTGTCAGGTAAGTTATAGTAAGTTATTGAAATTACTGTTAGATTGTTATACTGCATGGAATAATATCCATTATAATTAGAGGATAATAATAATAAAAAATAATAAACATAAGATTTGTATGAAACTCATTCATTAGTAGGAAGTAACCCACCCTTCTTCTCGATCACCTCCACCAATCTGTTTGCATAGAGGCGACATGTTTCCATATGAGCTGTTGTTGGCTTCTGAACCGTTCCCGCTAGGCATGGATGTGGGCCAGTAGTTCATCTTCTGGTGTCCGTTCACTCTCACGCTCCCAACAGTTAACCATATTCCCCCATAAATTTTCGATGGGGTTTATTTCTGCTTCCTTACTGAGCCAGTCGTGCAGCTGCAAGTCCTCTCGACCTTCAAACCATTCTCCCCGTGTGGATGGGGCAGCGGACATGAACAAAAATTACAGGGCCAGGAGGAAACGGATTGTTCCGCTCCTGAACTGAGGAGAGGAAAAAAAAAATCCTGCAAAATTTCAATGTATTCTTTAGCAGTGAAACTCCCTTCTATCCTGGTGACATCACCCACAGCGTGGATGCACACCCACCACCCGACATTGACGGTGACGTGTCCACCTCTGGCCTCCTCGTAAATGTTCCAACGGTCGTAACTACACGTGAATAGAATATTTATAAATCGCTCATATAGTTTCATTTCTAAAATTTTTGACGCTTCGGGAAAAGCCACCGTTTTTCATGTTATTGTTCATTATCCACTATATGTTTGGTATAATTTATGGGGATCGTTAAGGCTTAATAAACAGTGGCTCAAGTGTTGGTAATATGCGTTCATCTAGACGTGTTATTACAATGAATATCAATGGATCCCTAAATGTTTATAAAATAATATTAAAGTTGTTTAGTGATACTGTATAAAAATATACATATCGTCAGTAAATTTATACATATGCATTAGAGAACTATCGCCTCCAGAAATCTTTTCTCTATCATTAAATTTTACGAATACAAAATACCTGGTAACAGTCATAAAGAGCAGTGTCAGGCATACGATCAACACATTATACTCTGGCCTTTATCTGCCTACTGCACTTCCACACTCTCCAATTTTTCCTCAACCTCTTTGTACAATTCACCACCATATATATATATATATATATATATATATATATATATATATATATATATATATATATATATATATATATATATATATATATATATATATATATATATATATATATATATATATATATAAATATATATATATATATATATATATATATATATATATATATATATATACACACACACACACACACACACACACACACACACACACACACACACAACCAAAGAAGAAACCAGGGTTCGTTTGACAAAAGGGAGGATTCATATAGGCCTCAGAATACAAATATAAAACAAGTTATTTCTTACCTAACCAGAATACACTCAGTGGAAGCTAAGTACTCACAAAGCTCGAGGAAACGTGGAGACTTCGAAGGTTAAATCCAGATATAATTCACACACTAGTGCAAATGGAGGAGTGAATCAAAAATGGGAAATGGTGCACAAACAGTGTGTTTTGTAATCAAAGTCACGTATTGAGTAGTGTTGGGGAAAAGTGCAACACAATGTGACAAAAGTGTAACGTGACAGTAATTGTGTACAAATGTGTACAAATGACAAAATGTGTACAGGGATGTGTGTACAAAATGAGATAAATATCTGTCTCTTCACACTTTCCTGGAGCTTATAAAGGAACTTACTCCTCCTTTCTCAGCTAATTAACCATTAGGCTGTCTTAAAAATAATCTCTGTCCATACAGAAACAATAGAGGCACCTGCTACCAATGAGGGCCTCATACACTCCACACAGAACCAATTGTGTGCCATCAAGAATGTGACGAAAGCGACATTTAGGCTTCTAATTGGCAAACATCCCTACTTTGCTCCTCCCACATTATGTCACACCCACAGTTCAAGGACAAGAGGAACTTTCTGCATAATTTGTGAGAAAAACATCTGGTGTCTTATCAGCTGAGAAGGCAAAAGTGACCGCTTGGTTTTACCCTTACAAGCAGCAAAACTGATAAGAAAAAGATTTTATGTTTGATGGCTCGCTTCTCTCCCCTTTCATTATCACCTTATCCTCTATTTCACTCATTCGCTACTGGGGTAACTACGCCAGTGACACCTCCCTTCCTGAGAGAAGAAATTTCCCAATGGGAAATATCTGGATACTATACAATCAAGTTCTGGACAGGTAATCTGCTAAAACATTACTAACACCTTTTACATGTCTTACATCGAGGGAGTATGCTTGGAAAAATAGGGCCCAGCGGGTCAATCAAAAATTTTTGTCCTTAAATTGGGAAAAAAATTTCAGAGGGTGGTGATCAGAGTACACTACAACTTCACCTGACCCATCGGGCTTTGGAACCACTATGGCCGGGGAGCACCACTCACTTTGACAAGACTCGATTAACCCCTGCTGCAACATGTAGTTCAGCTCCTCTCGAATGATGGTCTGCTTCTGAGGACTAGCCCGGTAGGGGGACTGCTTTACAGGGCTGGCATCTCCAATGTCCACATCGTGCTGTGCCACTTCCGTCCGTCCTGGGGTGTCCTGGAAGACATCAGGGAACTTCCTGAGAAGGGCAACAAGCTCAGCACACCGCTCTTCAGTCAAGTGGGAGAGTTTATCAGTCAGTGTTCTCCAAGTTTCCTGGTTTTCTCTCCAACTGGTCATCTGGTCCAAAGTCGAAGGGCAGTCCTCGTCCTCCGCCAACTCAACAGCCGACACCATGCTTGCAGCACTAGAGGTTCCACGTCTCGCCTGTGGTACTCCTTCAACTTATTTATATGGCACAATCTTCGTTCCTTCCTCCGGTCTGGAGTTAAAATGACATAATATACTTCACCTACCCTTTTTTCCACTAGATAAGGGCCTGCAAAACTTGCCTGCAGAGGCTGACCATGAATGGGAAGCAAGACAAGAACTTGATCGCCTGGGTGAAACACTCTGTGCCTAACTTTCTTAGAGTGGTCATACCACCTTTTCATCTTTTCCTGAGAGGACTCCAAGTGTGCCCTGGTCTTTCTTTAAATTTTGTCACATAGTCTAGCAAGTTAATTTGGTCATCATCCTTGACCCATTGTTCTTTGAGGAGTTTAAGGGGACCTCTTACTCCATGACCAAGGATTAACTGAAATGGGGAGTAGCCCAAGGACTCGCTCAGTGCCTCTCTGGTTGCAAAAAATAGTAAAGGTAAACACTTGTCCCATTCCTTTTCATCAACACATAGTTTTCTGAGCATACTCTTCAAAGTTTGGTGATACCTCTCTAATGCACCTTGACTCTGAGGATGATATTCTGAGGAAGTGATCTGTGAGATTCCTAACTCCTTAAGGGTTTGTCTGAACAGTTTGGAACTAAAATTACTGCCTTGGTCCGACTGCACTTCTTTAGGGAGACCAAAACAGGTAAAGAAGGTTAGCATCTCCTTTACAACCAATTTAGCTGAAATATTTCTCAAGGGAATGGCTTCAGGATATCTAGTGGCCATGTCTAACATTGTGAGGATGTACTGGTGGCCCGAAGAGGTCTTAGGCAAAGGGCCAACAATGTCCACAAGGACTCTAGTGAATGGGGCCTCAAACACAGGTAGAGGAATCAAAGGAGCCGGAGGGATGGGCTTATTGCTCTTACCGACTAGCTGACAGGTGTGACATGACCTACAGAACCGGGAGAAATCTCAACGGATTCCAGGGCAGTAAAAATGCTGCCAGATGCGGGAGAGAGTCTTCCTCACCCCTAAGTGACCTGCTAAAGAAGAGTCATGAGCAATGGACATAATTTTGTGCCTCTAGGGTCTTGGAACCACCACCTGATATACAGTCTCCCACTCGTTATCATGAGCAACACTAGGAGGTCTCCATCTTCTCATTAACATGTAATTTGGCCTTAAATAATAACACTCTGTCAGTTCAGACTCACATTCATTTTCCCTAACTGCTGAGTCAATTAAAGTGGCAATCTCTGGATCAAATCTTTGCATATCAGCTAACTTTGCACTTGCATCATTATGGGGTGAATCAACTCTGAGTCATTTAACTAGGCAAAAAAAGGATCACCAAGCCCAACATCATCATCGGCATTGCCAGTACCATTACCGTCAACATTCTCATGGCTGGCTTTTGCCATCATAGCTCTAGTTACAGCACATATGGGAAACAATTTAGGACATGTATCTTCCAACTCTTTAGTCCTATCCTCACTCAGGGAAGTTTTTGACACGCAGGGAACAGCACTCACCTGTCCTCCCACCAAGTCATTACCGAAAAGGAAAGTGACCATTTTTACAGCAAGCTGGTCAACAACACTCACTCGCACTGAACCAGTAACTAACTCTGACTGGAGCTTCACCTCAACTACAGGAACAGATACCAACTCAGCTATACCCTGCAGCAAGACTCATTCATTAGGGTCAGCTACATCAACAATCCCCTTCAACATTAGTGACTGTGAAGCTCCTGTATCTCTAAGTATAGTGACTTCCTTACCACCTTTTCCATCTACTGAAACTAACCCCTTAGAAAATAAAGTTAGCAAATAAATGACCTGGGGAGGAGTCACTTTGAGTACTGCTCGGGGGAGGACACTCTAATGGAGTCTTATTACCACTCTCACCTGAACTTGACGGCTGCACTGCCCCATGCTTACTAGTGTCTAGCAATGGCTCTACAGGAGTCTGTCTATCCACCACTGACAGTTCCACTCTGGCCTTATCAACAATATGTACCTGCCGGGGTTGTGTCTGACTACCGCTAACAATATCTGTGGGTGGCTGCACTCTGTTGGTGTCAAAAGACCCCCATAAGTTTACTAAAGAAATTGGTTTTACCGAGGGACTTTTCCCTCGTTTTTTCCGGCACCAATCCTCCAAGTGCCCCGTTTTCTAGGAATACTGGCAAAATCTGACACTTTTTCTTGACCCTCTGGCAACACTGTCCTCACTTACTTTCGTAGAACTAACATGCTCTGGGGTTGCAGTGTTCCCGCTAGTGTCACTTGACATTAACATGCCTTTACCAGAAGAAGGGTTCACAAAAAATGGTTGGTTCACTCTCCTACCCTTAACAAATAACTGAGGCTTACGTTCATGCTTATGAATTATACTATAGTTATTTGCTACAACAGCAGCCTCAGCTAGGGTATCTACCTTTTCCCACTAGGTATGTAGCCACATCCCTATCTATCTTACCAGTGAAGTTCTCCAAGATTATTAATTCTTTAAGTTTACAGAAAACATCAACTTTTTTAGAATGCAACCATTGATCAAATAAGTCTGTGAGTACTCTAGCATATTCCACATGAGTCTGATCTTTCTGTTTAAAGATGGATCTAAATTTAAGCCTATATGCCTCTGGCACGAGTTCATATGCTTTGAGAATGGCATCTTTTAAACAATGATAGTTAGCATTTTGATCAACAGATAGAGAAATATAAGCCTCTTGAGCCTTTCCTTTCAAAACACTCTGCAGCAGTACTGTCCAAGAGTCTTTTGGCCACGAGGGACGACCTGCCACCTTTCCAAACATATGGATATACTTGGTGACATCTTGCTCATTAAAGGGAGGTACTAGCTTAATGTTCCTAGCAACATCAAAAGATTCCTTGGCAGATGAACTACCAGCTCTAGGTAAGCTATAAGGGTGCTTCAGTCTGAATTCGTGATCCATTTCCTTTTGTCACATTTGAGCCTGTAATTCTATTTCCCTCATTTTGGCATTCCATTCTTGTTCTCTAATTTTTGCTTGCACTTCAAGTTCCCTCAACCTAATTCTGGCTAACTCAAGTTGCACTTTGTCACCAGTATCATGAGCAGAAAAATCACTAGGGTCGGGTATCTCCGATGCCAAAGGCTCAGGGTCAACACCTTGTGCAGTATCAAATGGCTCAGAACTAGCTATAGAGGACTCACTTTGTTCAAACATGGTGTCCAATATTAAATCAAGTAACTTAGTCTTAGTGACTGAGGCAGGAAATCTCAACTGTAAGGCCTGGGCATGCAATATGAGCTCGTGTTTTGTGAGTGTTTTCACTCTGTTTGGGGATGGCTTAGAATCCAAAAATGTTTTCACATCACTATCACTCATTAGGGCCATGATTACTGATTATAGTTAAGTAGGTAAGAGTAAGCACTGTGTATGTGGCCAAGGTTGCCAATATTATGTCACAGAGCTATCCTGGCAGGAGGTCGCCAAATTGTTATGGGGGTGTATATTACGGTGCACTCTTAACCCTTAATTAAGCACCAAAAGGGATAAGATAAAGTTTGCAAGAAAACTAACTTAACTTTACTGTACACTATAACATACACAACCAAAGAAGAAACCAGGGTTCGTTTTACAAAAGGGAGGATTCATATAGGCCTCAGAATACAAATATAAAACAAGTTATTTCTTACCTAACCAGAATACACTCAGTGGAAGCTAAGTACTCACAAAGCTCGAGGAAACGTGGAGACTTCGAAGGTTAAATCCAGATATAATTCACACACTAGTGTAAATGGAGGAGTGAATAAAAAATGGGAAATGGTGCACAAACAGTGTGTTTTGTAATCAAAGTCACGTATTGAGTAGTGTTGGGGAAAAGTGCAACACAATGTGACAAAAGTGTAACGTGACAGTATTTGTGTACAAATGACAAAATGTGTACAAGGATGTGTGTACAAAATGAGATAAAAATCTGTCTCTTCACACTTTCCTGGAGCTTAAAAAGGAACTTACTCCGCCCTTCTCAGCTAATTAACCACTAGGCTGTCTTAAAAATAATCTCTGTCCATACAGAAACAATAGAGGCACCTGCTACCAATGAGGGCCTCATACACTCCACACAGAACCAATTGTGTGCCATCAAGAATGTGACGAAAGCGACATTTAGGCTTCTAATTGGCAAACATCCCTACTTTGCTCCTCCCACATTATGTCACACCCACAGTTCAAGGACAAGAGGAACTTCCTGCGTAACTTGTGAGAAAAACATCTGGTGTCTTATCAGCTGAGAAGGCAAAAGTGACCGCTTGGTTTTACCCTTACAAGCAGCAAAACTGATAAGAAAAAGATTTTATGTTATTGATGGCTCGCTTCTCTCCCGTTTCATTATCACCTTATCCTCTATTTCACTCACTCGCTACTGGGGTAACTACGCCAGTGACAATATATATATATATATATATATATATATATATATATATATATGGAGCCTCTGTGGTACAGTGGTAGAGTGTGCGTTTTCGAACACGGGTGAGCCAGGGTTTGCGCCCCGCTTGGGTAATAAACTTTGGGAGTGTTCACCCAGCCATGTACTGCTTTGGCGGACACAAGGGGTGCTGTGGTTGAACCAGTGTCGCATACTGTAAAGTATGCTTGCACCCAGTCGGCTTGCGCGGGCCGATTACACTTGGTTCACAGACTACACACACATCCAAAGCCACTCCAACACGACAATTACACTTAAAAGCACTTCTCACCCTACATACAATCTCAGCTAGGCAGCCTAAGCCACTTGGTAGAGATACAATGGCTGTACCGTCCCCACTTCGGTCGGGATAGGCCGGTCCTGCAGTGGATACTCAAACGGCTGATGATATATATATATATATATATATATATATATATATATATATATATATATATATATATATATATATATATATATATATATATATATACTGTGTGTGTAGGGTCTCATTTTTACCTGATAACCATATACCCACATATCTTATTAATCAAGAAACTTCATATTGTCTAGCTTATATTCGATAAATCCACGAGGGCTATCGTGTTATTTACTCATATCTCTTCCAAGGGGCCCAACATTAAAATAAATAAAGCAAAGATTCTGTGTGTGGTCATTCGGGAGGGTCATGCAGAAATCATAATTATATTATCAGTGATCATTTTCAAACTACTATACGACATAGGGTACTGGTTTTACACTTGACCACTCTCATTTTATAAGGAATTACATTGGCTTGTAAAGGAAAGCTGGATTTATAACCATATCAAAAAAATACGTGAACTTCGCAAACTATTAAACACTGAACTTGCTGCCTTTTCGAAGTAGTTTACGTGAACGTCCACTGTGTGAGCCTTCATGACATAGTTAATACAATATATAACGGCTATATTGCATAAATCTATGCTATAGTATAACTTAATAAACTGATCGCTGGGAATCCGGTAAGCTACCATTAAAAACGGATGCACCAACTGTACAGTGTAATATTGGAATGAACATTATAAAAACATTACTTTCTCCTAGAAGAAATAGTTTTTCATGTAATATGGATTCCATATTGCAGTATTATAATACTTCAGTGTTTGTCTTTATATGGTGTTTCAGGTTTCACCTCCAAAACATAATCATAATAATATAACAATGTAACATGCTACAAACTTATAAATAGAACCTAAATAAATACTGAATTGTGTGTCATCAAGTGTTAAAGGCAAAGCTTACATATCAGTCTTGGACGTCCTTAGCCACGCATGCACACACCCATATTACCATTGTCACACACATTTCATACTCACTATACTCACCCTACCCCCCACCACACGTATTATGTTCATTAACACTGCACACTGTCAGGCTGGCAATACTGAAACAAAGGATCAAGATTGTGACTAGTGCGTGAGAGCTGGAAAGCTCCCACAATATGCTTCATAAATGTATTTTGAGAGTTCCATATAGGCTGTTTGTATTTTCCATAAGAAATGGCTGTTCATCAGTATGTTCACTTTAATTACTGACATAACTAGAACAGGAACCTCAGCAGTGACACTACAACTCACCACCGTAGCTATGAGGATTGGAGGTGTCAGCGGCCACCTCCCCACTAACTGGTATCTGCCACTGAACACACGATTACCTTTAACATTAACGAAAATATCATTGTGGGTATGGCTACCCCATGACTATTACTGAAACACAAACTATGCAAATAAGTGCTGATGACTGGTTAACGTAATCTGTAATGAGATGGTGATGTATTGCACTTGTATTTTGACACAGTATTAAATTTTACGTAAACATACTAAATGCAACGTCATTACTCATTAGCATAAACTGATAATGTGTGTGTGTGTGTGTGTGTGTGTGTGTGTGTGTGTGTGTGTGTGTGTCTACTGATAGCCAGCTGAAAAGTTTTAGAGAGAGAGAGAGAGAAAGAGAGAGAGAGAGAGAGTCAAGGCTGAGGAGCAGGCTGTATGTTTTCCGTTAACGAGGGAGGGGGTATCCTAGTGTGTAATCGGGTCTCTATAAAGATATTAAAAATAAATAGGTTTATTATTATTTAGGAGTCAAGATATCATTGACATCTTAATAATGTGACTCTTTGGTCTTGTAGTATGTAAATCTTGAGATATGGTTAAAGTTACTGTGCTAGTCAAAGAAAGGAGAAGTTAAAGATGAATACAGGGAGTTGATCTTGATTTAATATCTTCAAGGAAAGTCTAAGTTGAGCAGTGTATGTATTACACAGGAACGTAATTTACTAAGTGTCGTCGGACCCTTTTCTTATTTTCTCTCTCCACAACCATTCAGTTCTATGGCTAGCCTCTTTCTGATCTCTAATCCCTACATTCTTGTGTTAGCAGGGCTCGTGTCACATCGGCTACACTGTCGTTGGAAGATTCTACAACCCTGTATGTCTGAGTGTATGTAGTGCTTCTGGTGCCCACTGGCATACTGTTGATTAAGTCTTTAGTGAACTCATTTCCTTTTGGTCGATTTTCGCTGACACACTTCCTATGTCACACCCTGGCTGGTGCTTCTATCTATCTATCTATCTATCTGTCTATCTATGAGTTGTATTATTATAATATGGAGTCCTGACATCGCTCGGTCATGCCAGCTGGCGGTCCTCCAACAGCAATCATCATTGACATATGCTAATCTACTAATACATAACACTGATAATAATATTGCAGAGATATAATATTCATGTTAATATTGCAATGATCCAGTAATATTATATTTTGAACAAGTTGTATACATAACTGAACAAATGCAATATAGTTAAATTGACTATAGAATATTGTATGACATATTGTAAGATGTGTATGTACAACAGTCATATGCTTATATGCAAAAAAAAATAAGTTCAAAGTTAAGATAACAGTAAGAGCTATTAATATTTTATACAGAGATAATGATGCTGGTATACTTCTATGTCATGTGTCATTCACTGTTCTTTTTTTTATAATAAAATTAATACTATATACAAAATATGTACACTTCATTCAGGGGGGTTTACTTGAATTCGTACTTTACCCTCACTAAATACTGACTCCAAGTTTGTAATTCTTGCATGCATTCTGGCATTCCGAACAGCACTACTGCAAATACAATACAGATTATAAAGACAGTAGGTGCTGGGCTATACACATAATATGGGTTGAACATACTTAAACTCAAATCTTCCCAGAGCTTCATTGTTTCATTGATTAGTTGCATAGTTTCAAACTTAGGTGAAGTCAGTACTTGTGCTCATGTTTAAGTCTTGTCATGCTATGTCTATGTCTATGTCTATGTCTATGTCATGCTATGTCTATGTCATGCTATGTATGTCATGCTATGTCTGTCATGCTATGTCTATGCCATGCTATGTCTGTCATGCTATGTCTGTCATGCTATGTCTGTTAAGTTGGTGGTAATAATGCCATTTGCCCTTTTTCCCATTTTATGTATATTTAAGAAAAGAATTCATCCTGTGTCGAACTTTGTGTTCGAATCTGTCAGTTATCAAACCGACCTGATGAAAGGGTTGGCTGTTTACTGACGAGTTAGTGAGAATAAAACCAGCAGTCGAAGAGGTTGTCTTCCTCCTTCCCTTGCCTGTGCCCAGACTTTATTACAAGCTATCTAGGCATTCTCTCGCAACTTATGATGGACGGAAGTGATAGTGGCAAACCGGCATCGTCAACCTCAGCCCGAGGAGACAGCCTTACGACGGAACTTCGTCTGATCCCGGAATTTGACGGTACTTCGCACTCGGTGGTAGAGTGGATCGAAAAGCTGGAGCTGGTTTGTCGGCTACGAGGGATCTCTGATCTACACACCATTGTGCCACTGCGACTCACAGGCGGGGCTTTCTCTGTTTATCAGCAGCTCAGCAGCGTAGACAAGGGGAACTTCGACACCATAAAGGATGCACTCACCTCGGCATTTGCTGCAGACAAGTTTGTTGCCTATGAGCAGTTTGTGGACCGTAGGCTGCGTGATGGCGAGTCTGTTGACGTGTACTTGGCTGACCTGCGCCACCTGGCTACACGATTTGGAGGAATGACCGACGCCGGTGTATGTTGTGCTTTTTTAGCTGGTCTTCCAGAAGCTGTTCGCCACATTCTGAGAGCTGGTTCACGCATGGAAACTATGGATATTAACCAACTTCTGAACCGTGCTCGAGCTGTTCTAGCAGATAATTACCTCGATGATGGGGCATCAGCACAACCAGCCGGCTCCAGACAGCACACAGTGGCTCCTGCATTAGTTGGTGTTGGTGGTGTGCGCTGCCATTCCTGTAACCAGCCGAACCACTACGCTCGTGACTGCCAGGCTGGACGCAGTGTGTGCAGAGGTAGAGGTGGGCGAGGTAATGTGCGCTGCTTCAGATGCGGGGGACGAGGCCACATCGCTACCTCATGCCCTTCGGGAAATGGATCAGGAGAGGTGGGACCAGCGCCAGCCTCCTCTCCAGACCGTCAGTGAGAGGCGCTTTACCAGTGACTCGCTTGGTTGTTGATGGAAAGAACTGTGATGCCCTGGTAGACACCGGCTGTACTCAGAGTATTGCACACGTTTCCATGTGCTCTCGCTGGACCAAAGGAAATATCAGTGTGAGGACAGTAAGTGGTGAGCTTTATATGTGTATGGGAACAGGTGTGGTAACAGTCCAGCTACTGTCAGGAGTGTCTGTGTCTGTGAATGTGATTGTAGTGCCTTCCAAGCCGCTTAATTTTGACTTTATTCTGGGCATGAACGGTGTTGAAGCCCTTCAGGGAGTGACAGTGCATTCACCGGACAAAGTGCGATTTGGTATTGAGGAAGTGCAGGCTTCAGCCGTGACAGTACCTACCATACAACGAAATATTGTCGAGAGGGATTTTGAAGTAACATATGACAGTGCAGCTAAAAAGTGGACAGTGTTGTGGAACTGGCGTGATAACTCAGAGCCTCCACGACTACTGAATACTGTCTCTGAATACAGGGTGCCGAATGAAGCTCGAAAAGAATATGAAAATGAACTGTGTGAATGGATTAAGGACGGATGGCTAGTTCCATACAACGAGAGTATACATGGCCCTGTGAAAGGAACTATCCCTCTGATGGCTGTCGTGCAGCAAAACAAGAAAAAAGTACGCCCTGTCCTTGATTTTCGTGAGTTGAATGCCCATCTTAATTTGCACACAGCTGAAGCGGACGTCTGCACCGAGAAGATACGGGAGTGGCGCAGGCGTGGACAGAGGGTCGCTCTCATTGACTTGCGCAAGGCTTACCTACAGATACACGTTCACAGATCGCTATGGTCGTCCCAGACAGTGGTGTTTCGTGGGAGACGTTACTGTTTGACTAGACTGGGCTTTGGACTGAACATCGCACCACTAGTATTGAAGGAGGTCCTGAGTCGTGTGTTGAGCATGGACGAGAAGATAAACCGCGCCACTTCACCATACCTGGACGATATTCTGGTGGACGAAAGTGTGGCGAGTGCAGCAGAAGTGGAATGTCACCTTAGTCATCACGGCCTGCTCTGTAAGCCTCCCGAGATTGTGTCTGAAGGAACTCGTGTGCTGGGCATTAGAGTCTGGGGGGAGCACGATCGTCTCGTCTGGAAGCGTGATAACGGCGTTGGCAAGCTACCTGAAAAGCTGACTAGGCGGACAGTGTTTTCACTCTGCGGGCAGCTTACGAGTCACCTTCCTGTTTGTGGCTGGTTGCGAGTGGCGGCGTCGTACATTAAAAGACGGGCCAATGAGGTCACGACTACGTGGGACGACGAGATTAATGACCTCAGTTTGCACTCGATGCTTGCGGACACGTTGGAGCGGGTGAAGAACTCAGACCCGGCCCGAGGACGATGGGATGTGGCGGGAGACGAAGCTATACTATGGGTAGATGCAAGTTCCCTCGCATTGGGAGCTGTGTTGGAGGTGAAAGGTGAAGTTATTGAAGACTCGTGTTGGTTACGATGGGACGAGTGCTCTCACATTAATCTTGCGGAGCTGGACGCTGTTATTAAGGGGATAAATCTTGCAATCTCCTGGAAGATGAAACAGCTGACTCTTATGACTGACTCAAGAACTGTGTTCCACTGGATCGCGGATGCTCTCTCAGGAAAATCTCGTTTGAAGACTAGAGCTTCCAGTGAAATGTTGATCCGCAGGCGCCTAGAGACTTTTAAATCTATCATCGTCGAGTATAATCTGTGTCTGGAAGTAAAGTTTGTGTCTTCTACTGAAAACAAAGCAGATGCGCTAACACGAGTACCGAAGAGGTGGATGACACTAGCAAACGGGCAGACAAGCTGTGCAGCTGTTGCCAGTGTTTCAGACAGGGACATCGTTAACATTCATGAAACCAGCGGGCATCCCGGCATCAAGTGTACACTGTACTTCTGCAGAAGGCTCTATCCTACGGTTCAGAGGCAGCAGGTTCGCAGTGTTCTTCAGAGTTGTCAAGAATGTCAATCCTTTGATCCGGCACCAGAGAAGTGGAAGAAAGGGGAGTTGGGGGTTTCAGAGATCTGGAGCAGAGTTAGCATGGACGTCTGTCATGTCAGAAACCAGCACTATCTGACGCTCATCGACTGCGGGCCAACACGTTATGCCATCTGGAAAAGACTCAGGCGGCAAGATGTCATCAGTGTTGTTGAACAGCTAGAGTCTGTGTTTTATGAACGTGGAGCACCTAAGGAGCTATTAACTGACAATGCTGCCAGCTTCCGTAGCTCAACGATCAAAGAGTTCGCCAGGCGTTGGGGTATGATCATCAGGTATCGGTGTGCCAACGCTCCATCTGGTAATGGAATATCAGAGAGAAATCATCGAACTGTGAAAACTATACTGGCACGGAAAGGCTGTTCCGTAGCTGAAGCAGTGTACCGCTACAACGTTATGCCACGAGGTGATGATGCCTCATCTGCCTCTGCCAACCAGATATTTAGATACGAGGTCAGACTGCTGGGTATCGACGGAGTAACTCTGCAAGATCAGCCGGTGGAAGAACAACATCGCTTCAGCGTCGGTGATCGTGTATGGATCCGGCATCCCAGCAGACGCTGCGATTCTCGAAGCACAAAGGGCACAGTAACGCGAGTTGTATCTGCCCAGAACGTCGAGGTGGATGGTATGCCTCGTCATGTGCGTGACCTAAGGCTGGCAACATCGCTGTCTACTGCCCCAGAGGATTCACTAGCTGAAGAAAGCCCTGAATCGGAAACAGATGATGATTTGCTAATCGATGTGAGAGGTCCTTCGAATGAGTCTACGTCAAGTGATACGTCAAGTGAAGACGAAGTAGATAGTCCAGGGAGACCACTGCCCCGTCGAGGTTCTAGGGAGCGCCGTCCAGTACGGCCGTTCCAATATAGTGATCTTTAGAAGATCAGGGGGGAGTGTTATGTCTTGTCATGCTATGTCTTGTCATGCTATGTCTATGTCATGCTATGTCTGTCATGCTATGTCTGTCATGCTATGTCTGTCATGCTATGTCTATGTCATGCTATGTCTATGTCATGCTATGTCTATGTCATGCTATGTCTATGTCATGCTATGTCTATGTCATGCTATGTCTATGTCATGCTATGTCTATGTCATGCTATGTCTATGTCATGCTATGTCTATGTCATGCTATGTCTATGTCATGCTATGTCTATGTCATGCTATGTCTATGTCATGCTATGTCTATGTCATGCTATGTCTATGTCATGCTATGTCTATGTCATGCTATGTCTATGTCATGCTATGTCTATGTCATGCTATGTCTATGTCATGCTATGTCTATGTCATGCTATGTCTATGTCATGCTATGTCTATGTCATGCTATGTCTATGTCATGCTATGTCTATGTCATGCTATGTCTATGTCATGCTATGTCTATGTCATGCTATGTCTATGTCATGCTATGTCTATGTCATGCTATGTCTATGTCATGCTATGTCTATGTCATGCTATGTCTATGTCATGCTATGTCTATGTCATGCTATGTCTATGTCATGCTATGTCTATGTCATGCTATGTCTATGTCATGCTATGTCTATGTCATGCTATGTCTATGTCATGCTATGTCTATGTCATGCTATGTCTATGTCATGCTATGTCTATGTCATGCTATGTCTATGTCATGCTATGTCTATGTCATGCTATGTCTATGTCATGCTATGTCTATGTCATGCTATGTCTATGTCATGCTATGTCTATGTCATGCTATGTCTATGTCATGCTATGTCTATGTCATGCTATGTCTATGTCATGCTATGTCTATGTCATGCTATGTCTATGTCATGCTATGTCTATGTCATGCTATGTCTATGTCATGCTATGTCTATGTCATGCTATGTCTATGTCATGCTATGTCTATGTCATGCTATGTCTATGTCATGCTATGTCTATGTCATGCTATGTCTATGTCATGCTATGTCTATGTCATGCTATGTCTATGTCATGCTATGTCTATGTCATGCTATGTCTATGTCATGCTATGTCTATGTCATGCTATGTCTATGTCATGCTATGTCTATGTCATGCTATGTCTATGTCATGCTATGTCTATGTCATGCTATGTCTATGTCATGCTATGTCTATGTCATGCTATGTCTATGTCATGCTATGTCTATGTCATGCTATGTCTATGTCATGCTATGTCTATGTCATGCTATGTCTATGTCATGCTATGTCTATGTCATGCTATGTCTATGTCATGCTATGTCTATGTCATGCTATGTCTATGTCATGCTATGTCTATGTCATGCTATGTCTATGTCATGCTATGTCTATGTCATGCTATGTCTATGTCATGCTATGTCTATGTCATGCTATGTCTATGTCATGCTATGTCTATGTCATGCTATGTCTATGTCATGCTATGTCTATGTCATGCTATGTCTATGTCATGCTATGTCTATGTCATGCTATGTCTATGTCATGCTATGTCTATGTCATGCTATGTCTATGTCATGCTATGTCTATGTCATGCTATGTCTATGTCATGCTATGTCTATGTCATGCTATGTCTATGTCATGCTATGTCTATGTCATGCTATGTCTATGTCATGCTATGTCTATGTCATGCTATGTCTATGTCATGCTATGTCTATGTCATGCTATGTCTATGTCATGCTATGTCTATGTCATGCTATGTCTATGTCATGCTATGTCTATGTCATGCTATGTCTATGTCATGCTATGTCTATGTCATGCTATGTCTATGTCATGCTATGTCTATGTCATGCTATGTCTATGTCATGCTATGTCTATGTCATGCTATGTCTATGTCATGCTATGTCTATGTCATGCTATGTCTATGTCATGCTATGTCTATGTCATGCTATGTCTATGTCATGCTATGTCTATGTCATGCTATGTCTATGTCATGCTATGTCTATGTCATGCTATGTCTATGTCATGCTATGTCTATGTCATGCTATGTCTATGTCATGCTATGTCTATGTCATGCTATGTCTATGTCATGCTATGTCTATGTCATGCTATGTCTATGTCATGCTATGTCTATGTCATGCTATGTCTATGTCATGCTATGTCTATGTCATGCTATGTCTATGTCATGCTATGTCTATGTCATGCTATGTCTATGTCATGCTATGTCTATGTCATGCTATGTCTATGTCATGCTATGTCTATGTCATGCTATGTCTATGTCATGCTATGTCTATGTCATGCTATGTCTATGTCATGCTATGTCTATGTCATGCTATGTCTATGTCATGCTATGTCTATGTCATGCTATGTCTATGTCATGCTATGTCTATGTCATGCTATGTCTATGTCATGCTATGTCTATGTCATGCTATGTCTATGTCATGCTATGTCTATGTCATGCTATGTCTATGTCATGCTATGTCTATGTCATGCTATGTCTATGTCATGCTATGTCTATGTCATGCTATGTCTATGTCATGCTATGTCTATGTCATGCTATGTCTATGTCATGCTATGTCTATGTCATGCTATGTCTATGTCATGCTATGTCTATGTCATGCTATGTCTATGTCATGCTATGTCTATGTCATGCTATGTCTATGTCATGCTATGTCTATGTCATGCTATGTCTATGTCATGCTATGTCTATGTCATGCTATGTCTATGTCATGCTATGTCTATGTCATGCTATGTCTATGTCATGCTATGTCTATGTCATGCTATGTCTATGTCATGCTATGTCTATGTCATGCTATGTCTATGTCATGCTATGTCTATGTCATGCTATGTCTATGTCATGCTATGTCTATGTCATGCTATGTCTATGTCATGCTATGTCTATGTCATGCTATGTCTATGTCATGCTATGTCTATGTCATGCTATGTCTATGTCATGCTATGTCTATGTCATGCTATGTCTATGTCATGCTATGTCTATGTCATGCTATGTCTATGTCATGCTATGTCTATGTCATGCTATGTCTATGTCATGCTATGTCTATGTCATGCTATGTCTATGTCATGCTATGTCTATGTCATGCTATGTCTATGTCATGCTATGTCTATGTCATGCTATGTCTATGTCATGCTATGTCTATGTCATGCTATGTCTATGTCATGCTATGTCTATGTCATGCTATGTCTATGTCATGCTATGTCTATGTCATGCTATGTCTATGTCATGCTATGTCTATGTCATGCTATGTCTATGTCATGCTATGTCTATGTCATGCTATGTCTATGTCATGCTATGTCTATGTCATGCTATGTCTATGTCATGCTATGTCTATGTCATGCTATGTCTATGTCATGCTATGTCTATGTCATGCTATGTCTATGTCATGCTATGTCTATGTCATGCTATGTCTATGTCATGCTATGTCTATGTCATGCTATGTCTATGTCATGCTATGTCTATGTCATGCTATGTCTATGTCATGCTATGTCTATGTCATGCTATGTCTATGTCATGCTATGTCTATGTCATGCTATGTCTATGTCATGCTATGTCTATGTCATGCTATGTCTATGTCATGCTATGTCTATGTCATGCTATGTCTATGTCATGCTATGTCTATGTCATGCTATGTCTATGTCATGCTATGTCTATGTCATGCTATGTCTATGTCATGCTATGTCTATGTCATGCTATGTCTATGTCATGCTATGTCTATGTCATGCTATGTCTATGTCATGCTATGTCTATGTCATGCTATGTCTATGTCATGCTATGTCTATGTCATGCTATGTCTATGTCATGCTATGTCTATGTCATGCTATGTCTATGTCATGCTATGTCTATGTCATGCTATGTCTATGTCATGCTATGTCTATGTCATGCTATGTCTATGTCATGCTATGTCTATGTCATGCTATGTCTATGTCATGCTATGTCTATGTCATGCTATGTCTATGTCATGCTATGTCTATGTCATGCTATGTCTATGTCATGCTATGTCTATGTCATGCTATGTCTATGTCATGCTATGTCTATGTCATGCTATGTCTATGTCATGCTATGTCTATGTCATGCTATGTCTATGTCATGCTATGTCTATGTCATGCTATGTCTATGTCATGCTATGTCTATGTCATGCTATGTCTATGTCATGCTATGTCTATGTCATGCTATGTCTATGTCATGCTATGTCTATGTCATGCTATGTCTATGTCATGCTATGTCTATGTCATGCTATGTCTATGTCATGCTATGTCTATGTCATGCTATGTCTATGTCATGCTATGTCTATGTCATGCTATGTCTATGTCATGCTATGTCTATGTCATGCTATGTCTATGTCATGCTATGTCTATGTCATGCTATGTCTATGTCATGCTATGTCTATGTCATGCTATGTCTATGTCATGCTATGTCTATGTCATGCTATGTCTATGTCATGCTATGTCTATGTCATGCTATGTCTATGTCATGCTATGTCTATGTCAAGCTATGTCTATGTCATGCTATGTCTATGTCATGCTATGTCTATGTCATGCTATGTCTATGTCATTCTATGTCTATGTCATGCTATGTCTATGTCATGCTATGTCTATGTCATGCTATGTCTATGTCATGCTATGTCTATGTCATGCTATGTCTATGTCATGCTATGTCTATGTCATGCTATGTCTATGTCATGCTATGTCTATGTCATGCTATGTCTATGTCATGCTATGTCTATGTCATGCTATGTCTATGTCATGCTATGTCTATGTCATGCTATGTCTATGTCATGCTATGTCTATGTCATGCTATGTCTATGTCAAGCTATGGCTAACTCATGAAAATTCTATGTCATGCTATGTCTATGTCATGCTATGTCTATGTCATGCTATGTCTATGTCATGCTATGTCTATGTCATGCTATGTCTATGTCATGCTATGTCTATGTCATGATATGTCTATGTCTTGCTATGTCTATGTCATGCTATGTCTATGTCATGCTATGTCTATGTCATGCTATGTCTATGTCATGCTATGTCTATGTCATGCTATGTCTACGTCCTGCTATGTCTATGTCATGCTATGTCTATGTCAAGCTATGTCTATGTCATGCTATGTCTATGTCATGCTATGTCTATGTCATGCTATGTCTATGTCATGCTATGTCTATGTCATGCTATGTCTATGTCATGCTATGTCTATGTCATGCTATGTCTATGTCATGATATGACTATGTCATGCTATGTCTATGTCATGCTATGTCTATGTCATGCTATGTCTATGTCATTCTATGTCTATGTCATGCTATGGCTATGTCTATGTCATGCTATGGCTATGTCTATGTCATGCTATGTCTATGTCATGCTATGTCTATGTCATGCTATGTCTATGTCATGCTATGTCTATGTCATGCTATGTCTATGTCATGCTATGTCTATGTCATGCTATGTCTATGTCATGCTATGTCTATGTCATGCTATGTCTATGTCATGCTATGTCTATGTCATGCTATGTCTATGTCATGCTATGTCTATGTCATGCTATGTCTATGTCATGCTATGTCTATGTCATGCTATGTCTATGTCATGCTATGTCTATGTCATGCTATGTCTATGTCATGCTATGTCTATGTCATGCTATGTCTATGTCATGCTATGTCTATGTCATGCTATGTCTATGTCATGCTATGTCTATGTCATGCTATGTCTATGTCATGCTATGTCTATGTCATGCTATGTCTATGTCATGCTATGTCTATGTCATGCTATGTCTATGTCATGCTATGTCTATGTCATGCTATGTCTATGTCATGCTATGTCTATGTCATGCTATGTCTATGTCATGCTATGTCTATGTCAAGCTATGTCTATGTCATGCTATGTCTATGTCATGCTATGTCTATGTCATGCTATGTCTATGTCATGCTATGTCTATGTCATGCTATGTCTATGTCATGCTATGTCTATGTCATGCTATGTCTATGTCATGCTATGTCTATGTCATGCTATGTCTATGTCATGCTATGTCTATGTCATGCTATGTCTATGTCATGCTATGTCTATGTCATGCTATGTCTATGTCATGCTATGTCTATGTCATGCTATGTCTATGTCTATGTCATGCTATGTCTATGTCTATGTCATGCTATGTCTATGTCTATGTCATGCTATGTCTATGTCTATGTCATGCTATGTCTATGTCTATGTCATGCTATGTCTATGTCTATGTCATGCTATGTCTATGTCTATGTCATGCTATGGCTATGTCTATGTCATGCTATGGCTATGTCATGCTATGTCTATGTCATGCTATGTCTATGTCATGCTATGTCTATGTCATGCTATGTCTATGTCATGCTATGTCTATGTCATGCTATGTCTATGTCATGCTATGTCTATGTCATGCTATGTCTATGTCATGCTATGTCTATGTCATGCTATGTCTATGTCATGCTATGTCTATGTCATGCTATGTCTATGTCATGCTATGTCTATGTCATGCTATGTCTATGTCATGCTATGTCTATGTCATGCTATGTCTATGTCATGCTATGTCTATGTCATGCTATGTCTATGTCATGCTATGTCTATGTCATGCTATGTCTATGTCATGCTATGTCTATGTCATGCTATGTCTATGTCATGCTATGTCTATGTCATGCTATGTCTATGTCATGCTATGTCTATGTCATGCTATGTCTATGTCATGCTATGTCTATGTCATGCTATGTCTATGTCATGCTATGTCTATGTCATGCTATGTCTATGTCATGCTATGTCTATGTCATGCTATGTCTATGTCATGCTATGTCTATGTCATGCTATGTCTATGTCATGCTATGTCTATGTCATGCTATGTCTATGTCATGCTATGTCTATGTCATGCTATGTCTATGTCATGCTATGTCTATGTCATGCTATGTCTATGTCATGCTATGTCTATGTCATGCTATGTCTATGTCATGCTATGTCTATGTCATGCTATGTCTATGTCATGCTATGTCTATGTCATGCTATGTCTATGTCATGCTATGTCTATGTCATGCTATGTCTATGTCATGCTATGTCTATGTCATGCTATGTCTATGTCATGCTATGTCTATGTCATGCTATGTCTATGTCATGCTATGTCTATGTCATGCTATGTCTATGTCATGCTATGTCTATGTCATGCTATGTCTATGTCATGCTATGTCTATGTCATGCTATGTCTATGTCATGCTATGTCTATGTCATGCTATGTCTATGTCATGCTATGTCTATGTCATGCTATGTCTATGTCATGCTATGTCTATGTCATGCTATGTCTATGTCATGCTATGTCTATGTCATGCTATGTCTATGTCATGCTATGTCTATGTCATGCTATGTCTATGTCATGCTATGTCTATGTCATGCTATGTCTATGTCATGCTATGTCTATGTCATGCTATGTCTATGTCATGCTATGTCTATGTCATGCTATGTCTATGTCATGCTATGTCTATGTCATGCTATGTCTATGTCATGCTATGTCTATGTCATGCTATGTCTATGTCATGCTATGTCTATGTCATGCTATGTCTATGTCATGCTATGTCTATGTCATGCTATGTCTATGTCATGCTATGTCTATGTCATGCTATGTCTATGTCATGCTATGTCTATGTCATGCTATGTCTATGTCATGCTATGTCTATGTCATGCTATGTCTATGTCATGCTATGTCTATGTCATGCTATGTCTATGTCATGCTATGTCTATGTCATGCTATGTCTATGTCATGCTATGTCTATGTCATGCTATGTCTATGTCATGCTATGTCTATGTCATGCTATGTCTATGTCATGCTATGTCTATGTCATGCTATGTCTATGTCATGCTATGTCTATGTCATGCTATGTCTATGTCATGCTATGTCTATGTCATGCTATGTCTATGTCATGCTATGTCTATGTCATGCTATGTCTATGTCATGCTATGTCTATGTCATGCTATGTCTATGTCATGCTATGTCTATGTCATGCTATGTCTATGTCATGCTATGTCTATGTCATGCTATGTCTATGTCATGCTATGTCTATGTCATGCTATGTCTATGTCATGCTATGTCTATGTCATGCTATGTCTATGTCATGCTATGTCTATGTCATGCTATGTCTATGTCATGCTATGTCTATGTCATGCTATGTCTATGTCATGCTATGTCTATGTCATGCTATGTCTATGTCATGCTATGTCTATGTAATGCTATGTCTATTTCATGCTATGTCTATGTCATTCTATGTCTATTTCATGCTATGTCTATGTCATGCTATGTCTAGGTAATGCTATGTCTATGTCATGCTATGTCTATGTCATGCTATGTCTATGTCATGCTATGTCTATGTCATGCTATGTCTATGTCATGCTATGTCTATGTCATGCTATGTCTATGTCATGCTTTGTCTTTTTCTTGCTATGTCTATGTCATGCTATGTCTATGTCATGCTATGTCTATGTCATGCTATGTCTATGTCATGCTATGTCTATGTCATGCTATGTCTATGTCATGCTATGTCTATGTCATGCTATGTCTATGTCATGCTATGTCTATGTCATGCTATGTCTATGTCATGCTATGTCTATGTCATGCTATGGCTATGTCTATGTCATGCTATGTCTATGTCATGCTATGTCTATGTCATGCTATGTCTATGTCATGCTATGTCTATGTCATGCTATGTCTATGTCATGCTATGTCTATGTCATGCTATGTCTATGTCATGCTATGTCTATGTCATGCTATGTCTATGTCATGCTATGTCTATGTCATGCTATGTCTATGTCATGCTATGTCTATGTCATGCTATGTCTATGTCATGCTATGTCTATGTCATGCTATGTCTATGTCATGCTATGTCTATGTCATGCTATGTCTATGTCATGCTATGTCTATGTCATGCTATGTCTATGTCATGCTATGTCTATGTCATGCTATGTCTATGTCATGCTATGTCTATGTCATGCTATGTCTATGTCATGCTATGTCTATGTCATGCTATGTCTATGTCATGCTATGTCTATGTCATGCTATGTCTATGTCATGCTATGTCTATGTCATGCTATGTCTATGTCATGCTATGTCTATGTCATGCTATGTCTATGTCATGCTATGTCTATGTCATGCTATGTCTATGTCATGCTATGTCTATGTCATGCTATGTCTATGTCATGCTATGTCTATGTCATGCTATGTCTATGTCATGCTATGTCTATGTCATGCTATGTCTATGTCATGCTATGTCTATGTCATGCTATGTCTATGTCATGCTATGTCTATGTCATGCTATGTCTATGTCATGCTATGTCTATGTCATGCTATGTCTATGTCATGCTATGTCTATGTCATGCTATGTCTATGTCATGCTATGTCTATGTCATGCTATGTCTATGTCATGCTATGTCTATGTCATGCTATGTCTATGTCATGCTATGTCTATGTCATGCTATGTCTATGTCATGCTATGTCTATGTCATGCTATGTCTATGTCATGCTATGTCTATGTCATGCTATGTCTATGTCATGCTATGTCTATGTCATGCTATGTCTATGTCATGCTATGTCTATGTCATGCTATGTCTATGTCATGCTATGTCTATGTCATGCTATGTCTATGTCATGCTATGTCTATGTCATGCTATGTCTATGTCATGCTATGTCTATGTCATGCTATGTCTATGTCATGCTATGTCTATGTCATGCTATGTCTATGTCATGCTATGTCTATGTCATGCTATGTCTATGTCATGCTATGTCTATGTCATGCTATGTCTATGTCATGCTATGTCTATGTCATGCTATGTCTATGTCATGCTATGTCTATGTCATGCTATGTCTATGTCATGCTATGTCTATGTCATGCTATGTCTATGTCATGCTATGTCTATGTCATGCTATGTCTATGTCATGCTATGTCTATGTCATGCTATGTCTATGTCATGCTATGTCTATGTCATGCTATGTCTATGTCATGCTATGTCTATGTCATGCTATGTCTATGTCATGCTATGTCTATGTCATGCTATGTCTATGTCATGCTATGTCTATGTCATGCTATGTCTATGTCATGCTATGTCTATGTCATGCTATGTCTATGTCATGCTATGTCTATGTCATGCTATGTCTATGTCATGCTATGTCTATGTCATGCTATGTCTATGTCATGCTATGTCTATGTCATGCTATGTCTATGTCATGCTATGTCTATGTCATGCTATGTCTATGTCATGCTATGTCTATGTCATGCTATGTCTATGTCATGCTATGTCTATGTCATGCTATGTCTATGTCATGCTATGTCTATGTCATGCTATGTCTATGTCATGCTATGTCTATGTCATGCTATGTCTATGTCATGCTATGTCTATGTCATGCTATGTCTATGTCATGCTATGTCTATGTCATGCTATGTCTATGTCATGCTATGTCTATGTCATGCTATGTCTATGTCATGCTATGTCTATGTCATGCTATGTCTATGTCATGCTATGTCTATGTCATGCTATGTCTATGTCATGCTATGTCTATGTCATGCTATGTCTATGTCATGCTATGTCTATGTCATGCTATGTCTATGTCATGCTATGTCTATGTCATGCTATGTCTATGTCATGCTATGTCTATGTCATGCTATGTCTATGTCATGCTATGTCTATGTCATGCTATGTCTATGTCATGCTATGTCTATGTCATGCTATGTCTATGTCATGCTATGTCTATGTCATGCTATGTCTATGTCATGCTATGTCTATGTCATGCTATGTCTATGTCATGCTATGTCTATGTCATGCTATGTCTATGTCATGCTATGTCTATGTCATGCTATGTCTATGTCATGCTATGTCTATGTCATGCTATGTCTATGTCATGCTATGTCTATGTCATGCTATGTCTATGTCATGCTATGTCTATGTCATGCTATGTCTATGTCATGCTATGTCTATGTCATGCTATGTCTATGTCATGCTATGTCTATGTCATGCTATGTCTATGTCATGCTATGTCTATGTCATGCTATGTCTATGTCATGCTATGTCTATGTCATGCTATGTCTATGTCATGCTATGTCTATGTCATGCTATGTCTATGTCATGCTATGTCTATGTCATGCTATGTCTATGTCATGCTATGTCTATGTCATGCTATGTCTATGTCATGCTATGTCTATGTCATGCTATGTCTATGTCATGCTATGTCTATGTCATGCTATGTCTATGTCATGCTATGTCTATGTCATGCTATGTCTATGTCATGCTATGTCTATGTCATGCTATGTCTATGTCATGCTATGTCTATGTCATGCTATGTCTATGTCATGCTATGTCTATGTCATGCTATGTCTATGTCATGCTATGTCTATGTCATGCTATGTCTATGTCATGCTATGTCTATGTCATGCTATGTCTATGTCATGCTATGTCTATGTCATGCTATGTCTATGTCATGCTATGTCTATGTCATGCTATGTCTATGTCATGCTATGTCTATGTCATGCTATGTCTATGTCATGCTATGTCTATGTCATGCTATGTCTATGTCATGCTATGTCTATGTCATGCTATGTCTATGTCATGCTATGTCTATGTCATGCTATGTCTATGTCATGCTATGTCTATGTCATGCTATGTCTATGTCATGCTATGTCTATGTCATGCTATGTCTATGTCATGCTATGTCTATGTCATGCTATGTCTATGTCATGCTATGTCTATGTCATGCTATGTCTATGTCATGCTATGTCTATGTCATGCTATGTCTATGTCATGCTATGTCTATGTCATGCTATGTCTATGTCATGCTATGTCTATGTCATGCTATGTCTATGTCATGCTATGTCTATGTCATGCTATGTCTATGTCATGCTATGTCTATGTCATGCTATGTCTATGTCATGCTATGTCTATGTAATGCTATTGCTATGTCATGCTATGTCTATGTCATGCTATTTCTATGTCATGCTATGTCTATGTCATGCTATGTCTATGTCATGCTATGTCTATGTCATGCTATGTCTATGTCATGCTATGTCTATGTCATGCTATGTCTATGTCATGCTATGTCTATGTCATGCTATGTCTATGTCATGCTATGTCTATGTCATGCTATGTCTATGTCATGCTATGTCTATGTCATGCTATGTCTATGTCATGCTATGTCTATGTCATGCTATGTCTATGTCATGCTATGTCTATGTCATGCTATGTCTATGTCATGCTATGTCTATGTCATGCTATGTCTATGTCATGCTATGTCTATGTCATGCTATGTCTATGTCATGCTATGTCTATGTCATGCTATGTCTATGTCATGCTATGTCTATGTCATGCTATGTCTATGTCATGCTATGTCTATGTCATGCTATGTCTATGTCATGCTATGTCTATGTCATGCTATGTCTATGTCATGATATGTCTATGTCATGCTATGTCTAGTTCATACTATGTCTATGACATGCTATGTCTAATTCATCCTATGTCTTTGTCAAGCTATTTCTATGTCATGCTATGTCTATGTCATGCTATGTCTATGTCATGCTATGTCTATGTCATGCTATGTCTATGTCATGCTATGTCTATGTCATGCTATGTCTATGTCATGCTATGTCTATGTCATGCTATGTCTATGTCATGCTATGTCTATGTCATGCTATGTCTGTTAAGTTGGTGGTAATAATGCCATTTGCCCTTTTTCCCATTTTATGTATATTTAAGAAAAGAATTCATCCTGTGTCGAACTTTGTGTTCGAATCTGTCAGTTATCAAACCGACTTGATGAAAGGGTTGGCTGTTTACTGACGAGTTAGTGAGAATAAAACCAGCAGTCGAAGAGGTTGTCTTCCTCCTTCCCTTGCCTGTGCCCAGACTTTATTACACATACTTAAACTCAAATCTTCCCAGAGCTTCATTGTTTCATTGATTAGTTGCATAGTTTCAAACTTAGGTGAAGTCAGTACTTGTGCTCATGTTTAAGTCCTTATTAGGTAGTGGGTAGAAATGTTTGTGTGTATGACTGAGGATGGCATAGTTATTGATGGTGGATAAAGTGGACATGGATGGTGTAAATACCGCACAGTAGTCTGGTGCTATGTATAATCCTGATGCTGAAGTATGAGATGGTGGTATATCTGGACAGACTATGTAAACTGATGTGTTATGAGTGAAAAAAAAAAAAAAAACTGAGTGTCCGATGCGTTGATGGTGTACAAGCTTATCTGGAGCAAAAGTGAAGTTGCAGTGATGAAGAATGTTGAGGTTTCTTATGATAGGCATTTCACAAGGGACAGTTTCAGTAGGCTGAAACTGAAAATGTACGCAGGACAAAGGTGAACAGCATGTAAGGATGTATGGCACTTTCGTTCAATCGTTGATTCACTTGCGAAAGTGACAGTGTTCCGTCTCTTGAAGACCATGATGAGTTCGGTGTCTGTGTAGATGATGATTACCAAAGTGTTATTATTCTTAGAAGGGAAGGGGTGTGTTTGGTATACTGTGAACAGGTCGTCAGTTATGATTGGTACGGTACATGAACTACTACTGATGTTGGTGTCTGTTGCTTCTAAATATGGATAATATTGCATGAAATCCCTACTTCGGAACAAAGACTTCAATTTATGTTTATGTATCTATCTATCTATCTATCTATTGCCAGACGCCTCAATCCCGTTTGGGGTGGCCACAAACAAATCGCCTCCAAGTCGCCCTGTCCCCCGCCATTTCACTGCCCTGCTCCCAACTCACACCCCCCTCTCTCATATACCTCTCCACCCCATCCCTCCATCTCATCCTCGGCCTCCCCCTCCCTCTTCCACCCTCCATCTCACTCACATACACTCTCTTCGTCAGTCTTTCACCCTCCATCCTCTCCACATGGCCAAACCACCTCGGTGTGTTCCTCATAACGCTTCCTATCACATCCACATCAACACCACAACGCTCCTTTATATCCTCATTCGTCAGCCTGTCTCTCCACGTGACTCCACAGGCTCCTCTTAAATAACTCATTTCCACTGCTCTCACTCTTGACTTGTGTCCTTCCAACAATGTCCAGGCTTCACTTCCATACGTTAGAGTTGGTATCACAATACTGTCATGTAGTAACTTTTTTACTTCCATGCTCACTTCCCTGTTCCTTATCACTGCTTTCAAGGAACCAGCAACCTTTCTTCCCTGCTGTACCCTTTCAAGCACTTCACCCTCCAAACCTCCATCCTTACTCATCACACTACCCAAATACTTAAACGTACTCACATTTTCCAATTCCTCACCATCCAACCTCGCTGTACATTCACTGACTTCACCTCTCTCAAAGACCATCACTTTACTCTTCCCTACATTCACCTTTAGGTTCCGTTTCTTACACACTCTCTCAAACTCATCCACCAAGCCTTGCAGCTCCCCTTCGTCTTCACTCAACAACACAGTATCATCTGCAAACAACAGTACAGGGAGTTTCCAAACACTATCCTCTCTCACCAGGGCCACTCCAACATCCACTACCCTACCTTGTACCTCTTTTATTACCCCATCCATGTACAGATGTATGCCTTGACTAATTATCTGACGTAGCTCATGAACTGGAAGTAAATCAATTGTGATCTTGCTATTACCTGCATTCGATATTCCTTGCATAAGTGCCCTGTAACGAACTCCAGTGTTGTCTAACTGGAGAAGAATTTTGTCAATGTGTTCCGTGATGATGGAGAAGTGTTGGAAAAGTGTATTTATCTACACTTTCGAGAGCTATGTTTTCGCCTTTTTTAGATTTTCCACGATTGTCTTCATTGTTGAGTTATGTCCGGCGATGAATTTATATTGGTATGTTAGTACCTGAGCTATTTTATTAAATTTGTTGTTTATTTCATGAAGGTCTTCCCCTGTAGCTAATCCAAAGACGTTCCCAAGAATTGCATCACCCAGGTCAAACAAACCGCGCTTTTGGCGAGTACGTGTGATGTTCGTGTCTCTCAGTACCTCCGTTCCATGAGATGGGAGATCTTGGATCATGATGAGCATAGTTGACTTAGCCTGTTCTGTCTTTCATTTCGCTAGCTTCACTATTTCATCCACTTCCTTTGTGTTATGTGCTTGTGAAACATAGTCTCCTATCATGAAGTTCAGGGTCCTCATGGGTTTTGCGATGTTCTCTAAATAAGTAGGTAATTCGTATAAGTAATCCAAACTGATTTCAGTACTCATGACATCTTTTACGATTGACGTCGTGGCCGTTGGAGCTATGAGGCATCCTTGCCGTACTATGTGTTGGGGGTCTAAGTGACCATATCCTCTTGCTATGTAGAGGAGAATCCAAAGCATAAGTCTCATCATCGTTACCTACCGACAAAAAAATCTATTAATATTCTAATATAGTCATGCTGCGGTCGATGATAGAGATGATGTGCGTTGCAGCTGACTAACGGAGAACAGTGACTTACCTGTTATTCCATTTATAGAAGGAATTTAAATCGATATTTAAATCATGTAAATGGTGTACTGTAGATTTTTTTGGAACAGTTACACCTATGTTTGATTGTTTGGTATATGACCTTAATTTATTTTTGTAATTACTGTTGTTTTCTTGATTGGTTTCATGAGTTATGTTCGGTTGTTCGGTGGTATCTGAGGCTGTATAATTATTGGATAGTTCCCTTGAAACTAGTTTTAAATGGTCAATATGAACTTGTTTCTCTTCACCACTTGACAGTGACCTAATTAAATCTTTGCTTTTATGTTAATTACTCTGTACGGGCCCTCAAATTTCTTGGATAATTTTTTGTCTCGTATGAACGATACCACTGACAATGTCTCCTAAGCTGATAAGCGAGTCTCTTGCCTTTTTATTAAATGCCTCCGTCATTTCTTCCTTAGACATCGTTAATTGTTTTTTTTTACTCTTATGTATGTCCTGGAATTCATGTAAACGGAGTTTAATCATCGTAGTTGTATATGGGCAGATTTTCACCTTCTAGAATATCATGTGAGAGTTTTTTATCTGTCCCATATATAATGAAATATGGTGTGTCTCCTATATATTTATTTATAGATCCATTAATTGAGGCTTCTACTCTGGGAATCCAAGCATCCCAGTTTGCATAATTTTCATTGAGAATGTGTCGTAGCACATCTAATACTTTTTGTTTTGTCTCTCTACTAACCCATTAGATGCTGGGTGATAGGCTAAAACATTAACCTTTTTGATGTTGTATTGTTTACATATTTCTTGTAAGATATCAGAATTAAATTCACCTCCATTATCGCTTATTAGTACCTTTGGGGTAGTAAAGCGACATATTACATTATCTATTATTGCCTTTGCTACTGTTTCTGCTGTTTTATCTTTAATTGGGGCTAAAATTACCTAACGGGAAAAACGATCCTTTGCTACGAATACGTATTGGTTATTATTGTATGATAATGGCATCTTAAGTAAATCAACCGCGACAACCTCCCATGGTTGACATGGTACAGGGTAATTACCCATCGGTGCAGGTGTGATTGGGTATCCTTTGTGTTTTGCACATGATTCACATCTGTCTAAATGATTGTTTATATTTTTTCGTAATGATGGCCAGTAATATAACAACTAGGCTTGTTTGACTGTCCTATCCTTCCCATGATGTCCTGCATGTGGGCTATCGTGTATCGTTCGTAATACTTGGGGTATCATGTCATTAGGCACCACTGACTGTTTATTATTTCTTCGGGCTTTTAGTTGTCCTGGGTTGATCCTGTATAAGGCATTATTGATTATTGTGAATTGTTCTAGTGGTACATGTAGTTTGGGTAATTGTATGTCATCTCCACTTTCTAACTTGTATATAACTTTACACCATGTTGGATCAAGTCTTTGTGCTTTCGCGATTTCATCGTGGTTTGGGATGTTTCCTTTGAGATCTAATGCCGCGACATGAATCTTTGTGTTCCTAGATAATGCATCAGCTACAAGATTTATTTTGCCTTGTATGTAATGAATGTGTACAATGTAGTTTTCAACTGTACGTATCCATCTTGCTCTTCTCCCAGAGAGGAGTTTTTCTTTAAAATATCCACAAGCGGTTTATGGTCGGTGAATAAGTGTATTTCGTAACCATATACCAAATCTCGAAACTTTTGTAATGCAAAAACCACTACAAGTGCCTCTAAGTCTGTAGTGCAATAATTTTTCTCTGCATCTTTTGTTTGTCTGCTGGCAAATGCAATTGGTTGAGTCTGTCCTCTTTTATCTTCTTGCATCAGTACAGCCCATAATCCTTTAATTAATGCGTCTGTACAAATAATAAATGGCTTTGTGAAATCCGTATATGCCAAACATGGTGCATTTGTAAGTTTATTTTTTAATTTGTTAAATGCTTGTTTTTGTTCTTCCCCCCATTGGAATATAGCATCTTTTTTGAGTAGTTGGATTAGAGGAAAGGCTATATGAGAGAACTGTTGTATGAATGACCTATAATACCCTGCTAGACCAAAAAATTGTCTAACTTCGTCAGTTGTAGTGGGTTCAGAGAAGTCTCTCACTGCCAGTATTTTGTCATCAGAGGTGTGCATACCTTCAGCCTTTAATCTGTGGCCTAAGAATTTTATTTCCTTAAAGCAAAATTTGCATTTAGAAAGCGAAATTTTTAAACCAGCATCACCAAGCTTTTGTAAGAGTAGGTCTAATTTCTGGAGAAGTTCTGCGATATCTTTCGTTGCGACAATTATGTCATCAAGATAAACAAATATTCCTTGTCAATAAAATTCCGGACAATACGTAATTCATAAGATGCTGGAATGTACCTGGTGCTGTCTTCAATCCCACTGGCGTTCTTCTGTACTAATACTGTCCTGTATTTGTGGAAAAGGCAGTGTATTTACCTGACTCCTGATCTACTGGAATTTGACAGTATCCATCGAGCAAATCTATCGTGGAAAATACATTATTTTCTGGTCCAATATTCTGTAGGATGTCACATAGCAATGGCATAGGAAACCTGTCTGGGATTGTGTGATTGTTTATTTTAAGGTAATCTACTACCGCACGCATTT